>NC_139625.1:81221916-81254416 GCF_964638095.1 Poromitra crassiceps | reverse complement strand
ACTACTCCCAAGATACTGTCTGACTGCACGCACTACATCTCCAACTACTCCCAAGATACTGACTGACTGCACGCACTACATCTCCAACTACTCCCAAGATACTGTCTGACTGCACGCACTACATCTCCAACTACTCCCAAGATACTGACTGACTGCACGCACTACATCTCTAACTACTCCCAAGATACTGACTGACTGCACTCACTACATCTCCAACTACTCCCAAGATACTGACTGACTGCACGCACTACATCTCTAACTACTCCCAAGATACTGACTGACTGCACGCACTACATCTCCAACTACTCCCAAGATACTGTCTGACTGCACGCACTACATCTCCAACTACTCCCAAGATACTGTCTGACTGCACACACTACATCTCCAACTACTCCCAAGATACTGTCTGACTGCACTCACTACATCTCCAACTACTCCCAAGATACTGTCTGACTGCACTCACTACATCTCCAACTACTCCCAAGATACTGTCTGACTGCACGCACTACATCTCCAACTACTCCCAAGATACTGACTGACTGCACGCACTACATCTCCAACTACTCCCAAGATACTGTCTGACTGCACGCACTACATCTCCAACTACTCCCAAGATACTGTCTGACTGCACACACTACATCTCCAACTACTCCCAAGATACTGTCTGACTGCACTCACTACATCTCCAACTACTCCCAAGATACTGTCTGACTGCACTCACTACATCTCCAACTACTCCCAAGATACTGTCTGACTGCACTCACTACATCTACTACTACTCCCAAGATACTGTCTGACTGCACGCACTACATCTCCAACTACTCCCAAGATACTGTCTGACTGCACACACTACATCTCCAACTACTCCCAAGATACTGTCTGACTGCACACACTACATCTCCAACTACTCCCAAGATACTGTCTGACTGCACTCACTACATCTCCAACTACTCCCAAGATACTGTCTGACTGCACACACTACATCTCCACCTACTCCCAAGATACTGTCTGACTGCACGCACTACATCTCCAACTACTCCCAAGATACTGTCTGACTGCACGCACTACATCTCCAACTACTCCCAAGATACTGTCTGACTGCACGCACTACGGGCCCTATCTTCGTTTGCCGTTTGCGCACCTCTTATGCTATCTTCCCTGTGTCTTAAGCTATCGTCTGCCTCCACCATCCAGTTTTGCGCTGGGATCTAAGCGCAGACACAGGTGTAGGCGTGGCCCAGGCGTGTCCGTGCGCCTCTTAGCCTATCATCTGCCTCCCGCAAGTGTCATTTTGCGCTCTGGCCAAGATACCATCGCCAAGTTCCGAGCGTAAACACAGGTTTGGGTGTTGCGTACCAAAATAGGTGTTCAAGCACAATGTGTTAGAAAAAAGGGCCTTGGGTGCTCTCAATTTTAACGCCACCTAATAGCTAGTCTTAGCGCAAAAAAAAACTACTACGCGTGAGCGCTATGGCACACACAGTATTCTCCGCGCAGTGCAGGAAATCCTCGCTTGGATACATTACGCACGGCATGGATGTCTCTCTCCAACACCTCACGCGCGCGCACACACTCTTCTCTCCTCAGAATGCCAAGTCAGTTCAGCATCGTGGAAACTGACTTCCGGGACAAATTACGTCACGAAAAGTCATGTGCCTGTTGAGCTCTACAGCAGCCATTGTGATGATTATTTACTCTCTGTGGCCCAAAGCCGGCGCTAATGCATATTCAGTGTGTGTGTGTGTGTGTGTGTGTGTGTGTGTGTGTGTGTGTGTGTGTGTGTGTCTGTGTGTGTGCGTGCGTGTGTGTGCGTGCGTGTGTGTGCGTGTGTGTGTGTGCGTGTGTGTGTGTGTGTGTGCGTGTGTGTCTGTGTGTGTGCGTGCGTGTGTGTGTGTGTGTGTGCGTGTGTGTGTGTGTGTGTGTGTGTGTGTGTGTCTGTGTGTCTGTGTGTGTGTGTGTGCGTGTGCGTGTGTGCGTGTGTGTGTGTGTGTGTGTGTGTGTGTGCGTGTGTGTGCGTGTGTGTGTGTGTGTGTGTGTGTGTGTGTGTGTGCGTGTGTGTGCGTGTGCGTGTGTGACGTGTTACAAAGACAAGTCAAAGTGTGGTAATAGCTCTTTCCTCAGCAGAGCGTCTTGCCTGTGCAAAATGCCGCAGAGCACCTAACACTGGGGGGTTGCTATGACAACCATAAAAGCCTGGAAACCCACAAACAAACAGCTTGGCTGCAGCGCGCCTTTTAAACCCATGTCCACGGCTCCACACACACTCACTGATATACAACATGTTAACACACACACACACACACGCACACACGCACGCACGCACGCACAAGCACGCACGCACACACGCACACACACATAGAGTGGCCGGGTAGTGCAGCGGTAGATTCCCTGCCTACCAACACGAGGGTCGCAGGTTCGAGCCCCTGTGTTACCTCCGGCTTGGTCGGCACAATACATGCAAGCATAATGTCTGCCGGTGGGTAGCCGGATTTAAGGGTATGTGTGTCCTGGCCGTTGCACTAGTGCCTCCTCTGGTCGGTTGGGGCGCCTGTTAGGGGGGGAGGGGAACTGGGGGGAATAGCGTGATCCGCCCATGTGCTACGTTCTGCCGATGAAACTCCTCACGGTCAGGTGAAAAGAAGTGGCTGGCGACTGCACAGGTATCGGAGGAAGCATGGTGCTAGTCTACAACTCTCCTCAGACCGGCAGAGGGGGTGGAGCAACAACCGAACCGGGGACGGGGGGATAAAAAAATATCCATAATATGTCAACAGACACACACACCCTATGCAACTCAAGTTTACTCAAAGATATCATCGTTTTTATTTTACTCGTGATCTTGTCAAGTCAAGAAATCCCAGTGAAATAATTCATTTTCAAACGACTGTTATATCAGATCTGGTCAGGATGTGACTGTTATATCAGATCTGGTCAGGATGTGACTGTTATATCAGATCTGGTCAGGATGTGAAGTGTTGATCATAGGATGGAGAGAGCTGAGGCATGTTGATGAATGTGGGTGTCTGAACCTCCAAAAAGAAGCTTGAGTACTTTGAAAGTCATCCATTCATTTTCCAAAACCTCGGAGGCCTCATTTCTCTCAAACCCACAAAGTTTCAAGGGTGCTTCAAGTAACACGGTTGAAAAAGCCACATCAAACAGGTTCCTCCCTCTTCACTAAAGTGTCTGTACTTTGTGAGAAGAACAAGGGGATTGTTCAAACGTCCTCCTGACAAATACATCTCGCCGAGCGTGACAGAAACTCTGCCCTTTTTATCAGCTGATGTCACCGCATGCAAATGTGATGCAAATCCACGGGCAGGATGCTATTCAAATGGAGGCCCAGGCATCAAAGCAGCCATGCTGAGCAACAAGTCCTTCAACATGTTCATCATGTATCTCTCAAAGCCAGACGCACAAAGCCCACTGTGCAGGCTGGCACATCACAGAGATATGGAAGACTGCACCTGAGGGATGGGACCATGTATCGAAATTTCAATAGATCGCAATACAAAAATGTGACAATATGTATCGTGAAGATATTAGGTGCATTTTATTCAGCTGACATGGCTGACAATTTAACAAGCTCTCCATCCAAATGACATTATTATTCACACTTTGTAATGACGTTTTCAAATTGTTGTTTATGTTCTAGTGAGCCAATACCACGGCTAGAAAGATTGGTCCCAGAAATAAAGTGAATTCTGCACAGTCAAACTTTGTTGTCACAAAACTATTTATTTATGACATCGTATCATGGTTGTATGGAATCGTGCACGCCATATCATTTATCCAAAACGTATCATGAGATAAACATATCACCCCATCCTTACTGCACACGCATACAGGTACAGGGTCAAAGTCAGCTCAATACTTGACTTTTTAAGTACCAGTACAGAGAAGCCACATACTCTGAATAGTTCTTTAAGTTTTACTTGTATGATATCAACCCCATTTGGGTTTTTGTCAGGTGTTCAACATTGTAGACTGGGTTGAAATGTTAAGCAAGAGTCAGTGTGGAAGGTAAACGCTTTCTATTGTTCAGTATATGAGACATAAAGTGACAACAGAGAACTAAGGGAAGTTGACCTGTGAAGGTGGCTGGAGTGATCTGCACGTCTGGACTACAGAGAGAAAACAAACCAAACGACTTGTCTTTACCTACAGTCAGAACACTGGAGTGGTGAGTGAGCTACAGGCGCTCTCTGACAGCAGTCAGATGCCGATGCACAGTGTGATGGGAAGTACACCGCTACAATTCATTAACACACTAGCCATGAGTCAGCTACAGCTCAGTTTGTAGTCACACCGCGCCCGCGGTCTGAACGCAGCGTGATGGCTCTGACTGTCACCTGACTCAGAGAAACGCTGGGCTGGGCTGGGCTGGGCGGGGCGGGGCGGGGCCCACACTGCACTGCAAAAACCCTGATTTCAAACAGAATCTCTTTAGGCTGGGTCAGGACCAAGCACATCTGTGTTACTTTTCAATCCAACATGTTATCATGACGAGGCACCACAGGTGAACAGGGAGACAAATTCCTTTCATCCAATCGGTTTTATATGTTGTATATAAATACAGATACACTTTCATATTGTGACTTTTATATCGTTATTAACATTATCTAAATGAGCACATCTCATAACAAATGAGTGAATTTGCATATCAGTTTGAAAACGTTCTCTCAGTGGATATTCAAGGTCAGAGACCATTCTACTTTACATTTTGCACTTTCATTTTCCATTTCATTCTGATGAACAAATTAATAATGAGTAGTTCACAGAGGATTTTTATGAATTAAATGATGTGAACTGAAAAAAGATTCTATTTATATGTCTCAAAACTGACCAATCAACTGACCAAGCCAGACTAAACTAGACATGGACACATGGAAAAGAAAACGTGTGGGTGGTGGTCTGTTACTCTGGCTTCACTGTTGTTCATACATGGGATCCTTTCAGGACCACAGACACATAAAGAACCTTCCTGATCATCAGTTCCACATGCAAGTGAAAGAGGGAAGCTTCACTTTATCAGTTCAGCAAATAAACCTGAAATGGAAGCTTCAGGTGAGAAAAGTGCTGTTAGAAAATGCTCAAAGTGGTTAAATAGCCTACAAACACTGAAACCTTGGTCACAAGTGACTTTTCATTTTGGATGGGGGTACCATGCATGCTGCTGCAGGTCAGCTTCACTGCTCCAGACACTCGACCGACTCTGACCCCTGCATGAACCAAGGGTCAAGAGCGGTGCACTGTGTTCAAACACTATGTCCAAATTCACTTGTGTGTCTAACAATACACAAAGACATCAAGTCTGTGCAGAGACAGTGCCATGCTGCAGCTCCTTCTTATGCTGCTGGTACAGTGTGCTATTGCGTGATATTAGCTCCTCCTAGGAGAAATGCTATGGAATGCTCCTTCAATCAGAATTGCGAGAGAGATGCCGTTATCTAACGTCACATCAACATGGCCACATACACTGTAAATACTGCAAAGCATTATTTTTGACATATTTATAATCCTCAAAATACACTTGAGTTTGATTTTCAGCATTGCCTGAACCTTGGATCTATCATAACACCTCTACAATAAGTGGTAAAACAAGCTGGTAAACTTGGACCGCGCCGGCTGCATTCTACTGCATGTAGTACACTGACTGTATGCAAGTACCTCATACAACCCCACACCATAAAATCCAAACTATCCCTTTAAAGAGAGGCACTGGCTGCACCTTGACTTACTGTTTATATTATTGCTGCTCTGCTCGCCACAGATGAAGAGGAATATTTTGTTCATGTTCTGTTATTCGTGGAAACAGCGAGATTCAATCACATACTGAAACAGCTTAAACCAAATGAGATGTTTACCAGAGTATGGCCAATAGGCGGGTTTCTCCGTGCATGTCAACATAACATTATCTGCTGCATGCGGAACAGTATTTTACGCATCCCGTGTTTCTGCCCTGGCTTTTCCCAGCTGGACCTCTGGAAGGACACAGAGATTGTGCTAATTACAACCTACCAGGAAGAGAGAGGGAGAGAGAGAGAGAGAGAGAGAGAGAGAGAGAGAGAGAGAGAGCAAGAGGAAGATGAAAGGCTGGGCATTGGGCCAATATATCGATATATCAATATGGTGATAAATGATAGATTTTTTGATAATGTAATATCATGATACTGTATGCTTTTAGAAGCTGCATTACAGTAAAATGATGTCATTTAGTACACTTTGTAAAAAGAAAATCGTGATATTAGATATTGTGTATCTCCATTCAGCTTAAAAAAACAGAGATATAGTTTTTGGGCCATATCACGCAGCCCTGATGAACAACAACAACAACAACAACAACAACAACAACAAGAGGAAGACCAAGAGACCCAGAGACCAAGAGTTTGGTTCTGTACCTCCAGGCATCATCAGCCTCTGACAGCCCATCATGGCCTTTGAGCTACTGCATTTTCAAGTGACCATAATTACAAACTAACTACTTCTGCCATTCCTCCCTCTCTCCCTCCCTCTCTCTCCCTCCCTCTCCCTCTCCCTCCCTCTCTCTCTCTCTCTCCCTCTCTCTCTCGCTCCCTCTCTCCCTCCCTCTCTCCCTCCCTCCCTCTACCAGCCGCAGCACCTGCCAGCATGTCACAGCTCACACCGCTCTGCTGCCTACCCACTGTGCCAGGGGCTCTCCAGTCTCCACTAGACAGGTCCTACACAGGTCCTACACAGGTCATACACACTACACAGGCCCTACACAGGCACTACACAGGTCCTACACAGGCCCTACACAGGTCATACACAGGTCCTACACAGGCCCTACACAGGTCCTACACAGGTCCTACACAGGTCATACACAGGCCCTACACAGGTCCTACACAGGTTCTACACAGGTCCTACACAGGCCCTACACAGGCCCTACACAGGCACTACACAGGCCCTACACAGGCACTACACATGTCCTACACAGGCACTACACAGGCCCTACACAGGCACTACACAGGCCCTACACAGGCACTACACAGGTCCTACACAGGCACTACACATGCACTACACAGGTCCTACACAGGCCCTACACAGGCCCTACACAGGTTCCTACACAGGTCCTACACAGGCCCTACACAGGCACTACACAGGCACTACACAGGTCCTACACAGGCCCTACACAGGCCCTACACAGGTTCCTACACAGGTCCTACACAGGCCCTACACAGGCACTACACAGGCCCTACACAGGCACTACACAGGTCCTACACAGGCACTACACAGGCACTACACAGGCCCTACACAGGCCCTACACAGGTTCTACACAGGTCCTATACAGGTCCTACACAGGTCCTACACAGGCCCTACACAGGTCCTACACAGGGTCCTACACAGGCCCTACACAGGCCCTACACAGGTCCTACACAGGTCCTACACAGGGTCCTACACAGGTCCTACACAGGTCCTACACAGGTCATACACAGGTCATACACAGGCCCTACACAGGTCCTACACAGGCCCTACACAGGCCCTACACAGGCCCTACACAGGTAGCCTAGGTAAACCCAGCCACCACGTGACCTGCTCTCTCAGTTCCCAGTCACTATCGTCTAGCGAACGGGCCATTCAGAACGATTTCCGCGGCGGTTTAAAGACTCCCGCAGACCCGCAGCCACCCCGCAGCCAATGAGTGACGGCGTGACTGCCAACATCAGTCCTGCCGTGATCGGCCAATCAGAGAGTGCGTCTTTGTCAATGACGTGTAACAGCTGCTGCGGCTAAAGCACTGGTAGCCATTAGCTTTTCGTCATTTCAAAGCATAGCTCCCGAGCTAGCTACTAGCTATGGCTATGGCTATGAACAGCAGCAGCTTCAGCTTCGTTGATGAAAATCAAGTTAGAGCAGCGATCAGTTCAGTTCTAGCAAAAATAGACTCAGTCACTGCAATTAAACCAGAACAAGAGCGTGCACTAGTGGCGTTTCTCGGGGGGAAAGATGTATTCGCCGTTCAAATCAATTTGATCAAAATTTTTGATCAAAATAACACCTAGCGTTATCGAAATCGGATTTTAGCGGACCATACAAGCCAGGGCTTCAGAGCTGATCACCTGGACACATTTTATGGCGAAATTATCTGATAAACTTGTCCGTGCTGCTCTGTGGTGATCAGCTAATGTCTTCATAGCATTGTGATTATGATTCAATGCATTATGGAAGATAAACGCTGGTTTAACATAATTAAAATAATTCCCTACCAAACATGTAAAGTGACGCTTCTGGGCAGTAGACCATTTGGGCATAACATTATGTAATGTGACATGAGATCACCACATTTCAATAAATATAACGTTTTTGCACATTTGAATGCTGCTGGTCGTTTGTTTAATGCTGTATATATTGGATATTTAAAGCTGATACACAACACAATTGTGTTGAGGTAATTCTGCCAAGCTCAGTTAAAAATATAACATGTAACACTTTACACAATCAAATCTAACTTATTCACAGCAATACACAGTCCAGTAGTACAGTGGGCTAATTGTTTGAATTATATCGAAATATATTTGCATGGTGTAGCATGTAATGCAGATAATGTAGCTAGATACTCTGACACAGAAAGGCAGACAAGCTAGCAGCAGGGATCTTGTCACACTGATTCCAGATAAACTCCTCTGTCTAGCCAGCTATACAATATTGATCAAAATAACACCTATATCGAAATCGGATTTTAGCGGACCATACAAGCCGGGGCTTCAGAGCTGATCACCTGGACACATTTTACGGCGAAATTATCTGATAAACTTGTCTGTGCAGCTCTGTGGTGATCAGCTAATGTCTTCGCATTGTGATTATGATTTAATGCATTATGGAAGATAAACGCTGGAAGGCTGGGTAGCATTATAACGTCATCCAGGCTACAGTAACATTAGGCTATTATAGTTATGAAACGCTGATTCAAACGTTACAATAATAAGACACAATAGGAGCCAGTTACCCTACTGTAGATAGAGAGTAATTTCAGACCACCAGATATCACCATATTTATGTTATTAAATGCTGTAACGTTAACGGTAATTCTCATGTGTATGGTTTATTTATAAGCATTCATTGATTGAAGCAGAGTGCTGGTCGGTTAAGTTTCTCTGTAGTCATGTCCTCTGCTCGAATCTTCGTTCGTAGTTTCTTCTGTCTCTCGTCCAGCAGCTGCAGATGTCATCATTATCCACGTTATTGATTATTATTTATAAAAAAAATCTCATTGTGTAAATATTTTGTGAACGCACCAATAGTTAGAGAAGGAAACCTCTCTTTGCATTTTATTTTGTTTTTTAATAAAAGTAGGCTACTTAATATCTCACGTGGCTTTGATTCATCATTGCAAATTTAGCCCAATTTGTATAAAATGCAGATGTGAACAGCTAGGTTTAATGACAAATATGGAATATCACCCAAGGAAATACCACGGTTTAATGCCAACAGATAAACCATACAGATTTGTTGTAATTGTGAACACAAAGGGAGCAAAGACATGGTTTTCAAGTATAACACAATGTATTTTATTCAAAGACAGGATTGAAAAATATAGGTCACTTGTATTCACTTCAGACAAGACACTACGTTAAAGTCTGAAATTTACCTAGATTTGCTATACGAATTGACATTTCAGCTTGTCACCTGATGTCATTATTAATGGACAGTACAGTAGTAAATATTTTGAAAATTTTGATTAATCAATCCAAGTCAGAAACACGTGTACAAATATTGAATGCAACAGTCTCGTTCTGGAGCGAACCCCTCAGCTGAATTCACGTTGGAATATGATATCAAGGCTTGATAGATTTGATTGTACTCATACAGCAGTGTGGAGCTTAACATCTAGCTAGGTTGCATCTGGAATATGATCTGGATTATGTATAATATACAGTATAACACTACGCTCACTATCATGACATTCACGTTAACGCTATAGCCTCCACAAATCTACTGTAGCTAGCTAGCGTCAGCTACATCTGTAACCACGCTGAAATGCGAGTGCATTAACGTTATTTCTAGCTAGGTCAAACACACCTTACCGTTATGAGTGATCATTTCCGGGCTGCAGCAGAGTCGAGCCCCGGAGGCAGCCTGGAGCTCTGTGAGCTCCAGAGGGGGTGCGCGATGCACTGCTGCCGGTGCCCGACACCCTGCACCCGACCTCGGGCTGCAGCAGAGTCGAGCCCCGGAGGCAGCCTGGAGCTCTGCGAGCTCCAGAGGGGTGCGCGATGCACTGCTGCTGCCCGACACCCTGCATGAGCTTGATTTGTTTTGAAGGTTTTGTCTGGTACTATTCAATATGATTTATGCAGATAAGACAGCGTGTCCCTGATAACTGTATAGATGATGACTGTTCTTCACAGCCACAAATATCTCTCCAGATCTGCGGCCATCTGCAGCAGGGAGGTTTGGAGAGAGGTTTGGGTCCGTGTAGACAGTTGTCCTGTTCATTCCCTGACCACCGTCACAGGAGTCATTGGCAGAGGCGATGTTCTCTCTTCTTGGAAGCTCTAATAATATCAAACGTAGCAGTTACTGTATGTTACACGTGGCTAACGTTAGCTAGCTTCTGACATGTTTTTCTAGAATTCATTAGATCGTTAAATGCTCCCGTAATCTAGCTAACCCCCACACAGCCGATGAGGAAAAGTCAGTCATTTATCGAATGTCTTTCTTACCAAACACAATTACGCTAGTTTCTGAGATAATATATAGTGTGGCATATACCTGTGAATAACATATTCTTACCTGGAAATCACACATCGATCCGTAGGCCAGCTCTGAGTCTGTTTACATTTCGGGCGGAGGGGGGCTTGGTTGGTTGTAGCTGGTTGTAACCATTTGCGTGTTAGCAGTACTGAAATGAAAAGTGTTAGCTAATGCGCTAACAACAAAGGTCGCAGAGTGATGACGCCATCTGCTGCACTGCGCATGTGCTCTGTGCACTAAACTGGTTGGATGATGGTTGCGTAATGGAGCGGTCTATCGGGGGGGGGGCAACAACCGCAGGAAATCGTTTAACAATGGTGGGAATCCAGACCATAGTGACTGAGAACAGGTCTGAGAGCAGGTCACGTGGGGGATGGGTTTACCCAGGCTACTACACAGGCCCTACACAGGTCATACACAGGTCCTACACAGGCACTACACAGGTCCTACACAGGCCCTACACAGGCACTACACAGGCCCTACACAGGCCCTACACAGGCACTACACAGGCCCTACACAGGCCCTACACAGGCACTACACAGGCACTACACAGGCCCTACACAGGCCCTACACAGGCACTACACAGGTCCTACACAGGCCCTACACAGGCACTACACAGGCCCTACACAGGCCCTACACAGGCACTACACAGGCCCTACACAGGCCCTACACAGGTCATACACAGGCACTACACAGGTCCTACACAGGCCCTACACAGGCACTACACAGGTCCTACACAGGCCCTACACAGGTCCTACACAGGTCCTACACAGGTCCTACACAGGTCCTACACAGGCCCTACACAGGTCCTACACAGGCCCTACACAGGCCCTACACAGGTCCTACACAGGTCCTACACAGGTCCTACACAGGCACTACACAGGCCCTACACAGGCACTACACAGGCCCTAGACAGGTCCTACACAGGTCCTACACAGGCACTACACAGGCACTACACAGGTCCTACACAGGCACTACACAGGCACTACACAGGTCCTACACAGGCCCTACACAGGTCCTACACAGGTCCTACACAGGTCCTACACAGGTCCTACACAGGCCCTACACAGGCACTACACAGGTCCTACACAGGCCCTACACAGGCACTACACAGGTCCTACACAGGCCCTACACAGGTCCTACACAGGCCCTACACAGGCACTACACAGGCACTACACAGGCCCTACACAGGCCCTACACAAGTCCGGTGGAAGCTGACACAGCAAGGGTTAGCATTAGGGTTACTCGGGGTGGGGTTGTCAAGGGTTAGCATTAGGGTTACTAGGGGTGGGGTTGTCAAGGGTTAGCATTAGGGTTACTAGGGGTGGGGTTGTCAAGGGTTAGCATTAGGGTTACTACGGGTGGGGTTGTCAAGGGTTAGCGTTAGGGTTACTAGGGGTGGGGTTGCCAGGGGTTAGCGTTAGGGTTACTAGGGGTGGGGTTGTCAGGGGTTAGCATTAGGGTTACTAGGGGTGGGGTTGTCAGGGGTTAGCATTAGGGTTACTAGGGGTGGGGTTGTCAGGGGTTAGCGTTAGGGTTACTAGGGGTGGGGTTGTCAGGGGTTAGCATTAGGGTTACTAGGGGTGGGGTTGTCAGGGGTTAGCATTAGGGTTACTAGGGGTGGGGTTGTCAGGGGTTAGCGTTATGGTTACTAGGGGTGGGGTTGTCAGGTTAGCATTAGGGTTACTAGGGGTGGGGTTGTCAGGGGTTAGCGTTATGGTTACTAGGGGTGGGGTTGTCAGGGTTAGCATTAGGGTTACTAGGGGTGGGGTTGTCAGGGGTTAGCGTTAGGGTTACTAGGGGTGGGGTTGTCAGGGGTTAGCGTTATGGTTACTAGGGGTGGGGTTGTCAGGGTTAGCATTAGGGTTACTAGGGGTGGGGTTGTCAGGGGTTAGGGTTACTAGGGGTGGGGTTGTCAGGGGTTAGCGTTAGGGTTACTAGGGGTGGGGTTGTCAGGGGGAGGTGTCTGTTATACGAGCCAGCCAAGCTGTAATAGGAGCCCTCATAGGCACTTACAGTAGCTGCTGCTGTTTATTGTCACAAAATTCCTTTGTAAGTGAGAAAAGAATCAACAATAGGGAAGAGCAGCGCAGAGAGAGACTCTTGTGGCAAAACTCAACTCAACTACAAATAAATAAATAAATAGATAAACTCAACAGGATAACGCTTGTTGTTGCCACAGAGTTGAATTGGTGAGATGGTATCACAAACAGCACACAGCCATCAGTGCTGAATGCAGGGAGGGAAGCGGAGATCAATAGCAGCTACAGATAGAAATTCAGACGTTCAATACTTGTCCCACTTTAGGGAAGTGGAAGAGTGCAGCACAACAAGTACTCTAGTCTGGCCTCGGCCTTCATCACAATAGAGTCACTTAGGTCCCAAGGACTCACCAGCATGAATGTATTTATACCCAAGCCATTCTCATCCAGGGTTTTTGTGAATAGAGTCATTTCTGACGCCTCTCAAAGAGGTTTTATCCCCCCAAAAGAGGTTTCAGCCTTATAAAGTAAAACATCCCACTAAATTGTGAGGACTGGGACATTACTTTATACTTTTGATTTCTGGTTGCAAGAAAAAAATAATCCTGACTGTGACAGATATATTTGAGTCCAGGACAACCCTGACTGCATATCAACTCAAAGTCAAGCATTTGACTGTATCATTGTAGAGAAATACCAAGTTAAAGGCTCTCATTTGTACCTTGAAGGCTTCCTTTCTGAAACTGGAGGTGCTCCATAAATTGTGACAGTGACTAATAAGGTTGTATTCAGGAAGAGAACCCTGATTACCCACTAACTAACAACCAAATCAAGCATTTTTAAAAACACATTGCTCCATATGTTTAGTCTTTACTGCCGTGTGTCGTCACTCCCCAAAGGCCCATTCTGAGCCAGGAAAAACCCTGACATCATCAGGATTATTACTGATCTCTATATTAGGCCACTGTGGATTTGACCTTTGCACTTAGGAATGTAAGTCCATTTGTTGCATTCATATAAGTCCCTTTGAATAAGAGTCAGCCATACATACTGTCTCTCATCCAAACATTGCGATTACATCTTTATTACATACACAGCAAATACAAGTGACGCACATTCCTCTCCTCTATGGAATAGAGAGGCTCCTGATAAGGCTGGAGGGAGATTTCAACGCACTCAGTCTTAAAACTAAAGTAGGAAATAAAACTTTTCCTTCAATCCATCACCGCCCACTCATTCACATCTTGCAGAAGGGAGAGAGATGGCAGTGAGAGAGAGTGAGAAAGAGTGAAAGAGAGAGACAGAGGGGGAGAGAGATGGCAGTGAGAGAGAGTGAGAAAGAGTGAAAGAGACAGAGGGGGAGAGAGATGGCAGTGAGAGAGAGTGAGAAAGAGTGAAAGAGACAGAGGGGGAGAGAGATGGCAGTGAGAGAGAGTGAGAAAGAGTGAAAGAGACAGAGGGGGAGAGAGATGGCAGTGAGAGAGAGTGAGAAAGAGTGAAAAAGACAGAGGGGGAGAGAGATGGCAGTGAGAGAGAGTGAGAAAGAGTGAAAGAGACAGAGGGGGAGAGAGATGGCAGTGAGAGAGAGTGAGAAAGAGTGAAAGAGACAGAGGGGGAGATAGATGGCAGTGAGAGAGAGTGAGAAAGAGTGAAAGAGACAGAGGGGGAGAGAGATGGCAGTGAGAGAGAGTGAGAAAGAGTGAAACAGAGGGGGAGAGAGATGGCAGTGAGAGAGAGTGAGAAAGAGTGAAAGAGACAGAGGGGGAGAGAGATGGCAGTGAGAGAGAGTGAGAAAGAGTGAAAGAGAGAGACAGAGGGGGAGAGAGATGGCAGTGAGAGAGAGTGAGAAAGAGTGAAAGAGACAGAGGGGGAGAGAGATGGCAGTGAGAGAGAGTGAGAAAGAGTGAAAGAGACAGAGGGGGAGAGAGATGGCAGTGAGAGAGAGTGAGAAAGAGTGAAAGAGACAGAGGGGGAGAGAGATGGCAGTGAGAGAGAGTGAGAAAGAGTGAAAGAGAGAGACAGAGGGGGAGAGAGATGGCAGTGAGAGAGAGTGAGAAAGAGTGAAAGAGAGAGACAGAGGGGGAAGCAATGGTGAAACTGATGAGAGGGACGAAAGAAGGAAACGATAACAGGCCGGTGGTTGAGAAGATGTCATGAACTTTTATCACATGGGAAGGACTTCAGATGTGAGTTGATTCTGACCATCTGACACTTAACGTAATAACATTAATACATGTCTGTTTGTTACTCTCTGTTGCTCATGTTCAACCTATACTCAGTTCGTGAATGCTTTTATCTACCAGTTTGGAATAAATCGAAGAAGAACTGGGTAGTTATTAGCAGCGATAGCCACCAGAGATGAACTCCATCCAAAGAAAAAGATGCCACAGTCCCGCCCACACTCTCTTGATTGACAGGCATCTCTAGGAAGTGCAATGCAGAGACAGCACAGCAAAAAACACTTCGCACCAAATGTCACCACAATAAAAAAAAAACTAAGATATTCTTCTTCAGGTGCCTTGGATAGGCTCAGATATTCTTCTTCAGGTGCCTTGGATAGGCTCAGATATTCTTCTTCAGGTGCCTTGGATAGGCTCAGATATTCTTCTTCAGGTGCCTTGGATAGGCTCACATATTCTTCTTCAGGTGCCTTGGATAGGCTCAGATATTCTTCTTCAGGTGTCTTGGATAGGCTCAGATATTCTTCTTCAGGTGCCTTGGATAGGCTCAGATATTCTTCTTCAGGTGCCTTGGATAGGCTCACATATTCTTCTTCAGGTGCCTTGGATAGGCTCAGATATTCTTCTTCAGGTGTCTTGGATAGGCTCACATATTCTTCTTCAGGTGTCTTGGATAGGCTCACATATTCTTCTTCAGGTGCCTTGGATAGGCTCACATATTCTTCTTCAGGTGTCTTGGATAGGCTCACATATTCTTCTTCAGGTGCCTTGGATAGGCTCAGATATTCTTCTTCAGGTGTCTTGGATAGGGTTAAGGCCCAATTATACTCTACGTTCAAGACGGAGACGGAGATGGACAGAGCCTTCTGTCCGTACTCTGCATTCATTTCATGCCTTTTCTGTCTGTCCTCTGAAACGGAGCAGAACCACACACACACTCACACATTTGACTCTCTACTGCCCACTGGTGGATGTATTGCTTAACATGATACCAACGTGAAAGACGCATGGAAGTATGTGGGCAGTGAGTGACGATTACACCGTTTGAAACGGACGCATTTATTTTCGTATGAAAATGGAGTATAATTGGGCCTTTAGTTGGTTAGTTAGTTGGGTGGTTAGGTGCCTCGTGCTTTGCACACTTTTGGGCGATCATGGCTTTCCACATCGAACGTTCCCTCGCAGCGTCAATGATGTCTTGTACACTTCGGTCTGTTAGTTCTTTCACATCGCCCATCTCTTCTTTGGCTTCCTCTTCCACGTGTCCCAGGCATACGGCATTGTATTGGCATTCTATTTTCTCCCTTTCTGATGACATGGCCCAGGAGGAATTTAAGTTGTCTCTCGTTTCATGTTCTCATTAAGGATCTTTTTGAGTACTGCCTCATTAGTTGCCATACCATTTGATATTTTTAGCATTCATCTAAGAAACCACATTTCCACTGCGTCTACGTTTCTCAGGAGTTCTAGTCCATGTTTCTGAAGCATACAGCAAGAGTGACCAGATGTCATAGAAATGTATCTATTGCTAAGAACAGCTTTCATTTTTTGGGAAGTTTGTCTTGGCAGTGGCAATTCTTCTTTTGACTTCTATTTGACTTCTAGCCTTAAGCAACTGAAAAGGAAATAGTAATGTGATAGTTTCTAAGCCAGCCTGGCTGCTGATGATCAATTATTGACTGCGGGTGAGACAGTGCGACAAAGGATGGCCTCCCGAACACGCTCCCTTTGTGCTCAGACCTGAAGGCTCCTCTGTTTGTCTGAGCCTCCTCCCTCCCTCCCTCCCTCCCTCCTCCTTCTCCTCTGTCTCTCCCAGGCTCCGCCCACACGGCTACTGAATGGCAAGGTGTGCCTGCTGGCCCCGCCCGCTTTACCACGGTGTCTGCCTGCTGCCCGGCCCGCTTTACCACACAGTGTCTGTTTACGCCAAGCTGCTTTCACTTTAGATGAAGCAACAGAGCAGCTGCTGGCTGAGCCGAGGCACGGAGCACGTCCGCTCACATGTTGACGGCGTGCGGGTACAGTACCGCCCCCCGCAGGCTTCAAAGACACACTGCGCAGCGAGAGCACGTGCACATCACAACGCTCGCCTGCTTTGATTCATAGCGTCAGTCGAGGAAAGACCCCACTACATCCTTCCCATGTGGTGCTGGAAAGAATTCCTTGGAAAACATGCAGACAGATCGCCTATAAAAACCCCTCCGTGCCTCTAGGGGTCATCCGCTATTCAAGACATGTGACCAGAAGTAGCCGGCGGTTCCAGACGAACTCCAGCGTTAAGATTCTGACTTTTAGGGTTTTAGCTTTTCACTCTCCGCTCCACAGGAAGTGCACCTTGACCCCAAATAATCCCATGGTGGGATGTGGAATTCACACAGCTCCCCTGACTGGGGTCTCAACACCACCACCACCACCACCACCCTGCTGCTAATGAAACACTCTGTGCAGCCTAGGATGAAATGCTATTTATTAAAGTCTAAATGATGCAAGGCAGTCAGACGCAACCAAGCCCTGAAACCAAGCCGTTAACATCCATTGCACAATTAGCCTTGAAACGTTTGAAAACGTTTTAATGACCTATAACCAAGAGCTCGTTTCTGTCTAAATCTGGAGCAGCATGGGCCTGAGAAAATAAGCTATGCAAGAATTTGCATGGAGGCCCTGGCATTTGGGAGCAGTTCAGATAAGAGCCTGGTAATTGGTCACATTTGACTTTTCAAACAGGGAATTCTCAAGACCCAGATGGTGCAGCTTGATGAGGAGGACCTGGCATCGCCTCTACTTATACAACAAATGGAGAAACGGTCCATGGGATGAGAGAAACTGTAAATATAGCATGAACAATGGTTTCCAGACCAGCCCAATAAAAGATGAGAAGTTTCGCTGTGGTTCAAATTCCATCTCTGCTCAGACAGACAGACAGACAGACAGACACTCAGACAGACAGACAGACAGACAGACAGACAGACAGACAGACAGACAGACAGACAGACAGTCAGACAGACAGACAGACAGACAGACAGACAGTCAGACAGACAGACAGACAGACAGACAGACAGACAGACAGTCAGACAGACAGACAGACAGACAGACAGACAGACAGACAGACAGACAGTGCTGCTGGGAGAGGCTTCCCTAATCGTTGGCACTACAACAGCGACTGGACCAACAAGGGGAAAAAGTCCAGAGAAGGGAAGTGCTGTAGTTCACCAATAACCAAAGAGAATAAATCATGTGATCATGTTGGGAAGGATCATTGAATTACTTTGCCAGTTTGCATAATCCATCTCCAAGCAAATATCCGGATGAAATTGAGACCGACCCGCTTAATGTTGGGAAAATTGTGTTGTGGCTGGTCCCCTTGTCTACTCTGCCACCCACTTTCTGTTAGCCAACATTGTATTTTACTTTCTAAAATTCAAATGAGCTTGTTAAAGAGGGAAAGCTGCTGGTATTTTTCGACAGAATGGGCAGTAAGAGCAGATGGGTTTTGGATATAATACGATATATATATATATATATATATATATACGGTATATATATATATATATATATATATACGGTATGTATACCGTATATATATATATACACCGTATATATACCATATATATATATATATATCTATATATATACGGTATATATATATATATATATACCGTATATATATATATATATATATATATACTGTGGAGTCTCGTCAGCCTACCCCCTGACAGGTGAGAGCAGGAGGACAGCCAGCCACCACAGTGACGTCAGAGCAGGGGGATCCCAACAGAAACGCTGTCTGGGACGCGTCATCACTGATAGGTACTTCCCCAATTATGTCCTGAATCAGTGGGACCGCTAGCAGCCGGGCGCTGTTAGGAACAGAGCGCCCGGCTGGAACAGATCCCCAATCAGTGGCCCTAGAAAAACAGACGCCGCTCTGAAGCTCACTGTGTGGCCGGTTTTCCTCCAGGTGGAAGCGCTCCTTGCTGTCGGGCGGTAAGTCAGATTTCCACTCCTCTCCCTAAACATTCTCGTGTCATAAAATGATGTTGCCTGACAGACCCTCTCTCCTCTCGTCCACAGGCACGTTACGGGAGCACTTAAACGAGGAACGGAGCCCTGGCTACGTGGAGGGGAGCAAACCCCCTCACTGGCCCCAGGCTAACCCAGCCTACTTTAGTTATATATATTTCATGGACATACCCCGATAAGGGAAGAGTTTTCATTTTGGTGAATAAAACAACGCTTCGGCGTTTAAAACTGTTTTATGTGTCTTGGATTGAATCAGAGTTGCCACAAGTGGTGGAGAATGCAGGCACTCTGATTCAACGCCAACCGCACGCACCATGGAGCAAGCACAGGCTCTGGTGGCCCTAATCCAAAGCCAAACTGACCTACAGCAGGCAGTACACGAACTGATAAAAAAAATAGAGAAAGACGGCTCGACTTCCCGGGCTCCAGGAGATGTCCTCACTAAGCAGACCCCCGACGATGATATCGAGGCATACATGGAGCTCTTCGAAAGAACGGCGGTGCGAGAGGGATGGCCCGCAGCCCACTGGGGAGGCATCATCGCGCCCTTCCTCACGGGCCAGGCACAGAGGGTTTGCCGGGACATGTCCATGGGAGAGGCCCGCGACTTTGTGAAGCTGCGCACCGCCATCCTCGCCAGTTACGGCTACAGCCTTCCTGCTCGCGCACAAAGGTACCATGGCTGGAGGTACACCCCGGACCAACCGCCCCGCTCCCAAGTCGCCGATTTGCTGAGGCTCACCCAGAGTTGGCTCACCTCCACCGGGGAGCCCCCGTGGATAGAACGCCTCGTAATAGACAGATGTATCCGCTCCTTGCCGCCCGACGCCCGAAAATATGCTGCCCAGGTGAGCCCCTCATCGCTGAACGCATTGGTGGCCTTGCTAGAGAACCACCAAGTCAGCGCCGACATGATGCGCCACACGCAGAACGAGCCCCTCCGAAAGCCCGCCATAGCCGACCGACCCAGCCGAGACAGCCGACGCCGGCCACCGCCGCTACAGCCCCCGACCCAGAGGGACCCTCGTGCCCAGGCCGACCGAGTGAGTCGGCAGCTGAGGAGGTGCTATGTCTGCGGACAAGAGGACCACCTCTCCTGGTCCTGCCCCGACCGGGATGTGTCGATGCCTTCCGCCGCCGGAGACGAACCACGGCCCTCCCTCCACACCGGAGGAGCCCCTCACCAGCAGGCGACACTGCCGGTCCGGGTGGGCCGCATCGACACCCACGCCCTCCTAGACTCCGGTAGTGTGGTGACGCTCGTGCGGGCTGACCTCGTGGAGGTCCTCACTACAGAGACAATGCCGGTGACGTGCGTCCACGGGGACGTGAAGAGCTATCCGGTCAGTTATATACGGGTCCAGACCCCGAAAGGCGACGTAAAAGTAGCCGCCGGCGTGGTGCCCAACCTCCCGGTCCCGCTCCTGATAGGCACCGACTGCCCCCTATTCAGCCGGTACTGGAGTCACGGTCGTCGGCCGGAGAAGCCCCGACGAGAGAAACCGAGGGGAAAAAGGATGGCCCGGCCGCGCCTGGCCTGCCCAGCCTTCCGGCCGGGATCAGACGGACCGCAGTCCGAAACATCAGCCGCGGAAGACGGTCCAACCCGGCCCGCCGAGTCGGACACGCCTCCTCTCGACGAGGACCCTTTCGCGGAGTTTCCGCTCCCGGACGACCCTGGACCTCCGGGCCGCGGAGAGTTTGCCTCGGCCCAGTGGGCCGATCCGAATTTGGAAGCCGGCCGCCGCGCCGTCGCTGGCATCGATGGCCAGCACTGTTCCGGGGTGAGACAAAACTTTCCACAGTTTATTGTTAAACATGGGTTGTTGTATCGAGTCGCCAAAACTCCGGGGGGGGATTTAATAGAACAATTGTTAGTACCAAAAACATACGTATCCAGAGTGTTGTATTTGGCCCACACTCACCAACTGGGGGCCCACTTAGGGGTCCAAAAAACGTATGATAGAGTGCTACGCAGATTCTATTGGCCCGGCATAAAGAAAGCCATTGAACTGTTCTGTCGTTGTTGTGGCGAGTGCCAGAAAACGGCACCCCGGCCAATGTACCGGAACCCACTGATTCCACTGCCAATCATCGAGGTCCCGTTCTCCAGGCTGGCCATGGATATCGTGGGGCCTCTCCCGAAGTCCAGCCGAGGACACCGATACATACTGGTAATAGTGGATTATGCTACTCGTTACCCTGAGGCAATACCTTTACGCACCGCTAATGCCAAAAATGTCGCTCGAGAACTGTTCCTGCTATTTAGCAGAGTGGGAATAGCGGAGCAGGTACTCACAGACCAAGGGTCCTGTTTTATGTCCAGAGTAATGACGGCGTTATACAAATGGCTGAAAATCACCCGTATCAGAACTTCTGTTTATCACCCCCAGACCGATGGACTTGTCGAGAGATTCAACCAAACCCTGAAAAAGATGCTAAAAAAGCTGATTGATGTGGACGGAAAAGATTGGGACCAACTCCTCCCATACGTGCTGTTCGCCATACGGGAGGTGCCACAGGCCTCCACCGGATACTCACCGTTCAAACTCCTCTACGGCCGAAACCCCCGTGGCCTACTCGACCTGGCCAAGGAGGCCTGGGAAAGCCAGCCCTCCCCCCTCCGGAATGTTATCGAACATGTGGAGCGGCTCCAGGAGAGAGCCAAAAAGGTCTGGCCACTGGTACGGAGTCACATGGAGGAAGCCCAGGCAGCCCAGGCGCGCACCTATAACAGGGGAGCCAAACCCCGGCAGTTCCAGGTAGGAGAGAAGGTCCTGGTGCTGGTGCCCAGCCATGACTGCAAATTCCTGGCAAAATGGCAGGGACCATTTGAAGTAACCGAGAAGGTCGGGCCAGTGAATTACCGGGTCTGTCAGCCGGGGAGGAGGAAAGGCCACCAGATATACCACATAAACATTCTGAAGCCATGGCACGACGCCGAGAGACCCGGCCCCCTAGCCCTCCTCACCCTCGCACAACCCAGGCCACCGCAGACGATCCCCGTGGACATCGGACAGGACCTGGGGCCAGAGCAACTACAAGATCTCAAGGAACTCCTAGGAAGGAGTCATGATGTTTTCTCCGAGCTGCCAGGACGGACACACGCTATCCAACACGACATTGAGACGACGCCGGGAAAAGTGGTGCGACAGCGGCCCTACCGCATCCCCGAGGCCCGGAGAGAAGCCATCCGGGGCGAAGTGAAGAAAATGCTCGAGTTGGGCGTAATAGAAGAGTCCCACAGCCCCTGGTCCAGCCCCATTGTCATTGTGCCGAAGCCAGACGGGACGCTTCGGTTTTGCAATGATTTTAGAAAACTGAATGAAATATCCACTTTTGACGCATACCCGATGCCAAGGGTAGATGAATTAATCGAGCGGCTGGGGCCCGCTCGATTCGTGAGCACCCTGGACCTCACCAAAGGCTATTGGCAGGTACCCCTAACCAGACGGGCGAGAGCCAAAACCGCATTCGCGACCCCCGACGGCCTATTTCAATACCGCGTCCTCCCCTTTGGAGTACACGGCGCCCCGGCCACATTTCAGCGACTGATGGACAGAGTCCTCCGGCCCCATCGCGCTTATGCGGCGGCATATCTAGACGATATCGTCATACACAGCAGCAGCTGGGAGCAGCACATGACACAGCTGGAAGCGGTGCTGGGAGCCCTCCGCCGAGCCGGACTCACCGCCAACGCCAAGAAATGTAAATTGGCATGGACAGAGACAAACTACCTGGGATACACCATAGGCCGGGGGTGCGTAAAACCCCAAATAACCAAAGTGGAGAGGATACAAAATTGGCCCCAGCCCAGGACGAAAAAACAAGTAAAATCCTTCCTGGGCCTGATTGCATATTATTTAAAATTTGTAAAAAATTTTGCCACCATAGCAGCCCCGTTGTATGACTTAACGCGCCAGAAGCTGCCCCACCATGTCAAATGGACGGAGGAAACAAATGCCGCATTCTGTGCCCTAAAGGAGGCGCTCTGCCGAGAGCCGGTGCTGATAGCCCCAGACTTCGCTAAGCCATTCATCCTACACACAGACGCCTCAGGAACAGGAATAGGAGCAGTGCTGGCGCAGGTAATAGATGGGGATGAACACCCCGTTACCTTTATAAGTAGAAAATTGCTTAAACATGAGAGAAACTACTCAACCGTAGAGAAGGAATGCCTGGCGGTGAAGTGGGCCATTCACTACCTACGCTACTACCTATGGGGCAGGGTATTCACCCTCATCACGGACCACGCCCCCCTAAAATGGATGGCGACGAACAAGGATAAAAATGAGCGGGTAACGCGGTGGTTCTTGGAACTTCAGAACTATAAGTTCAAAGTGGAACACAAACCAGGAAGAGAGATACCACACGCAGACGCCATGTCACGCCGAGATGAAGCAGGGGAAAGTGAAGCTCCCCGCACTGGCAGCGAGCTTAGGGGGAGGATGTGTGGAGTCTCGTCAGCCTACCCCCTGACAGGTGAGAGCAGGAGGACAGCCAGCCACCACAGTGACGTCAGAGCAGGGGGATCCCAACAGAAACGCTGTCTGGGACGCGTCATCACTGATAGGTACTTCCCCAATTATGTCCTGAATCAGTGGGACCGCTAGCAGCCGGGCGCTGTTAGGAACAGAGCGCCCGGCTGGAACAGATCCCCAATCAGTGGCCCTAGAAAAACAGACGCCGCTCTGAAGCTCACTGTGTGGCCGGTTTTCCTCCAGGTGGAAGCGCTCCTTGCTGTCGGGCGGTAAGTCAGATTTCCACTCCTCTCCCTAAACATTCTCGTGTCATAAAATGATGTTGCCTGACAGACCCTCTCTCCTCTCGTCCACAGGCACGTTACGGGAGCACTTAAACGAGGAACGGAGCCCTGGCTACGTGGAGGGGAGCAAACCCCCTCACTGGCCCCAGGCTAACCCAGCCTACTTTAGTTATATATATTTCATGGACATACCCCGATAAGGGAAGAGTTTTCATTTTGGTGAATAAAACAACGCTTCGGCGTTTAAAACTGTTTTATGTGTCTTGGATTGAATCAGAGTTGCCACAATACTAATACATGTATTATGATTTACTGTGTACATAATCCATGTGCAACGCTCTATTCTTGTGTCTATTTTTGCCTCTTTCTTGGGTCAACAGTGGCAGTGTTGTGTGTTGAGGGCCACAGTTCAGCTCACAGCACTGGAGAACAATCCAGCTCCTGAGACAGAGTCAGGTTACGTAAGAGTCATTACGGCCGGAACACACATCTTGCGTGTGCTGTGCGTCTGCGTGGCGTCTGTGTGGCGTTTTCATTTCGGTTCCCATGTTAACAGGTTACAGCAGCCACACCACCGGCATCAGACGCGCGTCTCAGGCGCGTGTCTTGCGAGCGTGAGACGCGCGTCATCTAGAGAATAGAACCGAAGCCTATTTTTTCAGCTTTCCGCGCGCGTGTCTCTAGCGTCTCTAGAAATCCACATTAAAAATGACCTATTTCTGTTCATAATCATATCATACAAGCACTATTTTCAAAGCAGACATAATAACTGTTAGCAGAGTGGGTTAATGCAGCAGTTCTCGCGTGCACTCCCAGAGCAGCAGCAAGAAGTGGTTCTTCTCCCATGGAGCTGTTTATTGACACTGACACTGGGTCAGAGACACACACACACATACATACGTTTTCCGTGCATGTCATTGGCTGTAACCACCTGTGTTGCGTTCAGGTAACATCCTAAATTACAATGTTATACAATTGAGAGCATATTCTCTTTTATATCAACAATAAAATTCTCACAACACTTCCGTGTTTATTTCTCTGGGCGAATTTGCGGCATATTTTTTTTGACTCTGGTTGCCAATCAAGGCTCGTTTTGATTTGAGACGAGAGGATGAGCTGAGCTCACAGCTACAGTTCTCCTGCCCTCTGAAAAACCAGATAGGCTACAACGTGGCTTCGTTCCTCCCCTCCCCACCACACACACACACACACACAAATCATACTGCCTCGATTCTGAAGTGAGCCCAAGCGATCTTCAGTTAAAATCATCATTGTATTGTTTATAGCAAATTTAATAAATGGTAAACTCTATAGGAAGATAGTTGGGAGACAGGCAGCAGCGCAGCAGCTGCTGCCGCCCCAGCCACGCTGCCTGTGTGGATGCCACGGGCGTGCCAGCCGCAGCAAGCACGCACACGCCACGCAGACGCCACGCACATGCAAGATGTGTGTTCCGGCCGTTAGACACAGGTCAGTATCTCCCGACACAGAGCAGAGATCAGTGAAGGGCTTCAGGGTGTGTACTGTAGTGTAGAGGGTTCCCTACCCGACACAGAGCAGAGATCAGTGAAGGGCTTCAGGGTGTGTACTGTAGTGTAGAGGGTTCCCTACCCGACACAGAGCAGAGATCAGTGAAGGGCTTCAGGGTGTGTACTGTAGTGTAGAGGGTTCCCTACCCGACACAGAGCAGAGATCAGTGAAGGGCTTCAGGGTGTGTACTGTAGTGTAGAGGGTTCCCTACCCGACACAGAGCAGAGATCAGTGAAGGGCTTCAGGGTGTGTACTGTAGTGTAGAGGGTTCCCTACCCGACACAGAGCAGAGATCAGTGAAGGGCTTCAGGGTGTGTACTGTAGTGTAGAGGGTTCCCTATAGAGTGAAGGGCTTCAGGGTGTGTACTGTAGTGTAGAGGGTTCCCTACCCGACACAGAGCAGAGATCAGTGAAGGGCTTCAGGGTGTGTACTGTAGTGTAGAGGGTTCCTCAGGGTGTGTACTGTAGTGTAGAGGGTTCCCTACCCGACACAGAGCAGAGATCAGTGAAGGGCTTCAGGGTGTGTACTGTAGTGTAGAGGGTTCCCTATAGTGCCTGGAAGGTGCTCATTAGCCATAGATAAGATGTTTCACTTCATTAGAAAACGCTGAGCATGCTCACACACGATCAGCTTTCAGCGGACGAGAAAGGGAGATGAAAAAGGGAGAGGATGAAGAGACGGGTGGTGAGAAAAGAGCTGAAACCTTATTGGACGTCCATGACAGTGTCAGCAAAATGCCTCAAATGTCAAATCCAGGATGGAGAGAAGAGAAATGTTGGAACGGCTGATTCATGCTTTAAGAATGAATGGGACAGACAGCGGTTCCCAACCTGGACCCCATCCAGCTGTGCCTGTGTTCCTTACTGCCTGTGTTCCTTACTGCCTGTGTTCCTTACTGCCTGTGTTCCTTACTGCCTGTGTTGTGTTCCTTACTGCCTGTGTTACTGCCTGTGTTGTGTTCCTTACTGCCTGTGTTACTGCCTGTGTTCCTTACTGCCTGTGTTCCTTACTGCCTGTGTTACTGCCTGTGTTGTGTTCCTTACTGCCTGTGTTACTGCCTGTGTTGTGTTCCTTACTGCCTGTGTTACTGCCTGTGTTCCTTACTGCCTGTGTTACTGCCTGTGTTCCTTACTGCCTGTGTTCCTGCCTGTGTTCCTTACTGCCTGTGTTCCTGCCTGTGTTCCTTACTGCCTGTGTTACTGCCTGTGTTACTGCCTGTGTTACTGCCTGTGTTCCTTACTGCCTGTGTTCCTGCCTGTGTTCCTTACTGCCTGTGTTCCTGCCTGTGTTTCTTACTGCCTGTGTTACTGCCTGTGTTCCTTACTGCCTGTGTTCCTTACTGCCTGTGTTACTGCCTGTGTTGTGTTCCTTACTGCCTGTGTTACTGCCTGTGTTGTGTTCCTTACTGCCTGTGTTACTGCCTGTGTTGTGTTCCTTACTGCCTGTGTTACTGCCTGTGTTCCTTACTGCCTGTGTTACTGCCTGTGTTCCTTACTGCCTGTGTTCCTTACTGCCTGTGTTCCTTACTGCCTGTGTTCCTGCCTGTGTTCCTTACTGCCTGTGTTACTGCCTGTGTTTCTTACTGCCTGTGTTACTGCCTGTGTTCCTTACTGCCTGTGTTACTGCCTGTGTTCCTTACTGCCTGTGTTCCTTACTGCCTGTGTTCCTGCCTGTGTTCCTTACTGCCTGTGTTACTGCCTGTGTTTCTTACTGCCTGTGTTACTGCCTGTGTTACTGCCTGTGTTACTGCCTGTGTTCCTAACTGCCTGTGTTACTGCCTGTGTTCCTTACTGCCTGTGTTACTGCCTGTGTTCCTTACTGCCTGTGTTCCTGCCTGTGTTCCTTACTGCCTGTGTTCCTGCCTGTGTTTCTTACTGCCTGTGTTACTGCCTGTGTTCCTTACTGCCTGTGTTCCTTACTGCCTGTGTTCCTGCCTGTGTTGTGTTCCTTACTGCCTGTGTTCCTTACTGCCTGTGTTCCTGCCTGTGTTGTGTTCCTTACTGCCTGTGTTACTGCCTGTGTTGTGTTCCTTACTGCCTGTGTTACTGCCTGTGTTGTGTTCCTTACTGCCTGTGTTACTGCCTGTGTTCCTTACTGCCTGTGTTACTGCCTGTGTTCCTTACTGCCTGTGTTCCTTACTGCCTGTGTTACTGCCTGTGTTCCTTACTGCCTGTGTTCCTGCCTGTGTTTCTTACTGCCTGTGTTACTGCCTGTGTTCCTTACTGCCGGGCTGATGTTGGGAGCGCGTGCCGTGCATAGCGGACGCTCCCGGGTCCCGGCTGGGTGTCGGAGCGTGACCCCATCAATCAAAACAAACGAGGCAGGGGCCTGACAGCGTGAGTGGGACAGGGCCTGACAGTTTGACCGGGACAGGGCCTGACAAATTTGAGTTTTTTTTTCTTCCCTTTTTTACTATAATTATACTATATTCAGTGTATATATACAGTTTAGTATATTCCAAATGAAAAATAAAATTTATTTATTCCTGATAGGAACGATTGAAAAATAAAATAAAATATATTATGTTGTTTTTAACTTTACACCACCACTTTTTGTTACTTATTGGGTCATGAAACTGAAACCATGCATGAAACAGCCACCTGCATACCTGACTTCGGGAGCATGGCACTGATTGATAACAAGCCTTAATTGAGCCTTCATCATGCATGATTAGCCAGTAGCTTCCCAACGTGTCACAGGTAACGTTACTTAAGAGACAGACTAGACAATTACTTTCTTGGTTGTTGCTAAAAATCTGTCAGTGTCACTCACTCACCTCGTCTGTCGTTCACTCGCTCACTGTCTCGCAGCTCGCTCACTTTCAATTATCTCGCTAGGCAGTCACCATGTCTTCCTGCTGCTCCTACCTCCTGCGCTTGTCAAGTGAAATCAAGTTACCGCGGACGCGGCGTCAGATGACTTCCTGCCTGACGTGCCTTTCGTTTCAAAATAAAAGCGATCCCGTGTTTTCCATGGTTTCCATGGAGCTTTTTTTTTTTTTTTCTCTGAAATTCTTACCCCTCATAGCTAGATACGGGCCTGCTGACATCACAATTGCTCAAGTGACATCACTCATGACATCACTCATGACATCACAATCGTGACAGACACTGACACCACCCACTTAGCCAAGATTATGTATTAGGTACTTTTACCATCAAAGTGGCATCTCAACCATTTGGTAGAGGCCTATATTAAAAAAAACTGGGGGGTCTGTAATTTTTTTTATTCTTGTTATTAGTGCCATACTATAAAAAATCTCTCTACCTACAGTCTGTTACCTACCTACAGTTACATTACATTACATTACATTACGTCATTTGGCAGACGCTTTTATCCAAAGCGACTTAAAATAACACATTTTTGTCAGCAATAGAGCAATCAACTATGCAACACAGTCTATGACAACTACAACATCTGAAGGAATAGTGGTAAAGTTAGGTTAGTAATTTTTTTTTATTTTTTATTTTTTAGAGAGAGAAATAAGTTAGTTCAAGAAGGGCCCAGATGGAGCCCTTCTTGAGATCTCTACCTACAGTCTGTTATCTCTCTATCTACAGTCTGTTATCTCTCTACCTACAGTCTGTTATCTCTCTACCTACAGACAGTCTGTTATCTCTCTACCTGCAGTACAGACAGTCTGTTATCGCTCTACCTACAATACAGACAGTCTGTTATCTCTCTACCTGCAGTACAGACAGTCTGTTATCGCTCTACCTACAATACAGACAGTCTGTTGTCTCTCTACCTACAATACAGAATTCTCGACAAAACCATATGTAAGAATTAAAATATTCTCAGATTTGGGTCAGACTAGAAGACAAAATCTCATCCAATGGGGGTCCGTGGTTCTGATATGGACTAAATTAAGGGTCTTGGTATGAGAAAGGTTGTTCTAATATTATATGAATGGTGTCAGTAGCTAATAGGGATTTACGCCCAAAGTCAAGCTGCAGGACAGAAAACATCACATGATATAAAATATATATATATATCACATGATATATAATATAATATATATAATATAATATATATAATAGGCCTATTGATATGGAGAAAAGGCATGGCAACACCCTCTGCAGCATGCTCATGTTTTATGTAGTGAAAAGAACCAACATTTCAGCACATAGCGCCTTCATCAGCGCAGAGAGCGGAGCAGCCTGCCAGAGCATGGGGCAGAGAGGGGAGCAGCCTGCCAGAGCGTGGGGCAGAGAGGGGAGCAGCCTGCCAGAGCGTGGGGCAAAGAGGGGAGCAGCCTGCCAGAGCGTGGGGCAGAGAGGGGAGCAGCCTGCCAGAGCGTGGGGCAGAGAGGGGGGGCAGAGAGGGGAGCAGCCTGCCAGAGCGTGGGGCAGAGAGGGGGGGCAGAGAGGGGAGCAGCCTGCCAGAGCGTGGGGCAGAGAGGGGGGGCAGAGAGGGGAGCAGCCTGCCAGAGCGTGGGGCAGAGAGGGGAGCAGCCTGCCAGAGTGTGGGGCAGAGAGGGGAGCAGCCTGCCAGAATGTGGGGCAGAGAGGGGGGGCAGAGAGGGGAGCAGCCTGCCAGAGCGTGGGGCAGAGAGGGGAGCAGCCTGCCAGAGCGTGGGGCAGAGAGGGGAGCAGCCTGCCAGAGTGTGGGGCAGAGAGGGGAGCAGCCTGCCAGAGCGTGGGGCAGAGAGGGGAGCAGCCTGCTGCCAGAGCGTGGGGCAGAGAGGGGAGCAGCCTGCCAGAGCGTGGGGCAGAGAGGGGAGCAGCCTGCCAGAGTGTGGGGCAGAGAGGGGAGCAGCCTGCCAGAGCATGGGGCAGAGAGGGGGGCAGCCTGCCAGAGCGTGGGGCAGAGAGGGGAGCAGCCTGCCAGAGCGTGGGGCAGAGAGGGGAGCAGCCTGCCAGAGCGTGGGGCAGAGAGGGGAGCAGCCTGCCAGAGTGTGGGGCAGAGAGGGGAGCAGCCTGCCAGAGCGTGGGGCAGAGAGGGGAGCAGCCTGCCAGAGCGTGGGGCAGAGAGGGGAGCAGCCTGCCAGAGCGTGGGGCAGAGAGGGGAGCAGCCTGCCAGAGCGTGGGGCAGAGAGGGGAGCAGCCTGCCAGAGCGTGGGGCAGAGAGGGGGGGCAGAGAGGGGAGCAGCCTGCCAGAGCGTGGGGCTGTGGGGCAGAGAGGGGGGACATTCCTAGCTTTGTCACCGCTGGCTCTCCTCTGGCTGTGCCAGGTCAGGTGCATCAGGGGATCAGAGGAATCTGATGACAGGATGCATTCTGCTGCCTTGCGGACTCCAGCTGACATTATGCAATCTGGCAAATTGCTGGTGCTGTGGAAAAACCACATAACTGCATATTTGGTGTCATTGTTGTGTGTGTTGAGTGGGTTTCCTGAGCGTTGGAGCCTTGAAAGTAGGGGCTGGGCGATATGGACCAAAACTCATATCTCAGTATTTTCAGATACACAATATATATCTCTGTATTTTCTTGGAAGCGGGCTAAATGTTCAGTTATAAGTCAAAGCCACATGGAAGATGTAGGGCTAGGCAATATGGACAAAATCAAATATCACAGTTTGTTTGTTTTTTGCAAATATTGCAATATCAATAGTGTGACAATATTGTTGGGATGACTACTGCTGCTTTCACAAGATATTGACACAATGAGATTTTGTGATAAATAATCATCAGTAATGTGGTAAAAAGAAAAGTGCCATATCACGATATTACGATATCCAATATCTCTGTCAGGATGCTTAGTTTGGATGCCTGCCTGCCCGTGACAGCCCCGCACAGGGAGTGCTGCTGTGCTGATTACTCAACAAGAGTAAGTGGTGACAAGTCTGATGACTGATTGGCCGATACAGTTAGTGCGCACTTCCTGAATCTCTGTCACACAAAAGGCAGGTTCCTGCAGAGCTCACTTGCCCGCAGGGTGGATTCATTGAGTGCCAGCGTGGAGATTGGTGAGCAGATATTGAGCGATGTGCTGGTGGTCAGCCTCTGCTCCAAAACTGAAAACAACAACAAGCTATGCTCTAAGTCACAAGACAATGTGAAGATAGATATGAATATGTATTTCTTGCCCTCAGTTGCAGAGGTCAGAAGAAGCTGTACAACTCAGAAAAACCGACAAGAGCCATCCATGGTTGTCAGGATACAACATCAGCCCACACGGCTCGCTCTGAAAGTCACACAGGTCAAATGAGAGAGACATTCATGGCAAAAGCGAACAAATCGTGGAATCAATAGAGAGCCAAAGTGGAACGTCACTTCCTGCTTCAGCACTGTACCAGAGATTTTCATCCGCCATTTATTTTCCCATAGACATTTCGTAAAATGTTTATAAAAATAGTTTTACTTGGTCAAACCAAACGGTTCAGATATATTTAGAAACAGGAGAGACCACATAACATTTTGAAAAATTGCGGATTTAAAGATTTTTTTTTTGTTTTGGTCGGAGTGAAATGTTCTATGGTCTCTCCCAATTCTAAATATAGCTGAACCGTTTGGTTTGACCAAGTAAAACTATTTGTATAAGCATTTTACGAAATGTCCATGGGAAAATAAATGGCGGATGAAAATCTCTGGTACAGTGCTGAAAAACGCGTTTCTAAAAAAAAAAACTAATTTACGCTCCAAAAGTCATAAAATTGATTCACGTTTGTGAAGATTATCCTGCTGAACCCAAATTCGCGTTCCCATAAACTTTTGTTAACCACAGATCGTATTTTATGCATTTAAGTGAAATCCCCCATTCTAAAACCCCATTCACTTTTCCTCTTACGAACCCGGAAGTAGACTTCCAGACTCATTCCTGTGGCTCTCTCTATGAGCCTTATCTGCACCCTGGCTAGTACCTAGTGCAGCCTGAGCAGGGGGATGATGTGGGTGTGGCTGGATGGATGCTGGGTGGGGAATGCCAGTCTGTGGAGGTTTGGAGGCGGGGTTTTACGGGCAGGGCCAATCGAAGGTGCAGCTCATTCCCTTATAAGGACAAACCCGGACAAATGAGTCAACACCTGAACTCCACCTTCCAGCTCTGAAAACAGCAGAGGAAGGTGTTTGTGTTACAGTAATGAAGATGACATCATGGGGCCCTACTGTAGGATAGTGTGTGGAAGGACCTGCGGGGGTCATGTTGTTGCAAAGGAGGCAGAGACCTACATAATGAAATAGGCTCTATGAGGGAATAGTTTGCGCCTGCAGCTTGATGTCACCTCTGGCACGCCGCTGCAGACACCTGGGTCTGCAGACACCTGGGTCTGGAGACACCTGGGTCTGCAGACACCTGGGTCTGCAGGCACCTGGGTCTGCAGGCACCTGGGTCTGCAGACACCTGGGTCTGGAGACACCTGGGTCTGC
>NC_139625.1:81121916-81219416 GCF_964638095.1 Poromitra crassiceps | reverse complement strand
ACACATGAAGGAAACATGATCACTGCTCTCTATATGAACACATGAAGGAAACATTATCTCTGCTCTCTATATGAACACATGAAGGAAACATTATCTCTGCTCTCTATATGAACACATGAAGGAAACATCACTGCTCTCTATATGAACACATGAAGGAAACATTATCACTGCTCTCTATATGAACACATGAAGGAAACATCACTGCTCTCTATATGAACACATGAAGGAAACATTATCACTGCTCTCTATATGAACACATGAAGGAAACATCACTGCTCTCTATATGAACACATGAAGGAAACATTATCTCTGCTCTCTATATGAACACATGAAGGAAACATTATCACTGCTCTCTATATGAACACATGAAGGAAACATTATCACTGCTCTCTATATGAACACATGAAGGAAACATCACTGCTCTCTATATGAACACATGAAGGAAACATTATCACTGCTCTCTATATGAACACATGAAGGAAACATCATCACTGCTCTCTATATGAACACATGAAGGAAACATTATCACTGCTCTCTATATGAACACATGAAGGAAACATCACTGCTCTCTATATGAACACATGAAGGAAACATTATCACTGCTCTCTATATGAACACATGAAGGAAACATCACTGCTCTCTATATGAACACATGAAGGAAACATTATCTCTGCTCTCTATATGAACACATGAAGGAAACATTATCACTGCTCTCTATATGAACACATGAAGGAAACATTATCACTGCTCTCTATATGAACACATGAATGAAACATTATCACTGCTCTCTATATGAACACATGAATGAAACATTATCTCTGCTCTCTATATGAACACATGAATGAAACATTATCTCTGCTCTCTATATGAACACATGAAGGAAACATTATCACTGCTCTCTATATGAACACATGAAGGAAACATGATCACTGCTCTCTATATGAACACATGAAGGAAACATTATCTCTGCTCTCTATATGAACACATGAAGGAAACATTATCACTGCTCTCTATATGAACACATGAAGGAAACATGATCACTGCTCTCTATATGAACACATGAAGGAAACATTATCTCTGCTCTCTATATGAACACATGAAGGAAACATTATCTCTGCTCTCTATATGAACACATGAAGGAAACATTATCACTGCTCTCTATATGAACACATGAAGGAAACATTATCACTGCTCTCTATATGAACACATGAATGAAACATTATCTCTGCTCTCTATATGAACACATGAAGGAAACATTATCACTGCTCTCTATATGAACACATGAAGGAAACATTATCACTGCTCTCTATATGAACACATGAAGGAAACATGATCACTGCTCTCTATATGAACACATGAAGGAAACATTATCACTGCTCTCTATATGAACACATGAATGAAACATTATCTCTGCTCTCTATATGAACACATGGAGGAAACATTATCACTGCTCTCTATATGAACACATGAAGGAAACATCACTGCTCTCTATATGAACACATGAAGGAAACATTATCACTGCTCTCTATATGAACACATGAAGGAAACATTATCACTGCTCTATATATGAACACATGAATGAAACATTATCACTGCTCTCTATATGAACACATGAAGGAAACATTATCACTGCTCTCTATATGAACACATGAAGGAAACATTATCACTGCTCTCTATATGAACACATGAATGAAACATTATCACTGCTCTCTATATGAACACATGAAGGAAACATCATCACTGCTCTCTATATGAACACATGAAGGAAACATTATCACTGCTCTCTATATGAACACATGAAGGAAACATTATCACTGCTCTCTATATGAACACATGAATGAAACATTATCACTGCTCTCTATATGAACACATGAATGAAACATTATCACTGCTCTCTATATGAACACATGAAGGAAACATTATCACTGCTCTCTATATGAACACATGAAGGAAACATTATCACTGCTCTCTATATGAACACATGAAGGAAACATCACTGCTCTCTATATGAACACATGAATGAAACATTATCACTGCTCTCTATATGAACACATGAATGAAACATTATCACTGCTCTCTATATGAACACATGAAGGAAACATTATCACTGCTCTCTATATGAACACATGAAGGAAACATTATCACTGCTCTCTATATGAACACATGAATGAAACATTATCTCTGCTCTCTATATGAACACATGAAGGAAACATTATCACTGCTCTCTATATGAACACATGAAGGAAACATGATCACTGCTCTATATGAACACATGAAGGAAACATTATCACTGCTCTCTATATGAACACATGAAGGAAACATTATCACTGCTCTCTATATGAACACATGAAGGAAACATGATCACTGCTCTATATGAACACATGAAGGAAACATTATCACTGCTCTCTATATGAACACATGAAGGAAACATTATCACTGCTCTCTATATGAACACATGAAGGAAACATTATCACTGCTCTCTATATGAACACATGAAGGAAACATTATCACTGCTCTCTATATGAACACATGAAGGAAACATTATCACTGCTCTCTATATGAACACATGAAGGAAACATTATCTCTGCTGCATGTTTAGAGCAGTCAGTGAGGTTAGGGGGGTCATCATCAGCAGGAGGAACTCATTTGGAGTTTGGTTGGAGGGAGATGTTTGGTTGGAGGGAGATGTTTGGTTGGAGGGAGATGTTTGGTTGGAGGGAGATGTGTGAACCGAGCTGTCAGGTGTTACTATTCCCCTTTAGGCCTCTTTCTGTGTATGTAGGCCTACATCTGTTCAAAAGCTGCTTCAAGCATATTTACAGCTGCTTTATTTACACGAGGAGAGTTCTCATAGTCAAACTGCACCAGAGTAGCAGCATCATTCAGATCAGATGCTGTTCTTCTGACTGGGGCTGGCTCCTCTGCTATTTTATTCCTGACCTCAGATCTTGCATACCTGTGCGTTTTTTTTTAATGAATTCACTTTCACCCGGTAGCAGCCCGGCGATGACATAATTCAGGAAACTAGAAGCCGAGGCTTTTCGCAGTGCAAAAAAGAAACTGGGAAAAAGTTTTCCAACAGCAGCGAGAGGGGCCGATTATTACCATTTTTGGGCACGCTTGCTCCCATGCAAGCCCAGCCCAAACCACACAGCGCTTACTCAGATTCCACAGCGCTTTTCTTCCCCCTTTTCTCAAAGCAGAGGAAAAGTATGGGGAGCAAAAAAAAAAAAAAGTAACACCCCTTCTTGAGTTCGCCCATTCATTCTCTGTTGTACTAAAAGGAACAGCAGACATGAGAAGTCACACTGACCTGGGCTTGTCAGACAAGGCTAGGTCACAATAACCACTTAATATAAAAGACGATCCTGTGTGCTGCATAGAAGTCATAATCAATCACCCAAGGACTGCAAATGTTTGCTATAAGAAAAATGAATTTAAAGCATGGCCGTCTGTGTGGTTATTATCACAATCACCAATACAAACAATATTTCGATTTTCAAAAGAGTAGGCTATATAGCCTATATCTTCCATCAGTACATTTGACTATAACTCTCCATCTATATGGCGGTTTAAACTCTATTCCAGGAATAAAAATGTTTGGTAGACCTATAAAGTGGGTCGAGGTGCGCTGACCCTCCACTCCACTACATCCTCGGCTGTAAGTATAGCCTGCATAATCCAGCCAGATGACAGGGAGAGATCTAGACACACACCATATGCAGTCAAGCGCATGGCTGACATCTGTTGCGCTGCAAAGGTGGGCGTCCTCTGTCTGTCCCGTATTAATTAGCGTTTTCTCCCTCCCCCTGCCTTTGCAAAAGATAATGGGTGGGCCTCTATAGCCTACTAATTGCTGCGACAGGATATTTCATAATAACGCCACAGGATATGTGTCAGTGTCTGATCCCAGGCGAGATAGGCAGACGAGAAAAGTTGAGGAGCATATTGCAGCAGAAATAGGGCTTCGTCAGCGGTCTATTAAAAAGTAGACAAAACTGTATTGATTATATTGATAGCCATAGCCTACTATCAATCGGTGATTTGTTGTTGTCCCTGTTCTGCCTCGAACCTTGAAAATGACTGACGGATCGTCTATGAAAGTAGTGTAAAGAACGGCATCCTGATCATTATTAGGCTATTGATATAGGCGACAACAGGCTATAAGTAATACGACTATCTTACCTTTCTTTGCTGCTTTTCCCATGCAGGATCCAAGAGCAGATCCCGATCCCAGTCATCTTCTTGTAGCATGTAATTAGTGTCGTCTTCTTCATCATACTGATTCATGTTATATGTATATATATTTACACAGGCTATGTTTTAGGCTACTCTGTATGTTCTCTGCTCCGCTTGTAGTTGTATTCTCCCCCGGTCCTCGGCGAGGTGATGTTACAGCAATTAGGTTATAGCCTGCTCTCCTCCACGCATTCAAGACGGTGTGTGTGGATGAAATTAACGGTCCACCCCCGACTCTCTTCCCTCTCTTCTCTCTCTCTCTCTCTCCCCCTCTCTACTAGTCTCACAGCAGCTCTCTCTCCCCCCACTCTGTCTCTCTTTCTTTTTCTATCTCTCCAATTTTTTCAACAGGAGGCTACACCGCGGTAGGCTGCTGGGGGAGTAGGCAGGTCTACTGAGCGGCAGACGCAAAACTTTGCTTCAAAGAAATTCAACCGACTGCCAAGCGGAGAATGTGATTGGGCGCGTCGGTATCACAAGACCCGCCCCCCCTGCGTCGGGATTGGCTGTCTTGGCTGTCTGTCTGTGTGGAGGCTTTGTGAGTGTAGGTTGACCGATCCAAACATCTGACAGCTCGAGTTGTTGGATACTTGAACTGTTAACAAATGTCTGGAATCCTCGCCCTCGGGTGAAAATGTTAATAGGCTACGACTCCAAACTGCTCACTTTTACATTCATTTGACGACAATGTTTTTAGTTGTTTACCAGATTCATCCGACAGCTAAAGGGTTCTTTACCCCGAGAGGTCAGGGGAATTGCCTCAATCCTTTGTAATCGTCCAATTGAAGTGAAAATATGAAAATGACCAAAAACATTTTAGTTGTGAGGTTTTCACAGCAGCGTTATGGTTTGCAGTCACAAGTCTGCTCATAACTAAAGACAGGCTGGACATTTGTTCTTCTTCAAAGATGTAGGCTAGGCCGACTACACTTTATTCATCAATAGTTGGATTGGAAAAGGGCTATTAGGCTATAATTTATTGCAACAGGAATGATGTCATCGTTCCTTAAATAGGCTACAGCTACTTCCCTTTCCAATTAGCCTACCTGCTGTTGTACCTGCTGCGAGGGACATGAGAGTAGCCTAGTCTACCTTAATTTCATATAGGCCATTCATTAGGCTACAAATGCCCTTTTTAAATCCTGTGTAGGCCTACATAACGTTCCATGTATTGTTCCATCGCAAAATACGCGCAACAGGCTTTTGTCACCGACAAGGACAGGCGATCGAGTCCCTGGAATCAATGTAGGTCCTGTAGGCTAAACATTTGGAGCGGTGGCCAGGTCTCTCAGCCTTGTAAGGTAAAGCTCTCTCTGTCACATTCACACAGTAGTCAGTCACACACGCTCACACAGGAGGAGGAGAGATGCCGACACGGGAAGGGAAGGGAAGGGATAGCCCCACAGTCACAAAGTAGAGCGCTCTTCCATATATGGACAAACTTCCAAGGGTGAATGTTTGGGAAAGTGATGTCAGAGCAGAGCAGAGCAGACTGCCAGCTCACTGACTGACTGACTGCGTCCTGCTGCTTCAAGAAGCACACAGAGAGAGGTGCAACAACATGCATAGAACAAATGTACAGCAGTGTTGGGCAAGTTACTTTCAAAATGTAATATATTACTAGTTACTTTCATTTGAAAGTAATACGTTACTTTACAATATTACTGTCTGTGTAGAGTAACTCATTACTTATTACACTACTTTTGCATTACTTTCACCAAAATAACTGCAGTAGCAGAATGACATCACCGCATCCCGAAAAATAATTTCAACCCTCTTGAAGTCAGTGTAAACCATCCAAAATTCTAAATGTTATCCTTTTCCTTTGTTATTGTCATCTATAGTGTTTATTTGCATAAAAACACACAGTTTGATTAGGAAATGATTTAAATATGTGATTTGATAAAAAAAAAAAAAAGTAACTCAATTTGTGACTTGAGTTACTTGACAAAGTAACTGGTATATTACTGAAATCCTATAAGTAATAAATTATATTACTGAGTTACTACTAAAAGTAATATATTACATGTAATATGTTACTTTTGTAATGAGTTACCCCCAACACTGATGTACAGTCAATGTAGATGCAACAGCGATATCTGAAAATTGAAACTAGTTGACTGTTTTCGTTGGGTAGTTTAAGTTGAGGATAGTTTGCATAGGCCAGCTACTTTACATCTACCTGTATACTATTATTCAGTGAGCTGAATCCCAGGATATCCTTTGAAGAGTCAGTGGTGCAAATTCAAGAAGCGAAAGTCTGTTTTCTGGGCCACAGGTCATGTGAAGATGCGGTGCGTCTGACTTTGGCAAGATCCCAAGGTATTCCAGTCATGTTGGGAGGGGAATTCTGAAGTGGATTTATCCCTGCGTGGTTTAAACCTAAGCCATGTATGGGATACTGAATGGATAACCATGACACTCCAATTGAGTGGTTTGTATTCAAACAACTGGACCAGCACCTACGACTACAAAGAAGGTCCATCTAGAACACAGGATGAGGAAGGTCTTTGCTAATGAAATATCGCTATTCAAAGTGAAGCAATAATCTGAGATAGTGTATATGGGGGCAGAGGTAACTACACTGCACATAGACAAGGAGTGATTATTACCCCCAAAAAACCATATATGGGAATCTTTGGGATGGTAAAGGTGATTCATTCTTGGTTATTGGGTGACTGGCTTTGGACCAAAAGGTTGTGGGATCAAATCCTGAATCGGGCTTGGAAAAATCTGTCTGAACAGAGTGAATAAGTCACGGCTGCCTCTGAGCAAGGCACTGAACTGAACTCCCACTGGTTCCAGCTGAAATCCCCAGCGGCCAGATAATAGGCAGCTCCCAGTTGTGATTGTAAGTGTATGAAGTAAGTGTTGCTGACACAGTTGTGATTGTAAGTGTATGAGTAAGTGTGTGAAGTAGCGTGTTGCTGACACAGTCCTGCAGAATAAAGATAAAAACAATGTGTAGCTACATTCACAGTAAATAAATATATATATGATTGTATACTTTCAGGACAATTGTAATTGTAATGATTGACTTTACAACTGAAAGTACGTTTGCCTCGACTTGTACAGCTCTGCCTCTACAGCCTGCAATAAATCATTGAGCCATATGTAACACAATAGACACACTGCAGGCAAAATGTCAACCAGCAAGCATTCAATATCCCTGTTTGAATACTGCTCCCAGGGGAAGTATGGAGGTTAAATGAAGGGTGTCTACTTCCTGCAGATAAGTGACCGCCTCACTGAAAAGTTCACTCCCAACCACCAAGTAGACTCTTTTGACAGGAGAGCAGTACAAACAACTCGATAACCCTCAAGCACATGTCTGTCTGGCCTCAGATTACTACTTCATCACCAGCTTGTGATGACAAACAATATGATCCCATGTATGGGATCAACCATGTATGTACTGTGATGCCCTCTGGTATATGTAGTGCTATGTCCTCTGGTATATTTAGTGCTATGTCCTCTGGTATATGTACTGCTATGCCCTCTGGTATATGTACTGCTATGCCCTCTGGTATATGTAGTGCTATGCCCTCTGGTATATGTAGTGCTATGTCCTCTGGTATATTTAGTGCTATGTCCTCTGGTATATGTAGTGCTATGGCCTCTGGTATATGTACTGTGATGCCCTCTGGTATATGTAGTGCTATGCCCTCTGGTATATGTACTGCGATGCCCTCTGGTATATGTAGTGCTATGTCCTCTGGTATATGTAGTGCTATGTCCTCTGGTATATGTAGTGCTATGTCCTCTGGTATATGTACTGTGATGCCCTCTGGTATATGTAGTGCTATGCCCTCTGGTATATGTACTGCTATGCCCTCTGGTATATGTAGTGCTATGTCCTCTGGTATATGTAGTGCTATGTCCTCTGGTATATGTAGTGCTATGTCCTCTGGTATATGTACTGCGATGCCCTCTGGTATATGTAGTGCTATGTCCTCTGGTATATGTACTGCTATGCCCTCTGGTATATGTAGTGCTATGTCCTCTGGTATATGTACTGCTATGTCCTCTGGTATATGTAGTGCTATGCCCTCTGGTATATGTAGTGCTATGTCCTCTGGTATATGTAGTGCTATGGCCTCTGGTATATGTAGTGCTATGCCCTCTGGTATATGTAGTGCTATGCCCTCTGGTATATGTAGTGCTATGCCCTCTGGTATATGTAGTGCTATGCCCTCTGGTATATGTACTGCTATGCCCTCTGGTATATGTAGTGCTATGTCCTCTGGTATATGTAGTGCTATGTCCTCTGGTATATGTACTGCGATGCCCTCTGGTATATGTAGTGCTATGTCCTCTGGTATATGTACTGCTATGCCCTCTGGTATATGTAGTGCTATGTCCTCTGGTATATGTACTGCTATGTCCTCTGGTATATGTAGTGCTATGCCCTCTGGTATATGTAGTGCTATGTCCTCTGGTATATGTAGTGCTATGGCCTCTGGTATATGTAGTGCTATGCCCTCTGGTATATGTAGTGCTATGCCCTCTGGTATATGTAGTGCTATGTCCTCTGGTATATGTAGTGCAATGTCCTCTGGTATATGTAGTGCTATGTCCTCTGGTATATGTAGTGCTATGTCCTCTGGTATATGTAGTGCTATGTCCTCTGGTATATGTAGTGCTATGTCCTCTGGTATATGTAGTGCTATGCCCTCTGGTATATGTACTGCGATGCCCTCTGGTATATGTAGTGCTATGTCCTCTGGTATATGTAGTGCTATGGCCTCTGGTATATGTAGTGCTATGCCCTCTGGTATATGTAGTGCTATGTCCTCTGGTATATGTAGTGCTATGTCCTCTGGTATATGTAGTGCTATGTCCTCTGGTATATGTAGTGCTATGTCCTCTGGTATATGTAGTGCTATGTCCTCTGGTATATGTACTGCGATGCCCTCTGGTATATGTAGTGCTATGCCCTCTGGTATATGTAGTGCTATGTCCTCTGGTATATGTAGTGCAATGTCCTCTGGTATATGTAGTGCTATGTCCTCTGGTATATGTAGTGCTATGTCCTCTGGTATATGTAGTGCTATGCCCTCTGGTATATGTAGTGCTATGTCCTCTGGTATATGTAGTGCAATGTCCTCTGGTATATGTAGTGCTATGTCCTCTGGTATATGTAGTGCTATGTCCTCTGGTATATGTAGTGCTATGCCCTCTGGTATATGTAGTGCAATGCCCTCTGGTATATGTACTGCTATGCCCTCTGGTATATGTACTGCTATGCCCTCTGGTATATGTACTGCTATGCCCTCTGGTATATGTAGTGCAATGCCCTCTGGTATATGTACTGCTATGCCCTCTGGTATATGTAGTGCTATGCCCTCTGGTATATGTACTGTGATGCCCTCTGGTATATGTAGTGCTATGCCCTCTGGTATATGTACTGCTATGCCCTCTGGTATATGTAGTGCTATGCCCTCTGGTATATGTAGTGCTATGCCCTCTGGTATATGTACTGCTATGCCCTCTGGTATATGTACTGTGATGCCCTCTGGTATATGTACTGCTATGTCCTCTCTGGTATATGTACTGTGATGCCCTCTGGTATATGTACTGCTATGTCTTCTCTGGTATATGTAGTGCTATGCCCTCTGGTATATGTAGTGCTATGCCCTCTGGTATATGTACTGCTATGCCCTCTGGTATATGTACTGCTATGCCCTCTGGTATATGTAGTGCTATGCCCTCTGGTATATGTACTGCTATGCCCTCTGGTATATGTACTGTGATGCCCTCTGGTATATGTACTGCTATGTCCTCTCTGGTATATGTACTGTGATGCCCTCTGGTATATGTACTGCTATGTCTTCTCTGGTATATGTACTGATATGCCCTCTGGTATATGTACTGCTATGCCCTCTGGTATATGTAGTGCTATGCCCTCTGGTATATGTAGTGCTATGTCCTCTGGTATATGTACTGCTATGCCCTCTGGTATATGTACTGCTATGTCCTCTGGTATATGTAGTGCTATGCCCTCTGGTATATGTAGTGCTATGTCCTCTGGTATATGTACTGCTATGCCCTCTGGTATATGTACTGCTATGCCCTCTGGTATATGTACTGCTATGCCCTCTGGTATATGTACTGCTATGCCCTCTGGTATATGTACTGCTATGCCCTCTGGTATATGTAGTGCTATGTCCTCTGGTATATGTACTGCTATGCCCTCTGGTATATGTACTGCTATGCCCTCTGGTATATGTACTGCTATGTCCTCTGGTATATGTAGTGCTATGCCCTCTGGTATATGTAGTGCTATGCCCTCTGGTATATGTAGTGCGATGCCCTCTGGTATATGTAGTGCGATGCCCTCTGGTATATGTAGTGCGATGCCCTCTGGTATATGTACTGCGATGCCCTCTGGTATTGTCTGCCTTTGTCATTTGGCCTCTATTGGAGACAACATGCATGCTAGTTTCCTAGACAGCCACCCATGACATCATGTGCTCTAGACACTCACCCATGACATCATGTGCTCTAGACACTCACCCATGACATCATGTGCTCTAGACACTCACCCATGACATCATGTGCTCTAGACATCACCCATGACATCATGTGCTCCACTAAGTCATCACACTGTTGAGGAATCTGAAGTCTGTCTGAGATGGCGTGGCCTCTTTATCTGCTGAAAAGACACTAGTCTGGCTATTCAAATGTTACTTTATATATATATATATATATATATATATATATATATATATATGTATTTGTTAGATGTATTCCAAATGTAGATATATGCTACTGCATTTGAAAAGTGTGATACCCATTGTGAACAAATGACATCTGGCATGAAAAATAAAATCCCCTTGAACATAATGACAGCTCTAATGAGTCAGTTGCTTACAGTGTTACAGCGTCTGAAGACGTGTTTTGTCATGAAACTTCATTTTGCTATTCAATTCCGTAGTAGTGATCAATAATTTACACTTTCTTCAGTAACAGACCTTGAAAGTGATCTCTTGTGGGGCTTCCAGGTAGTGTCGCTGTAGATTCCCTGCCGCCCAACACCAGGGTCGCATGTTCGAGCCCCTGTGTTACCTCCGGCTTGGTCGGGCGTCCATAGAGGCATAGTTGGCCGTGTCTGTGGGTGGGAAATGGGATTAAGGGTATGTGTCCTGGTCGTTGCACGAGTGCTCACATGTATAGGAAGAAGCATGTGTTAGTCTACAAGTCTCCCCAGATCGGCAGAGGGGGTGGAGCAATGACTGGGACAATAGGGGAAATTGGCCAAGTACAATTGGGGAGAAAATGGGAGAATAATCAAGAGAAAATATATATATATATATAAAAAAAAAATGCTCTTGTAACAGACTATCTGAAAACATTGATGGCTTTTGTATCAGTCAATAATATATAATAATATACTCCTCTGGCCAAGACTGGATGGATATTCAGGGTCATAGATAGCTGAACCAACAAGCACAACATACTATTTGAAAGATAAGCATGTGTCCGAGTATGAAAATATATGATATATTATAAACCTGTAGCATTATCAGTGGAGAAGAAATTATTCTTTAATTGCAAGGAAATCAAAGCGAGCTCAGACAAAAACACTAATTTCAGTGCACAATCTAAACAGATCGTTATGGAGACGTACACAGTCACTTCTTCAGGCACTCTGAAGCAGTCTCAGCTTAGAATCATTGAAAAATGAAAATAAGCCCACTCACATTGACACCCAGTGTGAAACCGTAGATATTAAAATGCTGAAAAGCTCTTGTCCTGTGGAAAAGAGTTTTGTTATGTTACAGCCAGGGCATCAACCAGGGCATCAACCAGGGCATCAGACAGTCAGCGCAGCATCAAAGTCAATGAGGAGCCCATGTGCATTCCTTCAAATACCACTGTTATCAACACTGTTCTCAACACTGTTATCAACACTGTTATCAACACCAATTTGATTTTGTTTGTTTTTCCATCGTTTAACGTCATCGCTGGTTTGACCTCAAGAGCCATGACAATGTCCAATTACTGCTTTCTGAAGGGCTAAAAAAAAAATGAGTCACACTGTTCAGTCGCTTAACATCGTCTGCTCTTAAGCAGTGTGTCCAAATGTGTCACTTGAACCTTTAAACCAAGATGCCAAAACGAAAAGCTGAGTTGTAAAAACCCATAGAAAACCCACATCTTAAAATAAGTCAACAATTGTTAAGGAAGCGTTGTCATGTTTTTAACTTCTTTTCTGAGGGCGAGGACCTCGACTCTCCCTCCTTTGGTCCCACGTGAGTCCGTTTCAGAGCGCTCTGTAGCGGGCCTCTCTGAGAGGACGGCCCGTCTCTCGGAGGCCTGGTGTCTGCTGGTGCATCCTCTCCCTCTGATTCTGAGGAGGAGGTGTGGAGGTTCTGACCCACGTATCCTGGTGCCACAGTCCGGTACTGCCCGTTCATTCCGGGGCTACGGAGGCTCCGTGAGGCCCAGGTGTTGTCCATAGCCAGCGGGCTGCTATACTCCTCTCCGCTGTCAGAGCCTTCTTCCACAGCAGGATCTGCAGGCCTCCCTCTGGCCTGGGACTCTGTCTTGACGGTAGCAGATTGTAGCAGCTGTAACAGAGGAGACCCAGGTCCGTCTGTCCCCTCCTCGTTGTCCTGGCTCTCGGGGGACATGACTGGGCTGAGGCACACAAAGTCCGAAGGGCTCAGAGCTTTCTCCTCGTCCCCGGGGCTGCTGCTGTCGGGCCCGGTTCGGACGGCGCCTCGTCCCTCGGCCGACGAGGAGGTGGACGGGTCATCGACGGAGATCGATGGGTAAGTGCACGAGTCGATGGCTGAAAACAAGGCCTGCGCGGACTCAGGGCGCAGCCCGGCTCTGGAGACCACGTGCAGCCGGCGGCGCCTCGTCGCATTGCGTTGGCGTACCTTGGCGTTCCGCTCCTCCACCTCAGCGTCGCTGCTGGAGCTGGAGGTGGAGGTGGAGGAGCTGGAGGCTCCGGCCGGGAGGGAAGGGGAGGAGGTGCGGCTGGACAGGGTGGAGTTGTCCCTGGGGCTCGGGGAGCGTGGCCGGGGCATGGGGTCCAGCCAAAACTCACTCGAGTCAGAGTCCTCGTTGACCAGGTCCAGCAGGAAACCCGACTGGTGCCGCTGACGCCGGCCTCGTCTCCCCAGACGCCCCTCCTCCCCGTCCGCCGTGGCCGGTTCCTCCCCCGCTGAGGCTTCGGGTCCGGCCAGGGAGGAGGAGGACGAGTTGTCGGAGTCGCTGTGTTGACTCGCAGCAGCAGCCAAGGCAGCGGCGGAGGGGATGGTCGGCGCGGCCCGCGTGGTGGTGGTGCGCCGTCCGCGGGCGTGGAGCTGAAAGATGTCCTCCTCGCTCAGGTCGCTGTCAGAGTCCGAGCTCCAGCCCTCGATCTCCCGACGCACCAGCGAGTCGAAGAAGGCCATCATCCGCGGGTCCTCCTGGATGGACTGGCTGACGTAGTCGTGGGACAGCCCGCTGCCGCTGTTCAGCACCAGGTTGATGTACTCCTCGTGCGTGTACAGGCTGCGGGACTTGTCCTCCACACGGCCGTCTAGGTCACCCAGACTGTCGGGCTGCTGGTATGGACTCCACACCTGGGAGGGATGGAAGGATAGATAGATGAAGGAAGAATAGCACCAAGGAAAGGATGGTAGGAGAGGATCAAAGGGAGAAATGATGGAAGAGCAGAAGGATGGAAGGAAAGATGAATAGAGAGAGAGAGAAAGAAAGAAAGAAAGAAAGAAAGAAAGAAAGAAAGAAAGAAAGAAAGAAAGAAAGAAAGAAGAGAGGAGCAAAAAGATAAAGGAGGAGAATGCCAGATCAGGTTTAAAGTCAAACACTCCCCGTTATTAATAGTCTCTTATTCCAGAACACCTGGGCCTGTATCATCTTTCACTCGACAGTATGATATACAAACAAGGACAGGTATGTTACTGCACTGACAAAGAAGAAGCTAACTATTGATCACACTTGTCCTTGTGATAAAGGTGATGTAAATGTAAATGAGTGGCTTTCCTTAACAACATATACACTCTGTGATCTGGGATGTTTTTACATTAAGTGTAGATGAATGGTTATCAGGCCAGGGTTATTATGGTGATTCATATTTAATCAAGCTATTAAAACTCATTACTAGATTTGCAAGGGTAAAAATCTAGATTTTTTTTTATTCCTGGAAAGTATGCATTCTAGAGTTACAAGATGTCAACCACTGACAATGTAACGTGAGAATGAGAAAGAGGAGAAAAGTGACCTGCTCACTGCTCTCTCCTTCAAAAAAGACTGATGATGTGTTGCGAATCAACATGTTTCCTGTCTCTGTGTGCAGGCCAGATGACATGTTTCCTGTCTCTGTGCGCAGGCCAGATGACTGTCTGATGATGCGTATAAGAGTCAGTCAAAAGGTGTGTCAGTCTCTCTCTCACCGAGCACGCAAAGCATCTTCAAATGTGGCCTGGTGTATTCATAAGGTCAGCAGCAGGACAATAAATACCCTGAGTCTGTATCACTAACTAACTAGGACAATAAAGGAACGTAGCTGCTGTGTGCTTCTTCTGACAGCTTCAAATGACTTCATGGTATGACCAGTGGAGACACTCTTCAAAGAAGTCATACCAACACATCAAAACAAATGCTCCAAAAGACTGAGATGAAAGGCTGAGGAAAGGGGTTTCACACCAAGGGAGATATCACAATTTTCATTTGTTAAATTTTACATTCTGCAGTCATTTTTGTTTGCAAACCAAAAGTTAGGTTGCAGGGTATTGTGTAGGCTGATCAAGCAACATTTCAAAATGTTAGGCTAGAGAGTTAAAAAGGTGTTCATCTTGGTATGACCTTTATAGGACCTTTACAGTGGCAGAAGTTGAGTCTCTGGCCCAGTGCCAACTGCTCTCATAATAGAGACAAGGATGCTGGCTAATTAGAACAGAGTGATTTTGATTTGATTTGATTATGGTTGATTATGGTACTGTATGTCCTGTTGTTAAAAACAGGACATACAGTACACCCAACATATAATGCACATTACAAGTCAATTTAAGAAATAAGAAATACAAAGAAAAACAATAGATGTAAGTACAACATTTCGTGGACAAAAGACCCTCGCCAACTATTCTAGATTACTCTGCAAGAATTTCTTCAGGAGGTTTTTAAAACCACTCAGAGAACTTGCCGTCTTAACTTCGCTCGGGAGCTTGTTCCACTCCTCTCCCCCTGTGTCGAGGAATGTGCTTCTCCCCACCTTGCTTTTTAGGTTTGGTAGTTTCAAATCTGTTACACTGGCTCTCGTATTCCAGTCATGAGCATCCCGTACAAATTGAAAATACTTTGTAAAGTAGCTTGGACAATGGTCATGTCGGATTTTATGGACCATAAAGAGTTTTAGCTGTTTAACTCTATTTTCCACTGGGAGCCAATTCAACTCTTTAAAATGTGCGGGGCTGATATGAGTTCTTGGACTGAGGCCAAGGACAACAACCCTCATTAATTTGTTTTGGGCTATTTGAAGCCTGTCTTTTAATATTTTAGTTAGACCACTGTACCAGGAGGATATACAGGTATAGTCATAGTGACATTGAATTAAGGATTAAGTAGTGAAGTGCTATCACAGTAGCTAACAGTTTCATGGTCTTCTTGTCCAAGAATTTAGATATTCTAGCTAAATACTTTGTCCTTGAGTGGATCTTCCCAGTGACAGAGAGGGCCATAGCTTCACCTGTCATACACTGGTCCAATTTACATCCCAGGTATGTTACACAACATTTTTCCTGTAGCTTGGTGCCGTTACATTCCACTGAGAAACTAGGATAGTCCCTTAATTTATATTTAGACAATGCAAAAACAATGCATTTGGATTTTCCAAGGTGCAGGGATAGTTTATTTTTGCATAGCCATGAACTTATGTTGTGAAGCTCTTTGCTAAGGGATGCTCTGACAGATCCTCCTACTTTAACTCTTTGGACTCTGTCAGTGAGGTAAGACTGTATCCAGCTCATTGCCTCCCCTTTAAAACCTATAGCCTTTAGTTTGCATAATAACATTTGGTGGTTGACAGTGTCGAATGAGCTCGAACAGATATGTCAGATGATGAGGTAACTTATAAGGCAAAATATACTTTCATCATAACAGAAATGTCAGATGATGAGGTAACTTATGACTTATGATGCAATATACTTTCATCATAACAGAAATGTCAGATGATGAGGTAACTTATGATGCAATATACTTTCATCATAACAGAAATGTCAGATGATGAGGTAACTTATGACTTATGATGCAATATACTTTCATCATAACAGAAATGTCAGATGATGAGGTAACTTATGATGCAATATACTTTCATCATAACAGAAATGTCAGATGATGAGGTAACTTATGATGCAATATACTTTCATCATAACAGAAATGTCAGATGATGAGGTAACTTATGATGCAATATACTTTCATCATAACAGAAATGTCAGATGATGAGGTAACTTATGATGCAATATACTTTCATCATAACAGAAATGTCAGTTGATGAGGTAACTTATGAGGCAATATACTTTCATCATAACAGAAATGTCAGATGATGAGGTAACTTATGAGGCAATATACTTTCATCATAACAGAAATGTCAGATGATGAGGTAACTTATGAGGCAATATACTTTCATCATAACAGAAATGTCAGATGATGAGGTAACTTATGAGGCAATATACTTTCATCATAACAGAAATGTCAGTTGATGAGGTAACTTATGAGGCAATATACTTTCATCATAACAGAAATGTCAGATGATGAGGTAACTTATGAGGCAATATACTTTCATCATAACAGAAATGTCAGATGATGAGGTAACTTATGAGGCAATATACTTTCATCATAACAGAAATGTCAGATGATGAGGTAACTTATGACTTATGAGGCAATATACTTTCATCATAACAGAAATGTCTGATGATGAGGTAACTTATGAGGCAATATACTTTCATCATAACAGAAATGTCAGATGATGAGGTAACTTATGAGGCAATATACTTTCATCATAATAGCTTTTTTGGCTCGAGAACAAGGTATTTTAGCCTTCATAGCCAAAATGTTTTGCAATGTTGGTGGCTTGCTCATAGCACAGTCATCCATCGCTGTGAGCAGGGGACGGGGAATTGAGAGTGTCCTGAAATGAGAATGACACTTTTGCTCCAAAATGGAGTAAAGGGCCAGAAAGTGCGTTTTGAAAGCCAAAAATCTCAGTACCTGGCAACATTGTTGAGTCACTGTTATTTTATCAATATACCCGTCAACCCCTGTAGATATATTGCAGTCATTTTGTGCTATGGGGCAATACCTTACTTATTTTCTCTGTAAAAGCATCTGTATTTCAGTCTACCCTTACATTGCAAAGACTTGGTTTCAGAAATATGTGTGGAACCATATGTATCTACAGTGTCTGTCAGTCTTTATGTATCTTACAGTGTCTGTCAGTCTTTGACAAAACACTGATATAATCAATGCCAATGACTGACATAAAAGCCCGCTGTTGGAGCTGGTTGTGTCTGTGGGGATTCAATGTCTCAGTCAAGGACACCTGTGCAGTGCATTTTCATGTCCCTGCGACCCAACTTTGGGTCCCAATCCAGCCTATGAAAAACACATCGTCATAAGTCAAGTTTAACATAAAAAAAAGACAATCACGGCAATGGCCTCCATTACTGACCTTGATGACCTTCTCGACACCGGAGGAGCAGATCATGTAGGTGTGAGGGTTGAACCGAACCTGGTTCACTATGGAGCGATGGCCCTTCAGAATCATGAAAGCCCCGTTCACCACACGACCCGGGCCTCCTGAGGGAGTCAACAGAACGAGGAGGTAGTCATTATAATACTGATAGACACATAAACACACATTCACTTCCATAGTTCTTCAGTCTGGCATGGGACACATGAAGTTTAATTTGAATTTTGAATTTTTTCAATAATTTTGAAAAGAGTGATACTCAAATAGACTGAGTCAACCTTTGATGGTTGGTGAGTTTATTTTTGGGGGTAACAAGTGTTAGAATGTGAACCTTCTCCCCCACTCTTCAGTATTCCAGTGACAAACCACACATGATTGGTACCCTTAACTCATTGAGTGCCAGCCACTTTTGGAGAACGGACGCTCCCAGTGCCAGAGTTTCAGAGCGTTTTCAGTGATTTCTCGAGGCCCACAGAATATTGTGTGATATTACTATGTAAACACCGAACACGCACAAAGAACGATGAGACTCTCTTCTATCATCTGCAAAAAAAAGTTTATTGATCCCATTTTCCGTTCTTTAGTTATGAGCCGGAGAAGATAGGCTGTTTTGAGCAAAAAGACACTTTTCAAATTAGAAGCTGAGTTATTCCGCCTTTTGTGAAATGCAGCATTTCAAGCACATTCACTGAGTCTGAAGATAATATTTTCTGATGTAGTGACGTGGTGTAGTTGTGTGGTGCCTGCGTGCCCCACCCCCCTCTCCCCCCCCTCAGCTGCAAACTCCTCCCCACACTAACACACAGCCACACGCACCCAGTCTATTTTCGGAGAGCTCCGTTTTTTTGCGCCGGCTCCCAGCGCGACAAGGAAATGCCAAACCGGACTGCAGGGAAAGGTTTGGCCCTTCGGCGTCGGGTGCTGCCTTTCTGGCGGCTAATCGTGTGAAGAAACTATGCAGACAGACAGACAGAGGCAGAGGGGCACAGTTGTGTGCGCGGATTGACTGCTGTTCGCAGCCAACAAGCAACAGCAAGTCCGAGCCATCTATATGGCTCTGGCTGCAGCATGAGCGGTTTCTCTTTGATCACGGAGGTTTTTCCTGCTGTTTTCGGACCTTCCTCTAATCTGGAGAGCACTGTCGCCACCTAATGGGTCGGTAAAATAGGTTATACACCTTCAACATGCCCCAAAATTTTACAGGAGATATATTAGGCTTTGATCCACGTCCCACCGTCAAAAAACACAATTGACGACTTTAGTCGTCATTGGCACTCAATGAGTTAAAATAGCACCAGTGGGCTCAGTAGGGGCCCAGCACTGTACTCTGTAATAAAACCTCTATTCGGCTGACCTTGGGAACCAGGTTCATTCAAACATCTGATCATTCCAATGCTTCATTGAAGCTACAGCTGCTTATTATTGAATTATATTGTATATATTGTGTGTATGTGTGTGTGTGTGTGTGTGTGTGTGTGTACCGTATGTATACACACACACACACACACATACACACGCAAATTTATATATTATATATATATGACTTATATTGAATGAAATATTCAAACCCAAGATGCCATTATTTACAGCAAACTGAAAATCTGTAGATATGTTGTGCATCATTTTCTACACATTTCCCTTGAATTCAGTGATACATATTTGGTATGTTTGGAAAGCTTGAGATCTTGACTAACGTATTTAAAATAAAGTTCTGTGGGGTTGAACAAAGCTTGGGTTTGTAATGATGGATCCAGCAGGATGGAAGAGGTTTTAAGAGACCGGTTCTTAAGAGTTTTCCTGCCAAACTGAGCAAATGTAGTATGACGCTGGACATTAACAGCTTCTAGTTTACACTCACCCACAAACCATCAATACAGCACTACTGTTTACCTGCCTCTGGATCTTGCAATAGAGAGAAAAACAGGTTGTGATCTATGACAGCAGTCATATAATAGCAGCAGTAACATAATAACAATAACATGCCATTAGTCTGACACTTATCCCAATAGCCCTAGTTCACACATTTCTGGTATGAATCACCACAGAGAAAATAACTCTGGACGGTGGTATCATGCTACACTTGTCGAGATACACAGAAGCACCAGTGTTTCCCCTACAACTGTACAACGAGGAGTTTTAAGTCTTATTAATTAATCTTAACGTTAATTAATATAACATGGAACTAAAATTTGAAAGTAAACATAAATTGCAGACTGCCTGCTGCGCCATCTGACCAAAGCTGACTGCGCCAATATGGCGTCCTGCCACGGGATGGTCCATTTAGGTTTTGTTTTTGGTGGGTACCACCAGGCCTGAAAGAAACTCTAGTGGAAACACTGAGCGCATTCTTGTTTTGGGGGAATTTTCAACCCAAAACAAGCGTTCACACAAAGCATAATTTGGAGCAGTTTATTCAAACTTTTGAGTGTTTACCCCTTTAGTTTGGATGTTTTGAGCAGGTGGGAGGAACGCAATTTGAACTCAGGTGGCACCAAATAACTGCAATGAGACACCTGAATACCGTATGCAGATCCTGGTTTGTTTCCAAGCGAACTGTGGTGTGAACATAATCCTAACAAACCATAATCTACAAAGCTGATGATCCTGCAATATTTACCAACTACAGACCCATTTCCATTTTACCCTCCATCTCTAAGATTCTTGAAAAGTTAGCTTACAACAGATTACTGTGCTATCTTGACAGGAATGAAATATTATATAAACATCAATATGGTTTCAGAAAATCCAGATCTACATACATGGCTATTACACATCTTACCAATGAATTACATAGAGCAAATGATAATAAGAAATACACCATAGGAATTTTTCTAGATTTGTCAAAAGCCTTTGACACCGTAGACCACCATATTTTAATACAGAAATTAAATTATTTGGGACTGGATGATCAGGCTTTGTTGTGGTTCACCAGATATTTAGAACATAGAAAACAGTTTGTGGCCTTTAAAGGAGTAACCTCTCCTCCTCTTATGGTGAATTGTGGGGTCCCCCAGGGATCAATCCTTGGGCCATTGTTATTCCTTGTTTATATTAATGATTTGCCCAATGTATCAGAACTGCTATCCAAAATTTTATTTGCTGATGATACAAGCTTGTTTTATTCTCACTCAGAGCTTGATGTGGTTGTGAAGGTTGTTAACGAGGAATTGGAAAAAATGTCAAAATGGTTTAAAATCAACAAACTGTCACTGAACATTAAAAAAACTAATTTCATTTTGTTTGGTCCCAATTATAAGAAGCACACTGAGAATATAATGGTTCTTATTGACCATATTGCAATAGCTAATGTCAAATCGACTCGTTTTCTTGGTATACTTATTGATGAAAACCTATCTTGGAAACCTCATATTTCATTAATATCATCCAAAATTGCAAAGAACATTGGTATAATTGGAAAAATCCGCTATCTCATCAACACAAAAGTTTCTCTCAACCTTTATTATTCTATGATTTACCCCTTCATCAGTTATTGTAACATTGCTTGGGGTAGCACTCATCAAACAAAACTACAACGGATTTTTCGGTTGCAAAAACGAGCAGTGAGAATCATTACCTTCTCAGATCCAAGAAGTCACTCTTTACCTCTGTTTCGTAAACTTGGCATTGTAAATATTTTTCAGATTAACACCCTTCAAGTCACTCAATTTGTATATGATTCTTTGAACAAAATACTTCCCTCTTTTTTTCACAATTTCTTTACTCCTAACAATCAATTTCACAATTACCCAACCCGAAAAGCACTTCAGCTCCGCCCCCCTCAATCGCGTACCACCTTATCTCAATTTAACATAACCTATAGAGGTTCCAAGATATGGAATTCACTCCCCACCCACCTTGTTGAACTCTCTCCTCAGTCATTTAAAAAATATACAAAAAATATGTTGCTATATAAATAGCCCAACATTATTTGCCACTTGCATTTCTGTCTTTTTTTTGTTCTGTTTTTTGTTAACATTTTTTTTACTTATTTTGTTTGTTCTAATCTCTGTACTCTGATGTCCTTGTGTGTGTGTGTGTGTGTGTGTGTGTGTGTGGGTGTGTGTGTGTGTGTGTGTGTGTGTGTGTGTGTGTGTGTGTGTGCGCGTGTTCTTATTTATGTTTTTTAAGCTATGCTTTTTTGTGCCTTTAAGATATTTTGGGGGATGCCGCTTTGTCAAGCCCCTTGAGGGCTTTTTGGAATCTCCTTGCATGTTTTCTTTTATTTAAATTGCATTTGATGGTGTCTTTGTATGCCGATTATTTTAATATGTGCTAAATAAATACAAATACAAATAACACACTGCAGGAAATGAAGGTTTGATGCTTAAAAAAGGAGATGAACGTGGACATACAGTATGACAGTCAGCAGTTACTCATGCTAGGAAAGCCCAGCCTAACAGAATGAACCCAGGCTAAACCACAGTCTGGGCCAGTGGTCGCATTAACCCAATATTTTCCGTCTTTTACTGATTTTTTTTCTTCACAATGAAAATCTGAAAGGTGTCTGTCATTTTAACATAGGTAATAATAGAAGTGACAGAACTTTCACGAGCGTGTCTGTCAAAATGACAGACTACGACATAGCCTAACGCAACCTCTGGCTGGACTAAATGCTCATATTCAGCTCTTCCTTCGTATGTTCTTAACTGGTAAAGAACACCAGAGAAGGTCAGTTGTGAGAAAAAGCGCAGACGAATCTGTTGTGCTTAGCTTAGGTTTCAGGAACCAACATCTCTAACCTTGCAGGATGACAAGTTACCCAAGCTCTGTCCAATAAAGAAGCTGCTACTTGTGAGTCCACTTTTCTTTACACGCTCTGATTTTGCTTGTGAACAGTGTGAACCTAAACAATCCAAATACCAGAAATACAACAAAGAAAACCTTTCCTTTAAACAAACTCTCAAACTCAAAGTCTCACTCTCTCACAAAGCAAGGTCATTAAGATGTTCTGCGTATTTTTGTCACATGGAGACTCAACAGAAACTGGTCTCCTACCCGATGTTTAAGAAACGTGACTTACAAATAAGCATACACAATAACGGATGCAATAACTCACCTGCTTCTGGATCTTTTGGGATTTTCCACATGTAGAGGTTGAAGTCATCAGACCCAGACAAGATGTACTAAGGAGAAATCAGAGACAGGTTCAGCTATTTAAGGCTGCGGCACATGAATACAACATGGCTTTTATCAGAGCTGTATCTCAGTACATGCTAGGAGACAAACCCAGGCTTTTATCAGAGCTGTATCTCAGTACATACTAGGAGACCAACTCCTACAAATCAAAACAAAATCCTACAAGGTCCTTCCATTCTCTCGGGCACCCCTGTGCCCACTGAACTGTATAAACTGTATTACTGTACTTACTGTATTATTAAGTTTCTCTGTGAGGAATAACATTCGCCTCTGCCTTTATCTACAGGAAAGTTAAGTAAATCAAATAAAATCTAAAATAAACACTGCAGTGATGACAGAGAAGTGGCAGTGACAAAGTAAGTCAAACGAAGATTCAGAGCAGACTTAGGAAACTGGGAAATGACGGGCTTCCTTTCCTACATTTAACAAAGCCATGTGACTAAAATCCAGGAGCCAGGTTGTTTTTGGCCAATAGAAACACGGCTCTATGATCAGGTTCAAACACTTACAGCAAACGCCAACTTGGAGATCAGACTATTGTTTTTGTCTACAGATCTCCATGGGGGATACACAGATCAGATCTCCGTGGGGGATACACAGATCCCCATGGGGGATACACAGATCAGATCTCCATGGGGGATACACAGATCCCCATGGGGGATACACAGATCAAATCTCCATGGGGGATACACAGATCCCCATGGGGGATACACAGTTCCCCATGGGGGATACACAGTTCCCCATGGGGACTCCGGTCGGCGGTCGCTGTTGCTCTGGTTCACTTGGACATCCTGGATTGACCACCTGCGCACCGCTTTCCCCAAGGACACGTCAAGCAGGAATGTCACACCCATTACCCTCCCCCCCTTTCCTCTCCATCCATTTTGCCTGCTAAGCTGCTGCTATGTACCTCTGGCTTCACAGCATTTTGCCTGCTAAGCTGCTGCTATGTACCTCTGGCTTCACAGCACGCTGGCAAAATCCTCCAACTGTGCTTCTGGGTCTGGATTAGCAAGGTATCTCTGAATTGGAGCGCTGGTGGGACAGTGGGTTAAGGCCCAGGCCATATACTTACAAGTACATAATATACTTACAAGTACATACAAGTAAATATATACTTACAACTACATACAAGTACATACAGTATATACTTATAAGTACATACAAGTACTTAGAACACGGCTCTCTTGAATACTCGATTCTGATTGGTCAATCAACAAGATTCACCGGTCATTATTTCTCGACAACCGACCGCTGCTCTGCCACACCTGGATTAATCAGTTGATAAGAGCCTTTTGTCAGCAGACACTACTAATTAGGCCAACCAGTTGCAGCTGTGGTGTCTTGTGTGCCAATTCCGAATGAAACCGCTTTGTCGTTGAAAACGCTATTAAAAAATCTATTTGAATAATTATTTTTGTCAGATTATTGAATGATTTAGTTGTAGGCCGTGTTCTAAGCGGGATAATGTATATTGAGGCGGTGATTACTGGGAAATAATGACCTTCAGGTGAACGATTAAGCCCTCCGCTGCGCGTCGGGCTCAATCATTCACCTGTCGGTCATTATTTCCCCCGTAATCACCGCCTCAATATACATTATCCCTTACATATATACTTGTGAAATCATGAGTTCAAACCTGCCTCATGACCTTTGTCACATATCAACTTTTCTCCTTTTTTGTGTCTCTCAAATGTGCTAATAAAACTGAAATGCCTTGAGAAAATACTCCAAAAGAGATTTAAGGTGCAGATCCCAGACTAAAATTTAGATTTTGGCAACCTGTTTTGTGCCAAGCACCTGTTGCTGTTGTGGTGTTGTTGATGGTACGGACATGAAATGACACTGATTATCACTTCATTATCACCACGGCAACTAAACATGTGATTCAGTAATAAATCCCACGTATCCCCTAAAACCACACCTCATGTGATTCAGTATTAAATCCCCCCTATCCCCTAAAACCAGACCGGACGAGGTATCCCACATCACATCAGTATTACTTTAGCTTTATAAATATACAATCACCTTTTTACAGAATCAAACTTGCAACCTTCTAGTCACAGGCCCACATCTCTAACCATTTAACTAGCGCCTCCACTGATGCAGGGGCGGATGACAGTCATTTTTAAGCGTTTATGCACTACACTGACACAGGAGGATAATGTTAGCATAATCAGCATGTCTGCAGGGTGATGTCATGTCTGAAGAGGACCTAAGGGAGGACCACTGGCTGAGCATCGGGGCTTCTGTGTTGCTCCGCGGCAGAAAGTCACGAGTCCGCACACAGCAGAAACCAATGCTAATGTATTCTACTGTGTCTGCCCTTTTTATGTCAACATGAGTGGAGAGGTCTTCATTCAATTAACAAAATCATTTGATGGCTTGGTTGCATGGTGAACAGTTGATAAAAAAAATATCTTGAAGCTAATTACTCTTGATGGTCCTTAGACCTGGAAAGCCTTTGTAAATGATCCTATGTTGATGGAGTGATTTCCCTGAGAATTGTCTTTTGCTTGCTGCTTTATTGTGTGATTTACTACTTTACTGCATTCTGTAGGTGTTATGACCAGTGTTGGGCAAGTTACTTTCAAAATGTAATATACTACATATTACTAGTTACTTTCATTTGAAAGTAATAAGTTACTTTACAATATTACTGTCTGTGTAGAGTAACTCGTTACTTATTACACTACTTTTCCATTACTTTCACCAAAACACCAGCAGCAGCAGAATGACTTCGCTGCCCCGGAACCATCCTGAAAAATTATTTCAACCGTCTTGAAGTCAGTGTAAACATCTATAGTGTCATCTATAGTGCTTATTTGCATAAAAAAACAGTTTGATTAGGAAATGATTGTATCTTCATTTAAATATGTGCTTTGATTTTTTTTTTAAATAACTCAAATTTTAACTCGAGTTACTTGACAAAGTAACTGGTATAATATTACTGAAATCCTATAAGTAATAAGTTATATTACTTAGTTACTGCTAAAAGTAATATATTACATGTAATATGTTACTTTGTAATGAGTTACCCCCAACACTGGTTATGACAGTCAAATCAGAAGTTGATATTTTTACTAAGCAACAATACTAGTAGCATGATTATTGGATTAGGATTAGTGTTATCTTTCAGAATATCTGCTGGCCCACCTGGTCCTTGTCCCCGGCGAAGCAGCAGCTCTTCATGGTGCAGGAGTTGAAGTAGCCCTGGTTGTCAAACTGGAAGCTGGGCAGGCGGGAGTGCAGCTCGTACAGGACGGGCGGCAGGCGGCGCCTCAGTGCGAGGAGCTGGCTGCCTGAGCTGTTGAAGCGAACACTCATGGCGCTCTGCAGGGACATGCTGCCACCATAACGCAGCAGCGAGCTGGGAGGACAGACGCAGAGAAAAGGTTACAGCTACACAGACGAGATCTTTAACAGTACACTCCTTTAATCAGCCCCATCTGCAATTTGTGAAAGGTACGCGACCCTGCTCACGTCCCCTCGCTATCCTTTGACCCCTCCCACCCCGGACACGGCGGGCCCCATCTTCGCAAAAGCTGTAATTTAGCGTTTGCGCTCGTTTAGCGCCGCGTGCAATGCAAATTAGGGGCGTGCACAAGCGCATGCCTGTTATAATTGCACTGGACATAGTGCCACATGCCAAACCAGGCGTTTCAGCGCAAAAATGTGGGGATAGATGGCATTATCCTATCGTCAGCAGCGCGCAATTACTTTGCGCTAAGAGCTTTTAAAAGCACCTCTTACGCGCTAAATACCCCACTGCGCATGAGCGCACCATAATCTCCGTGCTGCGCAGTAAAATTCCTTTTGGATATGCTTAGGGGTGCACCGATCACGTTTTTTGCCACCGATCACCGATTGCTGATCACCTATGAGAAATATCTGCCCAACCGATCATCGACCGATCACCGATTACCGATTACCGATCACCGATATATATATTTATTTATTTATTTTGTAAGCAGCTATAGCAGTCTATTATAGAACAGTTTCCATTTTACATATAGGCCTACATTTCATGCATCAAATTGAAAGTGCAGCACACTTGTTTTCTTTTTTTTCTACATCAATATTTTATATTTTGTAGGCTAAAGGAAACCGCCAACATGATTTTTTGTGTGTGAGATAATTTGAGCACAAGACTGTGTTGAACTAAATGGCGTCCAGTTCCCTCAGTTCAGTTTATAAAAGAACAAAACTCATTCCACTTCGGGATTTCCATGTTACCAGTTCAATGCAGTTCAGTTCGCTCAACAAAAATACTCAATTTTCCGGGATTTCCCTGTTACACAAGAAAAATAACTTCGACCCAAGTTAACTATTTTATCGATTAAGCTAAAGCGGCTAAAGCTAACCGGAGCTATTAACGTTAGGAGGATACATGCAAATATGGATCAAACACGGACTTAACAGCATGCAAATGCCTCGGTAGGCGGGAGGACTGGAGGTAACTTCTCTCTGCTGAGTCTGCTCTAATCACCAGCTGATGTGTGTGATTCAAAGACGCAAGGGGTGTCTTGACAGTCTGGTGTGGTGTGTGGACAAAAAATGTGCCTCGCAACCTGCTTGGAGCACTGTGCCACTATGCTCTCTCAGCCACTACTGTAAAACACCCTCCCTCGCTCCGGGGGAAAAATGTCGGCGATTGAGCCAGAAACACAGTCTGAATGAAATTGAATGTAACGTTCCCAATTCTATGTATTACATTCTAAAAACTTAACGGCAACATTTTGGAAGGCTAAGCCACACAACTAGCTCGTTGTAATCTAACATCATGCTTCAAAAGATGGAGAACTGGCTGTGTTACGACGATGAGGATGCAAAACATGTAATTTGCATGTTTCGTTCCACCCATGTTTCGTCCGTGCTGCCAAATTCAATGGAATGAAACGAATCTTGTAGCCTTGGACGTAGTGAAGTGTTTTTGATTGATTTGTTCATCGGACTCAAAACGGTCTCCGCTGATAAGACACGGAGATCTCTGTTACAGGCAGGCTGTACGCCTCCTCCTGACCAGTTTTAAACATTAAAACACCTGCGGCTTAGTCCAGTGCTGCTTATATATGTAACAATCATTCAATTTAGCTGCTGCGGCTTATATTGTACGGCTGACGAAAGCAAAGCCTGTGCTTTGCAACACAATGATATAAACGTTAGAGCACAATATGAAAGTTAAACGATGGACATTGAAGACATGAAAATGGGCTGCCTCATGTTTCTCACGTGCAGCATGATCGGCTATGCGATCGGCGACAATAAAGGAATATCGGAAACAGCAGATCACATATTTGAGGTCCAATACAGGGCCGATACAGATTGCGTGCCGAACGATCGGTGCACCCCTAGATATGCTATTACGCACAGCCTTGCCACGCCAGGACATCAAATTCTGCTGCTAAAATTGGGTATTCGCAGATAATTCAGTGAGGCAATCAACTATAACTCACTGAGAAACTTTTATCACATCGCAAAGAGGGAAATGAATTGAGAAAATTTGTTGGACAATGGACATTAGCCTACTTGCAATAGGCTATTCACCTTCACCTATCCCATAACCCGGAGGGTCGTTGGCACCACAGACGATCTGTCAACAAGCTCTCTCCATCCTCGGCACGAGTGAGTCCACTCTATCACGCATGGAGAGAATTACAGCATATTGCATGCCTCTCACAAACACAGCGATTGCGAGACGGGAATCTGATTGGTTTGAATGATGTAAGACCCAGGCATTGTCTGGCCACACCTGTGAATAATTCTGGTGCTTAAGACTACCCAAATCCCATTTGCACTGGCATTTTGGGGGCGCAGATAATTTGGCACGGCTCTAATTTGCGCCTGCTGCAGGTGCGGTGGACGTTTCCGCATCCCCACCAAGAATTGCATCCCCACCATATTTCGGGGCTGTTTTAACTTAGAAAACAGGGAGGTCACGTCTACCCAGACAATTATATCACTTTTAAACAGTTACATTTCTGTATAAATCATTACAATATGCTCCTGTGAGGTGGGGATGCGTTCAGCTGCTGACGGGTGGGGGTGCAAAAAACTCGGCATAACACCTGGACACCTGCGCAAGGCGGACTGCTATCGTTAAGGCACGCAAACAGGTGCGCAAGCGCAAATAGGGGATATCGCCTGTACCAAGATAGGGCCCAGCATCTTCTAAATGCCCACCCCCCCTTCCCGGCAAGAGACTGGGGTCTGTCAAGACCAGAAACTCTCCCCACAAGAACAGCTTCTTCCCAACTGCCATCAGCCTCATCAACAAGGCCCGAAAGCCCCCTCGACCAAGGGCCCAAATGTCTCTGTACTCCTTGGTGGATGGTTCGTTCAATGTGTCAATTAGCCAATATTTTAGGATTTGAAATGCGAGTGGCAGGGGGATTGTCGCCGCACTCGCTTTACGCACGCCCCAAGAGAGAGAGAAAGAGAGAAAGAGAGAGAGAGAGAGAGAGAGAGAGAGACAGAGAGAAACAGAATGAGAGAGAAGGGAGAGAGAGAGAGAGAGAGAGAGAGAGAGAGAAAAACAGAATGAGAGAGAGAAGGGAGAGAGAGACTGCTGCTGCTCTGGACCTTCCAGACATGCAGCGACCACAGTCAGTCTTAATTGGTGTGAGAATTGTTTGGGCAGAGTGAGCACATGAGATTGAAGGTGAAAGAGTGTCACGTCACACACCAGAAACGTGTGAGTTGGCATCCCTGATTTAAAACAACTGACATAACGCCAACAACAGAAAGAAGATATATGTACATAGAGCCTATTATCTACAAGAGGCCTATCCCATACTAATTACAATCATCAAATAATTTAAATCCAAGAAATCTATCTGAACTAGCAGCTAATTTCAAAATGAATAAGAGCAATCAAATCAATATAATACAATGTTAATATCATTTATATCAAAAGCAAGTTGATAAAAACTGCCAGACTACAGAGAGGAAATGCCAAGAATGAAGGAAGAGAGGCATTATACTTTTCAACTCTATACTGTACTTTATCTTACTGTAACTTGTGTGCTAAAAGTCACACTTTTACTGCACTGCTATTAAGTCTTTAAAATGAGACCATCCTGTAGTTGGTAGAAGGGCAGTAGTGCCTGGTTCAACAATGAGACAACAGCGCCCCCTGGTGGACATGATCAACACAAGCGTAGGGCTCAAGAATAACAGCCAACAGGTCCAAACCTGAGACACTTCTGAACACATTTACTTACTCCTCCAACTGTAAATTGAATTTCTATATTCAGTGAAGACTTTTGATTCTTGAATGAGCTATCCACAATTTCTCATCTACTCATTAAATGATTGCAAAATCCAAACAATGAATCAACCTAAAATGGTTATATTCTATTTTATTGTTTCTTTATTACCTATTGTTATGTTTCCATCGCCTATGTTATACTCTTAGTTTCTTGCTTATATGACATTTGCCATTTTACTGCTAAATCTTATGACTTTTGCTGCTGCAGCAACATTTTCTCCCCTCAGGGATCAACAAACTTGTGTCTTGTCTTATCCCATCTTGAAAACAGGGGTTAAGAGGAAGAAAACAGGCAGAAATGTCTCACCTGCGTGGCTTGCGGATATCCCATAAGCCCACTCCCTCCTTGGAGTTGGCTGTGGCCAGCAGCCTGGGCTCCACAGGGTTGAACATCACGCTGTGGAAGGCGGAGGGGTAGCTGGCCAGGCAGAACGGCTCTACGGGACAAGATGAGGTGCAAAAAACATCAGAATCACCTGAATAAAAAGTAGTCTCCATTTGTCTCCAACTAGAAGAGTTGAATCAGTTGATCAGGCACAGACACATTCACTGGCATACTGGGCACACATGCATTGGAGGAAGTGAAGGAAACAATCATCTTGGACATGGTCCCATAAAATCCTCCTAACGTCTTTATGATCAGACCTCAAAAATCAAGGTGTTGATGCAATGCTAAAGGTTTGAGGTGTCTTAATGCTATCACATGTTTGATTATACAGTATTGGTATTGCTAAGAAAGCCCAGTTACAAAGGGATGTGAAAACCTTTGTGCTCAAGTAGCAAGCTGTTAGGTCACTGCTGTAAGACACTGAACTAAAAAGCTGCATATATATATACAGTATATATATATATATATATATATATATATATATATATATATATATATATATATATATATTAGGGCTGTCAGCGTTAACGCGTTAATCGCGCGTTGACTATCGGTCCTATTAACGCCACAAATTTTTTTAACGCGCGATTAACACATGCACGTTCTGTGATGTTTGAGCCTTGGTCCGCGCCATAGTTTTGGAAATCAGGAAGCATTAACGTTGATATCAAGCATAAACAAAGCTCCGTGAGCAGAAAATGAGGAATAAAATGGGTATATTGGCAAGTTCAGCTTCAAATTGAGAAAGATGTCCTGCATTTTGGGTGAGAGAGAGAGGGAGCGCGTCAGCTCTCCCCGTCTGTCTCGTCTCACCGTGGCAGAGAGAGTGAGAGACGGAGAACGGGGGGGGGGGGGGGGGACAGAGAGGGAGAGAGAGAGGCAGAGAAAGCGAGACAGACAGACAGACAGGCAGTGAGAGAGGGACCGACGGAGAACGGGAACGCGAGAGAGAGAGAGAAAGAGAGAGGGGGGAGAGAGCATTCACGCAGCTTCTCCTGTCTGTGGCTGGAGAGATGTAGAGGATAGCACCAATTAACTTCACACAGTGCAGCCTGAGAGATGTGTATTCCCAGTAACTACCGGTAGTAGCAATAATAACAATATTACCAATGGCCAAATACTTACCCATACTAATGATATTAGCTACCAATATTAATACAACAGTGCATCTTTGCACAAAGCTCTCAGGTTTAAGGTAGCCTACCTCGGTTTAAGGTAGATTTAGAACAGATTAAAAAAAATGCGATTAATTTGCGATTAATCGTGAGTTAACTATGGAAATCATGCGATTAATCGCGATTAAATATTTTAATCGATTGACAGCCCTAATATATATATATATATATATATATATATATATATATATATATATATATAATGAATAGCTTTATACTTACAACTGGTTCCAGGAATATTACAATCCATACTGTAGAGACAAATTCTGGATATCTCTCTTATTCATAAGACCGCTGAGACCACAGCAGTGCCCAATTAACATTTTAATTAAACTCATTTTACAAAGTGATTTACGCTGTTTTTAGACTACCAATCATCCAGCCTACAATGATTTATTAATGTATTTTACACATTATGCACTGCACGGGACTTGGGAAATCTGTGGAACCATGATTACTTTTACTTGTAAAGCCATTTCAGTCTCCTGTGGCCCAGTGTTTGAGAAACAAATAGCCATCCTAGGTATTTGGGGGTTATTTATTGTGTGGGTGCTTTAGCCATCCTAGGTATTTGGGGGTTATTTATTGTGTGGGTGCTTTAGCCATCCTAGGTATTTGGGGGTTATTTATTGTGAGCCTATAATCTTGAGCGCCTTGCAGCTGCAGTGGTTCCTAAACTTTTTGGCTCGTCACAGCGACCCCTTAAAATTAAGCAATGCCTAATAATGCCACCCGCATAACAGACTGCATTATGCAGAGTGGTGAACATTTTCCGGTGGTTTCAATTGATTATCAGAGGAGGCCTACAGGCTGGAAACTACTTAGTGTTTCACAAGAAAAAAGCAACAATTAACCCATTGATACCTGATGCAGCATTTGTGTGTGTATCCCTTTAAGACCGCGAACCGCGTCACGCGGTTCGCGGTCTTAAAGGGATACACACACAAATGAGGGATATACACGCAAATGCTGCATCCGGTATCAATGGGTTAAGAAGAAACAAGCGCAAATTCACAATAGCTGCGGCCACATATGTGGCTTTCTGAAATGCAGGGTGGCAGGGGCTGCCCACTCTACTCTGCCTCTACCACCCTGCATTTTGAAACCCCCCCCCCCTCTCCCCTCTTTTAGCCAATTGGCATGAACACAAACACACCTTCTCACACACTTGACCTCCATGCCACATTTCAGCCTCCTGCCCCTGCCATCCTGCATTTTTAAATTGCCCCCCACTGCCCCCCTTTTAGCCAATTAGCATGAACACTTTTACACACACACACACACACACACACACACACACACACACACACACACACACACACACACACACACACACACACACACACACACACACACACACACACACACACACACACACACAATCATACCAAATTTCAGCCTTCTGCCCCCGCCATCCTGCATTTTGAATAGGGGTGGGAATCGCTGAGTAGCTCACGATACGATATCGTCACGATACTTGGCCCTCGATAACGATATATCACGATACTGCGATACTGCGATACTGCGATATATTGGAAGACGATACATCACGATACCTGTGTAACAAGTGAAAAAAATACCTCTGAAGGCAAAAAATCATGTATTATGCATTTATTAGCAGAATTGACATGAACTCTCTGAGTTCACTCACTCACTCATACCATTTTCGATACCACGGAGGAAAAGTTACACATTAAGTCTTTTTATTATTACTATTAAAACAAGAAAACCTATATAACCTACCTACCTACCTATATAATTTCTAAAAGTAGATATTAATGATCAAACATTTCCATTCATGTAGCCTACAGTAGTTATGTTTTTGTTTCAACTACAAACATAAATAAAGTCAACTTGAAACTATGTTTCAACTACCACACACAGCATAATATTTTAGCCTGTTTATTAAAAAATAAAAAAAAATAAAAAAAAATAATAATAAACATATCGATACTTGGCGCCAGTGTATCGATAACGTATCGCGGGTGGAAATATCGCGATAACGTGGGTATCGATATTTTGTCCCACCCCTAATTTTGAAATGTGCCCCCCTTCCCCACCCCCCTTATTAATAATAACAACAACAACGATTGGCAGAGGGGGTGGAGCTTGAAACTTGGTTTAAAAAAATAAAATAAAAGAAGAAGAAAATAAACATGGACTTAAAGGAACACGCCAATTTTCAACCAGAAAACTGTAAACCATTTTGCAGCCATTCATTTAGTTTCACAGTTATTAAGAATTGATTAGAGTTCAGTTGTGGACCAGTGATGTCATGTGTGAATCAATCAAAGCCCTAACCTCGGTGTAGTAGTGTACAGCATGGCACTCTGCCCCCCTGCTTACCTCCGTGCGGCGGCTCGCGGATGTCCCAGATGAGGACGCGTCCATCATCAGAGGAGCTGGCGAACACGTTGTCGTTGACGGGGCTGACGGACAGGCTGTACACAGCATCGATATGCAGAAACACGTTCAGAGTCTCCCCTCTGTGGGAACAGCAACCATCCAAACACGCAATCAATGCTGTGTTACTGCCAGGCCAAGTGACTTTGCCAATGTACATAGTTTAATCATCGGACTGCCGAGGAAAGATTTTTGGATTGGCCCTGTGAATATGAAAACATTCTGACTCTACAGTCATGAATGGTGTTATTTGTGTGTTGTTGGTTTGTACCCACCTCTCCACATCGTGAAGAATCACCTGTTCATCGTTACCTGTAACAGCAGAAAGGCAAGTTGTTTGCAACCAATTAAAAAGAAAAAGCAGTTAAGACAAATCTTTTCTAACCTTCAACTTGTTTGGAAGCCATAATCATATTCTATGCATTCATTCAAGGCCAGATTTAACAACTAGTCTTTTGGTCCCTTTAATTTGTCAAAAGTAGATGTATTAGTTGTTTTAATTGCTCAATTAGATATTAACCAACCGCTGATGTTTCAAAATGCCAGTATTTGCTCCTCTCTAGACCTATTGGCATGGTGGGTGAACAGCCGGTCACTAAGCAGCACTCACCACAACAAGCCTCCAAAACATCCTAACTCACACTTTCCCATTCATAATTAACACCATATGGGTTATTCATGTGTATTGAATTGTAACTACTGCAACCAGTTAAAAGCACTTAAAGTGCCCATTAAATATATGATCTAAATCAGGTCCTGGCTGCCTGATGATGTCAAAACTAAAGACCCATTACACAACCGGTGGTGGTTACAGTATGAAGTGTATAGACTCAGACTGGGCCTATATTAGTGTGTAGAATGTAGCATAGTGTCTATAGACTGGGTCTAGATGTGCTGGTAAAAGATGGCTTCATATCTGTGTTTTTTTACATTTATTTATCCAGGGAAGGTTTGCTGGGCAAAGCACTTCAGCAAAGTCCCAGTTTCACATTCATACACTTCCACACATTCCCACCTGGGAGCTTCCTCCCTTTACAACCACAGTTGTAAAGGTCCCATTTACTACACAAATAGTGTAGTAGCTGTACTGTACCGTACTGTAGCTGCTACCATTACGTATGTCTAATGTTTAATTGTATGTTTAATTAGGAATATGCTATTTGCACCTGTACGTCAAATACGTCGAATTTAAAATGTTTAAGCACGTCTAAAGTATGCACATGACATGTGCACCTATGTGCAGTGAATATGCCACTGTCTCTGACTTGTCTTATCACTCTACTGCCTTATTGCTTGTTGTGTCTCTTGTTGTTTTTGCACTCATATGCCCTGTTATATTTGTACTATGTTGTAAACGGAGTCCACAGCACAAGAATTTCACACGTGATACTTGTACCATGGAGTGACAATAAAAATCTTGAATCTTGAATCTTCCCAGTACAACCACAGTCTCACCTGGGAGCTTCTCAGTACAACCACAGTCTCACCTGGGAGCTTCCCATTACAACCAGTCTCACCTGGGAGCTTCCCAGTACAACCAGTCTCACCTGGGAGCTTCCCAGTACAACCAGTCTCACCTGGGAGATTCCCAGTACAACCAGTCTCACCTGGGAGATTCCCAGTACAACCACAGTCTCACCTGGGAGCTTCCCAGTACAACCAGTCTCACCTGGGAGCTTCCCAGTACAACCACAGTCTCACCTGGGAGCTTCTCAGTACAACCACAGTCTCACCTGGGAGCTTCCCAGTACAACCAGTCTCACCTGGGAGCTTCCCAGTACAACCAGTCTCACCTGGGAGATTCCCAGTACAACCACAGTCTGACCGGTTAAGCATCTTGTTGAAGGGCACCTTGCCGTTAGTTAGAGAGGGAGGAAACATATTCACTTTACCTCCCCAGAGTTTGCTAGCTGGTCCAGGGATTCAAACCAGCAACCTTTCCAATCACAAGCCCAGTTTTACAAAAGCATTGTAGACCTGATTGGATGTGCTGCTCTGCACTATGCCAATGCTGTTATGTTTGTCTTGCAGTTTGATATTAAATTGTATGCTAATTTACTCTGTTGCACCTCAAATAGCTCCTTTGAGGACATCACAGTTTTCTAATGTAATCTCATCTAATCTGATTAGATCTTTTATCTACAAGCCGCAGACTGAAACGTTTCAACAAAGGACTTTGACCGAGGAGAATTCTAGGTCAAGGACTGGAGATGAATAAATGTCACTAGGTCTTACACATTGTTGTGAAGACGTGGGGCCCTATCTTGGTACAGGCGATATCCCCTATTTGCGCTTGCGCACCTGTTTGCACATGCCTTAAAGCAGGGAAGATTGCGGTCTGCCTAGTGGGTGTTATGCCGAGTTTTGCACCCTCGCCCGGCAGCAGCTAAACGCATAGAGACAGTCCGCATGTCTGGGAACGCCCATACAGGCTCTAGGAATGCCCACAATAGACGTTGGGTTAGCCTGGGGGCGGGGTCAGGGTGGGGTAAATTCCCCCGTTCTATCCATTCAGCAAAGTTAGAATTTAGCTGATAGCCCAGCCCAGGCAGACACGATCGGGGATTTAACCACCGCAGTAAACGCACATCTGAGCAGACGTCTTGTGTTCTGCTCTAGAACCCTCAAACCTGTAGTTTAGAGCCGGAGCACCGTCTTTTGGTGAGTCAGCCCATGAGATATATCGGCGGTTTTACCCCACTCGCGCGCCAGCCGTTTAACATTTTGTGGGCGTTCCCAGACATGCGGACTGTCTCTATCCCCACCTCACGGGAGCATATTGTAATGATTTATACAGAAACATAACTTTTTTTAAATTATATAATTGTTTGGGTAGACGTCACGTGACCTCCCTGTTTTTAAGTTAAACCAGACCCAAAATATGGTGGGGATGCAATTACTCGCGGGGGAGCATAACTCATCACAACAACGGGGGCAAGTGCAGATTAGAGGATGCCAAATCATTTATGCACGGTGCAAACAGGATTTGGGTGGTGTTAACCACCAGAATTATTCACAGGTGTGGCCTGGCAATGCCTGTGCGTTACATCAATCAGATTCCCGTCTTGCTGTCCATGTAATACAGTTTGCGTGAGGCATGCTGTAATTCTCCCCATGCGTAATTTGGATAGGTGTAGGCCTATTGACTGTATATATTATCCCTATCTCATAACGACACCATCCCATCATATACCTGTTAAAAACATCTGTGTTTTGATGCAATTGGGGTTATTTTGTTGACTGGGGTGGGACAATACAAACGTGTTTGCAGCGGGTAAACGGCGGAGACAAAAGAAAAGATTGGAGGATTTACAGTGGACTCAATTAAAACTGTGAAACACTGAGCTGCCGACTCGTGCCGAGGACAGAGAGAGATGGAGAGAGCTTGTGACAGAATCGGCTGTGGTGCCAACGACCCTCCGGGTTATGAGATAGCAGGTGAAGGTGAATAGCCTATTGCAAGTAGGCTACAATGTACAAGTGTTCTCAATTCATTTACCATAACCTCTCCTTGCGATGTGATAAAAGTTTCTCAGTGAATTATAGTTGATTGCCTCACCGAATAATCTGCTGGTCACCCAATTTTAGCAGCAGAATTTGATGTCCTGGCGTGGCACGTCCGTGCGTAAGGACGTAAGCGCAGCAAGTCTTTTAGCGCCTAAGAGGTGCTTTTCAAAGCTCTTAGCGCAAAGTAAAGCAAAGTAATAAACTTCCGCTTACCACCAGAGAAGACCTTTTTGTTGCTGCTGTCAAAGGCCAGGCAGAAGATGTTGGAGAGGTGCTCCCCCTTCAGTTTCACAGGCTTGGCCCGAGCATGGATGGCTTTTTCCATGTCCCACAGAAGCACCCGGCGGTCATCTCCCCCTGTGGACATGGGAAGATGGATTGATACAACAGCACAGACTTGACAAAATTACATAGTATATACAAACACATGCGGATTTCATACACCTGCAAATCAAGCCTACCTCGCCCGCTTGCTCTTATGACATCACTGATGATGTCACACAATTCCTATGACATCATCAGCTGATGACATCATCCAATGCGGGACAAAAATTCAAACAAACGAACAGAGCCCACTTGGTCCCTTTTATATGATGATGGTATGTACTGTAGATGTACACAACCAAAATAAAAATGTCCTTGCTCAATGCACATTATCATGTTCTATAAGAGATCAATGTGCTAAACCAGTGGTTCTCAAACTTTCACATCAAGGACCCCTAAAGATTCTGCTGAAAATAGTAATACATTTAATTTCCCAAATAACCTCTGAGCCCCATTCCTCTTAGCCCCAAACTCTGGAATAATTGCAGCAAAGTAACGTTACTTGGACATCCTCAAGAGAGCAGAACCTGCAAGCTCCAGACTGTCACACTAGGCCAGATGATTGTTTTTAATCCACTCGGGACAAAAATAGCCCTGTGGTTTCAGGAGGTAACGTTATGCATGATAACGTTACATTCATCAGGGAAGGCTCCCACACTGATCAGCTTATGGACTGACATATGGGATGTCTAAGCAGCTTGCTGTTTGCTTTGACGTTAGCTACAGTACGTTAGCAAAAAAAAGCTAGGCTAGGCTATATTAGCATCGGCTAGCCCTGGGATTTCAGCTGACTGGCTGGCTAGCGTTAGCTAACAAATTTCGACCCCACATCAGCTCAGCTTAAGAATCTGTCAACTTACCAGACACGAGCCAGTCTCCTCCGTTGTTGGAGAATTCAATGGCGTTGACACAGCCGAAGTGGCCCAGCATGTCCTTCTTGTACAGGCTGGTGCAGCCGGCCAGCCTGCGCCTCTGGAAGTCCTCCTTGATGAGCGGCTGTCCGGTCAGTTCTCTGCGGGACAGAAAGCCCACAGAGGAGCGCATTCCGCAGCCTGAGAACTCCTTCATTTTCCACATGCAGCACAACACGGGCTCCCTTTTACCACTGCACCCTCCACATCGGCTCGTCTTGTCGCTGGAGTAAGATGTGTAGAGATGATAACTGTTTGTCTACATTATGGTGGACAGATCCCCCGCTGGCTGCTGGCTGTGTCGACGTTGTTTTGTACCTCTTCTTCTCTTCAGTCCCAGTAGCAGCTTCCTGCTCTGCTCAGTCCAGTCAGTGAGGATATCTCTCTCTCTCTCTCTCCCCCTGCCTGTCACTCAGCATCACCTCCACTTGTTTTCAATTCACTGTTACTCAACACGTCATGTAAAGTAGTTCTACCATCATGACATCATATTTAGGTAACACTTTTCCATAAGGGTCACTAAACATGAATAAGCATTGGTTAATGCTTAATAAGCTGTAACTATCCTTAATAAGCATTAATCCTCATCCTAACCATTATTAACCATAAACTGTTAAATAATAACACCATTGGTAAATGATTACTAGACACATTAGTCATGTTAATTAAGGGTTAGTTAATGCTTATTAAGCATTACAAATCTTTAAGATCTAGCAATTTAGCCACCCTGGGACCTTATGAAATGTAAGTTTTGTCATGAAAAACTGTCTGAATTTTAAACCAAATTTGGAGTGTTTTGAGTGTACCAGATGTTTCTGTCCATACGCCAATCTGTTTCAATCACTCTTTTCTGTCTCAATGGTCAGACAGAAACTACCATGCCTGGAGTGAGAAGAGGCTAATTTCCATCAAAGACCTATACATAGATGGTCATTTTGCATCCTTTGAACTATTGAAGAGGAAGTTTGAGTTGCCCGGCACGAACTGGCTCAGATTCCTGCAAATCAGAAATTATGTTCGATCCAAGATTCACACCTTTGAAGCGTTCCCAAATGAACATGCTTTTTTCGATGTATTGCTGAGCCCTCCTCACTCCAAGCATCTCATTTCTAGATTTGTATGTTTGTTTGACAACTGCACCATGGCCTCTACTGAGAGGATTAGAGAAGCATGGCAGGGGGAACTTGGCATTGACGTACCTGACATTATATAGGATAGGAGTCTCTCTGTGATACAACTCTACTCAGTTAATAGTAGACACCAGCTGATCCAATTTAAAGTCACTCACCATCTTCACTATTCTAAGCATAAGTTGCACAAGATTTACCCGTCTGTCTCAGCACTGTGTGACAGGTGTCGGTTGTCGGCGGGCACTCTGTCTCATGCCTTTTGGTTCTGCCCTTCACTGACTGGATTCTGGGCCAAAGTATTTGACTGGTAGCCTACTCTAAGGCCTACAAAATAACCCTTCAGCCGGAGGCAGAACTCGCCATCTTCGGCTGCTCGGAGTCCTGTCTAGACTTCCCTACAGCTGTGTAACAATCTCTGACACAGGGGACAATCGTTGCCAAGAAACGAATTCTGCAGGAATGGACGTCCCCCTCTCCACCCTCTTTTCAGTTGTGGTTGGCAGACATGATCTCTGTTATACGGATGGAGAGACTCAGGTTCCTGAGGACCAACTCACTTCAGAAATTTCTAACAATTTGGGACCTGTTTCTGGCCTACCTTGATGAGGTTAGGGGCGATTGGTGATTCGCCCGGCTGGTTTCCTATGGACCCCCTTGTGTAGGACCCTATATATACATGTATGTGTGTGTGTGTGTGTGTGTGTGTGTGTGTGTGTGTGTGTGTGTGTGTGTGTGTGTGTGTGTGTGTGTGTGTGTATATATATATATACAGGTATATATATATTACAAGCACATAAGCACTTTATACAGCTGGTAGCACACGTAATTTTGGAGTGTATGTATGTTGTTTTTTCTTTCTTTTCCTTTTTTCTTTTCTTTTTCCCTTTCTATTTTCTTTTCCTGTATCTGAGTTGTTGTTTTTATTGTGTTGGTGTTTTGAAAATTGCAAAATAAAATATTGAAAAATCTTTAAGATCTGAATGCATAGCATCCCCCTTTATATAAAAAGGAGTAAGTGGTTTATGTGATTTTGGTCACGTTTTTGGTTACACTCGAGCAATTGTGATGTCACTGATGATGTCACAATGTCTATGACATCATCAGTGATGTCACTCACTGATGTCACAATGCCTATGACATCATCAGTGATGTCACTCAAGCACTCGATGTCATCACTGATGGTAAGTGGGCTCTGTCTGCAATTTTGGTCCGCAATCTCGAGCAATTGTGATGTCATTGATGATGTCACAATATCTGGTCACTCGAGCAATTGTGATGCCACGCAACAGCCGAGCTGCGGTGCAGAGCCAGCTCGGCGAGCTGAAGGCCGGCGGGTGGGCGAGGCCGGGCAGCGGGCGAGCCTAGGAATCGAGTGCGTGTAGGGCGCGAGCGAGATCCCTAGTATATGAAGTTGAATATTTAAAGGAAGAAAACATAATTAATTTAATTAAAATATAAGTAACCATACTTTTTGTTTTTATTAGTCGTTTGTCTCATGTTGCATTCACTGACTGGAGGTCAAAGTTGATCCACCTTCTTATTGCTAGATCACAGATTTTTGCCATTTCTCAAGTTATAACCGTCTCTCACACAGAAGAAAAACACATTTTAGTAGTGTGATAGTTTTATTACTCCCAGTTTTGGGATTACAGTGGTAGTCTTCTAACTCTCGGTCTCAACAAGCCTTTCCAAGACAATATGAAAAAAATTCTTCTTTACAAAGAAACAAATGTATCTTCAAAATGAATGGGCTTTAGTCATCTTTTGATTAATTGATACACAACTTTAGGGCCAACTGGGTAGAGTAGCTTTCTCCCTCACTAATGTAATTCTTTTTAGCAAGGTATGAATGAACAGGTCTGACTGTCAATGTTTCTATTGCAATATCAAAACACTGTACCAAGTTGCTTTGTTGTCGTCAGACCAGGCTCAGCACCATATTAGCAAGGGGCAGATTTACATTGATTTGTCAAAATTAAGCAATTTAGGCACTTATCAAGAAATTGGCTTAAGGTTATGATGAAACTGCTATACTGAAAGAACAATTCATAATCAAAATTGTCAGTTTTTTTTAGTTTGATGCTAAAGAGTCAACTAAAGATGGAACAAAATCTACTGATGCAACACAATTTCTTTTTAAGTTAACATCACATTTCTACACATTCTAGGCTAACCTTTCAGAACATTAGAATACAATCTAAATAGTCAAATTGGGCCTGTCCCACTGAGCGTAAAGTGATATTTCTTACACGGCACTGAAGTGATCCAGATGCACAGTTGGGATTGCATATGAACCGTTTACGTGCTGCCGGTCAGCTCAGATATAATATGGCAGATTACAGTGTCTGTCTATGTGCCTCTGTGAAGCGCAGCTAATGCTATCAGGTTCCTGTGGCAAGTTGAAAATACTAATCTAGAGTGGACAAACATTTAAAAGTGCTTTACATTAAGGTACCTTCGATACATTCACCTCTATATAATGAAGTCAACTATAATACCACGCAGGTAATGAGTGAGCTGCAATTGACGAGTAATCCTTTGGCAAAAAGTACTGTTTGCTATTTCCAAAAGATATGGAGTGTATTGGGAGGAGTGTGGGAGTTGAGAAATGTAGAGCTCTATTCCAAAATATCCATTAAAAAATCATTTCCTCAAGCTCATCAAATACAGAGGATCACTCTGTAAAGTTATTTGCATTTTATCCACCAAGAGCTTGTTACATAGCCTGCTATCGTTTAAAAAGTACTATAAGTTGTTTTCATTTTGTGCTATAAATCATTTTGTAAGAGTAGCCGAGGTGTTTTTCACTTCTTCTTTTTCCCACAAATTGTGTACGGTATCTCATTTTGAGCCAGAGTGCAGCTGGAGAGAGAGAGAGAGATATAAGGAGAAAGTAGTGAAACGCAGAAATAAGAGTGCTGTGTCATCTACAGTGCCAGGTTACTATAGAAGTTCAGTTCTGAATTGCATTCACAAAGTATACAGTCTATTGCACATTTCAGACTTCTTCCACTAAGTGCAGAGGGTCAAAGGTCAAGGCTGTTATTTTTTCCCTTCAGGTTTGAGGCATCTGGAGTCGGCAACAGTCCCCTGATGCTGAGAATTCAAAACAGACTCTCCAAACAAGATGATGACCTCTTCCACTTTGTTCATCATTCCAAGCGAACAAGCCTTTGCTTTGTTTTATATGTTCTTGATCAATTGTGCTGACCAAAACCAACCTCACCAAATAAAACATGTCAGTGATAAATAAGGAAGAAGGAGTGTGGGGGGGGGGGGGGCTTGGGCACTCGTATGTTAGAAGTTAAGCCTTTTCTAATTATTATTTCATTAGGTTTCTGTTTGTATTTTTTCTCAAAAGTCTATAAAACATCAGCAGTATTTTTTTTCTTTTAAAAAGCCAAGTAAAGAAATATTCCCTTTGCAGCCTCGAGAAGATTTTACATAAATAGAAAATAAAAATAAAAAACACGCAAAATAAAAGATAAAATCATCAGACAAACACAACAGGGTGAGGAAGGGGGGCAGGAGCTTAAATTAAGACAACAGAATGGAAGTGTACAAGGACAAAGTGTGTGTGTGTGTGTGTGGGGGGGGGGGGTTAAAAGCTGTTGGCACAAGGGGGAGGGAGGGGAGAGTTGTCCTCAGTGTTTCATCAGTCTCTCAGTGCCACTAGTACGGGCCTTTTGTGTGTCCAAAGATCCCTATAGGGAAGTGTTTGACGTGTGAAGACCACTGTGCCGCCAGCTGGAAAAACTTGACGTCGTTCCACTCGATGCCGTCAATCAGCACTGCAGGGAAGAAAACAAACATTACTTTACTATATTGTCAGTGCTGACACTCTTTCCAGAGCAACAAGTCAGTGCTGACACTCTTTTCCAGAGCAACAAGTCAGTGCTGACACTCTTATCCAGAGCAACAAGTCAGTGCTGACACTCTTATCCAGAGCAACAAGTCAGTGCTGACACACTTATCCAGAGCAACAAGTCAGTGCTGACACTCTTATCCAGAGCAACAAGTCAGTGCTGACACTCAACAAGTCAGCGTTGACACTCTTATCCAGAGCAACAAGTCATTGCTGATACTCTTATCCAGAGCAACAAGTCAGTGCTGGCACTCAACAAGTCAGTGCTGATACTCTTATCCAGAGCAACAAGTCAGTGCGGACACTCTTATCCAGAGCAACAAGTCAGTGCTGACACTTATCCAGAGCATTAAGTCAGTGCTGACACTTATCCAGAGCAACAAGTCAGTGCTGACACTCTTATCCAGAGCAACAAGTCAATGCTGACACTCTTATCCAGAGCATTAAGTCAGTGCTGATACTTATCCAGAGCATTAAGTCAGTGCGTACACTCTTATCCAGAGCAACAAGTCAGTGATGGCACTTATCCAGAGCAACAAGACAATCCTAACACTCTTATCCAGAGCATTAAGTCAGTGCTGACACTCTTATCCAGAGCAACAAGTCAACCCTGACACTCTTATCCAGAGCAACAAGTCAGTGCTAACACTTATCCAGAGCAACAAGTCAATCCTGACATTCTTACCCAGAGCATTAAGTCAGTGCTGACACTTATCCAGAGCAACAAGTCAGTGCTGACACTTATCCAGAGCAACAAGTCAGTGTGGACACTTATCCAGAGCAACAAGTCAGTGCGGACACCTATCCAGAGCAACAAGTCAGTGCTGACACTCTTATCCAGAGCAACAAGTCAGTGCTGACACTCTTATCCAGAGCATTCAGTCAGTGCTGACACTTATCCAGAACAACAAGTCGTGCCCCACGAATGATGCAGGGCTGTGGGCACTCCTTGGGCCAATCAGAAACAAGTCCCATCATCCCTCCAAATTTCAGCAAAAAGGGACCAGTGATGTACAGTAACAGATACGGCCTTTCAAAGGGTTACAGCCAGGCTCTAGGTTGGAACAAAGAAGGGAGTCATACGCCAATGTAAAAGTAAAACAAAATATTAATGAAAACTATAAGGACTAAACAACACAAACTACATTAAACAAAAGAAGACCACAAATAATGTGGAGTACACCGGGCCCAGGTGCACTCAATCAGCCTAACGCGACCCCGACCACCAGGCTCCTGCAAGGAGAGTGGGAGCATCATCACAAAATATCGAAATTTTCGCCTTTAATTACAGCGAACACTTTGTAAATATTAGAACACAGTGACAAGATACATCATCCCTCCAAGTTTCAAATCCAAACCAGTTATGTCTGAAATGTCACATTTGAGTATTTTCCCACACACACCCTTTAGGGTAATCAGTGTTGTAGCCTATTTTTAAATACCACAACACGGTGTCACTATCAGGCCTTACCTAACTCATCCAAACCTGATCCACACTGTCACTTACACTTTTATATTCATGTACATTATTACCTTCCCGTATTCCTCCGCATCTTAGGCCAGTCAGTGTCATTTTTTGAACACCAGAACATGGAGCCAAAATCCATCATCCCTCCATGTTTCATCAAAATCCAACCCATGGTGAGATATTATGTTTGACGGACAGACGAACACAGCCTGATCCACAGTCCCTTCTCCTACCCAGCCCTCCAATTCCACTGTCTACTTCTGCTATCTTTTCCATGCCAGGCACTACTAAGCAGGAAAACACAGGTGTGAGGTTCCTCTGAACGCGTCTGTGCTGTCAGGTGGCGATGGCAAGGCTCTGCATGGAGAACATTACCTCTCAGCATGTTCTGCTGGTGCTTGGCAGTGCAGATGAGCCGGCTGATGCCCTCAATCACTTGACTCTTCGACTCCACCTCCTTGTCTTTGCTCTTTTTTGGCAGGAACATGACTGGCAGAAGGGAATGACAGAGACACAAGCTGTGAGTATAAAAAAAAAAGAGGGACTCAGAAACTTTCGGGTCTCAACTGCTGTAGGTATGACAAAGGACATTTGTTATTTCAGTGCGATTTTGTTAGATCTGATTGATCACTATGATTACATTTGTCCACCTGCAGGCGTGCTCTTTACACTTCCTGAAAGATTGAGCGCGATCACACGTAACATGGCATAGCTGTGGCTGAACCCCATTTCTTCTCACTCACTGACACACAGAGAGTTTGCATTGTTGTTATTGGATTATGTCACAACTGGATCCAGATTATGCCAACTTTTTAAAAGAATTTGGCTACAAAATACTTGGATTGTGCAGCACAAGCTATTAAGAGCAATTTTGATGGTCATTTTATAAAGTGTTTGGGGCTATATATTAGGGATGTCACAATATATCGTCCCACAATATATTGCGATATCAAAACGTGACAATATGTATCGTTGAGATGAAATCTCATATCGTGAGAAAAAGAAGCTGAACATGGTGGCACTGATCTGCATCTGATTGCATGCTCGCTCTCCTTTTCATTGCTTTGTTTGAACAGATGAGGGACGTTACAAACACGGAGGATGAAAATCGTGAAATTACTCAAATTAGCGTGGAGGATGCCCCCTCAACTTACAAATCGATCGCAAAAAAATATTCTTAAAATATTGTATCGTATCGTTATCGTGAACCCAATATCGTGTATCGTATCGTATCGTGAACTGAGTGTATCGTGACACCCCTACTATATATGTATAAAAGATGGTGCCGTTAACTTCAATAATGGACATATGGGGGTTAACTAACTTTGGGGGGGAATTTTGACTGATAAGTACAGAATTTTCATTTTGGTGTGAGCTATTCTGCTATGATGGGATAAAAACATTGCACTGAAACAACAGAAAACGATCACCCCAAAACTGTCCGCTTGTACGAACACTGCTGTCACCATAGCTCACCCTTCTTGTTCTTCTCCTTGGTCACCACAGTCATTGACATGGTGGGCAGGGTTCCTGCCTCCGCGCCCCCAAGTGGCAGCCGGCTGACCTGCAGCGAGCGAAAGGTGCACTTCAGAGTGTTTTTGGAGGAGGAGTCCCGCTTCTCCACGTCTTTCTTCCTTTCCGTCGGTGCCACCCAGTAGTCCACCTGCAGCCCCATCAGCTCCACCTGGCCTCCAGAACTGCACAAGACAGTGGATGAAAAGGATACTGTTGAGACATCTTTGAATGGAGTAACTCACACATAAGAGTAAATAGACTGGCTCATACTGCAATGAAAGTGATGGGGGTGAGGGAGCACCCCACCCTTCAAATACTCTTTGAGGAAACTGTAATCAGACAAGCTAGGAAGATCATTGCTGACCCCTCTCATGTCTTGTATTCAGAATACGAACTGCTTCCATCTGGCAGGCGTTACAGAGTCCCAATCAAGAACAAAAAAAGACACCTCAACAGATACAAATACTCTTTCATCCCCATATCAGTCAGTCTCCTAAACTCAGGTCATAGGTAATGTATTGTTGATTGTACTGTAAATTATTGATGTTTGCACTTTGGTTGTGTGTTTGCACATGTCGGCACTGGTGTGCTATGCACTATTGTTTTTTGTTGTTGTTTTTGTTATGGCACTGTGTACCTATGTGGCAGCCTGTATGTCCAAGACAAATTTCCCTCGGGACAAATTAAAATAATCTTGAATCTTGAATCTTGAGTACAAGAAGCGAAATCTGAGAATGGGAGGAATGATGGTCAAAGCTAGCCTGGGTAAACCCAGCCTCCACGTGACCTCTATGTACTATCAGTCACGAAGAAACTTATGCTACAGGCATAGTCTGTGACGTCACGTTGAAGGCTGGGTTTACCCAGGCTAGCTCAAAGCAATGACGGAAATGTATGGAGTGTCATGTTTCCCTTTCCATACATAAAAATGACAATGAAATGAAATATTACTTTTCATAATATACATCGATTTAACAATATATGCCATTTTCTTTTTTCTTTTTTGTAGTGTTTTTAAACACACACACACAAAAGTTTCTTCCTGGAAAACAGTGTCTTTTTGGTGCTTCCTTCATCATATACCAGGAGGCATTTCTACCTGTATGCGTTGAGACAGGTGTTGACGGAGGGGGAGGAGGGAGGGGTGGGCGACACCTCTTTAAATGCAGGTGACACTTGGGGAGGAGTAGATGAGAGCAGCATTGAGCCCATGGGTGCTGCATCATCAGAATCTCCTGAAGGAGAGAACAGTTCCACAGTTCATCTCTAAACTCTACCTATCCATTTGACCTGATGTTTACTGCTCACCATTTAAATAAGAAAGATGATCATGTCTTCTAAACCCTAGCATGTTGGAAGTTAAGAGATTAAGGGTGGATATTATAATAATAATCAGTAGTGAGTTTTACTTTCAGAATCAGAATCAGAAACACTTTATTTGCCAAATGCATCAGAAGGACACACAGGAATTCATTCTGGTGTAACAGCACAACTCAACAATATTAAAAAACGGCAGGGGAGGGGGGGAGGGGGCTGAATCATAACCTTCTATTGTGATTTGACTTATTGAGAAGAGAAACAGCCCTTGGGAAAACCAGAAATCACTTTATAAAATCCTAATCTATGAAATGCAAGGAAGGACTGACATGGCTGTTTTGTGCCTCTGATTTGCAAATCATAATCTTTTCACAAATTAAGGAAATGGGATGCTAATTGATTCAGTCAACTACGGCACTTACCGTGTACTTGTAAATAAGGAAAAAAGTACATATTTTTGTAAGGTTAAATTCTTATGACCTATGTACAATCCAAACTGATTCCTTGCCTGACGTTGCAGATGTCTGCTCCACGATGCCAACTTTCACCATCTGGAACATACATTCAAAGCAGAAGGTAAAGGATCAGCACGACAAGAAGCAGGCAATTCAAACTGTTATGTTAAACAGAGACAAAAGACAAGCAGGATCAAGACAACAGCAACATACAGAGACCATTAAGAACTGCTTCCTTACCCCAATGAAAGGGATGAATTTCTGACATGAGTCTTCATCAGGGCTGTGGAGTGGCAAAGGAGCCCAAACAGCGAGGAGGCAAGAAAACAAGAAACATGTCTTGATCAAAAAAGAAAGTTACATGTTGGTACAGAATCTCAATCTAGATTAACGGGACTAACTCCCAGAAGCATTTCCAAAACTACTAGTTTCTGTGAATAGCAAGAGATTGCAATTCAGAGAAACTAAGGTTAGTACGGAGATCTACCGTTAGTAACTTGATGTCCAATGCTTGACATCTGGAAGTAGTTTTTCATTGCACCGAAATAATACAGAGTTATAATGACAACAACATGGTCAACAGAGCATGCCAGGCTTTCAGTGAAATCACCACTAAAGAGAGTCATAATCCCAACTGGGAGCTTCAGGTTGGAGCTGGAGAAGCAGGGAGCAAAACATGCACGCTCTCGGCCCATTCCTGGCCCCCACCAAAGCCATTAGTGATCATCTCCACCAAGCAAGTCCAAATCAATGGCATTCAGCGGGCAGCAAGTCCAGAAGAGGAACAGCTCAACTGCTTCTAAAGTACAAGTAGACAAAGCAACGGGAAGGAAGAGCAGCAACCTAGATCCCAAAGCCCTGAGGGTCAATGCACTGCCTGTGAGCGCTAGTGCATCACTCACTACACCTAGAAGACCTTTTCCAAACTATTTTCCTGATGCCCGACAGAAAAATAGCCCTAATGGAAGGAACTATTTCTAGGTTTTTTCCTACACATTTGACGACATAAAAGGTTGTTGCTCTTGCCTTGAAGAAACCTGCCATCGCCCCCCCAGGGAAGAAACAGAGAGACTACACAGGAAGGGGAGAAAGGGAGAGAGAGAAGACAGTCTATAGTAGGTAAAGTATGCAGTCAAGGCCAGTTTTCTTTTTCCAACACAACACAATCCCTGTTGAAATCGGTTTCAGAGCAGCCAGAGAGAGAGAGCCAAATGTCTGCCTGGTATGTAAGCAAAAATGCATGGTTTTCATCTACTACATGTTTGATTGTATTTGCTTAACTGTGAGATGTACATGCATATCAGTCCATGTGAAAGGAGAGTAGAACTATGGACATTACGCATGCACTTTTCAGACAGGCTAAATCTAACTCAATCTGACAACAGTTGTTTCTAGACAGTATCACGATTATCTTTATTCTTATGTACTGTGTATTTGTATTGTTGTGCAATACAAAATGCATAGTCAGACTGATAGTTGTGTGACATTTCATTCTGGGTTCAATGGATTTAGCAATGCAAGCTTTGATTCCCTGTCAATAGTTAATGTAATGTTTTGTTCCCTCCATTTTACAGCTCTTTGGTAGTTTCAGTCATTTTACAGCTCTTTTGTAGTTTGTCATTTTACAGCTCTTTGGTAGTTTCATTCATTTTACAGCTCTTTGCTAGTTTCAGTCATTTTACAGCTCTTTGGTAGTTTCAGTCATTTTACAGCTCTTTAGTTTCAGTCATTTTACAGCTCTTTAGTTTCAGTCATTTTACAGCTCTTTAGTTTCAGTCATTTTACAGCTCTTTAGTTTCAGTCATTTTACAGCTCTTTGGTAGTTTCAGTCATTTTACAGCTCTTTAGTTTCAGTCATTTTACAGCTCTTTGATAGTTTCAGTCATTTTACAGCTCTTTAGTTTCAGTCATTTTACAGCTCTTTGGTAGTTTCAGTCATTTTATAGCTATTTAGTTTCAGTCATTTTACAGCTCTTTGGTAGTTTCAGTCATTTTACAGCTCTTTAGTTTCAGTCATTTTACAGCTCTTTGGTAGTTTCAGTCATTTTACAGCTCTTTAGTTTCAGTCATTTTACAGCTCTTTGGTAGTTTCAGTCATTTTACAGCTCTTTAGTTTCAGTCATTTTACAGCTCTTTGGTAGTTTCAGTCATTTTACAGCTCTTTAGTTTCAGTCATTTTTGTGAGAAATGTGAGCAAGTCAACCTTGCTTGAGTCACAAGTCTGAAGTCAAGTCTCAATCTAAATTTAGAACACCAAGTCAAGTCAGAACAAATCAAGTTTGATTTCTTTAACCAGTTTCAACTTCAATAAATTCAATCATTGCATACAAATTCAGTCATCTGGTGGAACAAATCTCATCACTTTCAATCTTAAGTTATTTACACAAACACACAATCTTTTGTCAAGACTTTAGAAAGTCACAATTCTTCTCTTTATGCATGAAGGTTTGGGCTTCTTTTCATTGCATCACTGGAGCTGGTCTCTTGTCCAAAACGTTTGTTGTAATGTCATTGACACTTTGAGCTTTGACATGAAGTAGATGTGTCTCACATAAGAAAGCCCTCATCCTCATGTTACTGATGGTGTCCTACACCTGACTACACAATAGCAGACAGACATGGATGGCCCAAAGCACATGGCGATCATGGACAGGACACAGTGAGGAGGAAGAAACAGGAGAACAGGAGGGAGGACAGAGCCAACTGCAGCTGGCCTCCTGCCACTTTATCAGCCAGGACTCTCATATCTTATCAATGAGGAGTGTCTTGTATAAAAACTGACAACTGTATCTTTCGTCTTTGTTCAAGAAATTCTTTCGCAGCTGCCAGGAATAATAAATCCTGAGACAACTCGATTTATGAAATATCCACAGGATTTTAGCTTGAGTGTGGAAACACACCACCATTTTCTATGGATTTAGCTGCTGCTGTTGATGCTGCCACCACACATAAATTGTGAACATATGGAGAAAAGCTTCCAATAAAATGTCCAGCTAGAGTTGTTTGATCTTGAACGTCTGCCTGCCTACGATGAGAGCTTTGGTGTTTCAAGCTGTGTGAGATCACTTTGCAGCTGGTGGCTTCAATACATGCAACACGCTCATGTCAACCATCCTGGACAGTCTGTGATGCTTTATTATACTAAAGCAACACCATGTCTATCAACCTGGACAGTCTGTGATGCTTCATACCAAATCTCATGTCAACCAACCTGGACAGTCTGTGATGCTTTATACCAAAGCTCATGTCAACCAACCTGGACAGTCTGTGATGCTTCATACCAAATCTCATGTCAACCAACCTGGACAGTCTGTGATCCTTTATACCAAAGCTCATGTCTACCAACCTGAACAGTCTGTGATGCTTTATACCAAATCTCATGTCAACCAACCTGGACAGTATGCGATCCTTTATACCAAACATCATGTCTACCAACCTGGACAGTCTGTGATGCTTTATACCAAACATCATGTCTACCAACCTGGACAGTCTGTGATCCTTTATACCAAACATCATGTCTACCAACCTGGACAGTCTGTGATGCTTTATACCAAATCTCATGTCAACCAACCTGGACAGTATGCGATCCTTTATACCAAACATCATGTCTACCAACCTGGACAGTCTGTGATGCTTTATACCAAACATCATGTCTACCAACCTGGACAGTCTGTGATGCTTTATACCAAACATCATGTCTACCAACCTGGACAGTATGCGATCCTTTATACCAAAGCTCATGTCTACCAACCTGGACAGTCTGTGATCCTTTATACCAAACGTCATGTCTACCAACCTGGACAGTCTGTGATCCTTTATACCAAACATCATGTCTACCAACCTGGACAGTCTGTGATGCTTTATACCAAAGCTCATGTCTACCAACCTGAACAGTCTGTGATCCTTTATACCAAACATCATGTCTACCAACCTGGACAGTCTGTGATCCTTTATACGAAAGCTCATGTCTACCAACCTGGACAGTCTGTGATCCTTTATACCAAAGCTCATGTCTACCAACCTGGTCTGTGATGCTTTATTATACTAGAGCAACATCATGTCTACCAACCTGGACAGTCTGTGATGCTTCATACCAAGCATCATGTCAACCAACCTGGACAGTCTGTGATGCTTCATACCAAACATCATGTCTACCAACCTGGACAGTCTGTGATGCTTCATACCAAACATCATGTCTACCAACCTGGACAGTCTGTGATCCTTTATACCAAACATCATGTCTACCAACCTGGACAGTCTGTGATGCTTTATACCAAACATCATGTCTACCAACCTGGACAGTCTGTGATGCTTCATACCAAACATCATGTCTACCAACCTGGACAGTCTGTGATGCTTCATACCAAACATCATGTCTACCAACCTGGACAGTCTGTGATCCTTTATACCAAACATCATGTCTACCAACCTGGACAGTCTGTGATGCTTTATACCAAACATCATGTCTACCAACCTGGACAGTCTGTGATGCTTCATACCAAACATCATGTCTACCAACCTGGACAGTCTGTGATGCTTCATACCAAACATCATGTCTACCAACCTGGACAGTCTGTGATGCTTTATACCAAAGGAAACCAACAAGAGGAGAGAGGAAGATCTAACGTTGGTGAGCGCTCACTCGCTGCTGTTTAGGAATGTTTTGTTCTATTTCACACCTAAGTTTGAATTCCTTACTCCTTGTTAGAGAAGTGTCCTTAAGTGACACCTGAATTTAATTTGAGCAAAAAGGGGTGAATCTATGGCATCACAATTATGGATGGGAAGGCTCTTCTCGACTGCAACAACCCCACTTGGTGATAGATTTTAGGCTGAGACAAGTGTGTCTTAAAATAAATACCTCGACTACAGTAGATTCAAGAAATCTTATAGTGTGTTTCTAATATTAGAACAGCAAATAAGCATGAGAGCCATGACCTGGGTGACAGAGTTCCATCTGATCTAAAAGGTATCTGGCTGAGGCTGTTCATAGAGAAAAGTGACTAGGCAGCTGTTAAAGTGGCAGGCTCCAGCTCAGCTCAGGCTGTGAAGGTCGAGGGGGAAATGGTTTTCAACACAGAAAGCGCATGAATCTCCGGGCGAAGTGTGAAACAAGACTCAAGCGACCACAATACCTTACTGCAAAATCAAAATGAAAGCTCTTTTTCCTTCAAAGAAAGAAAAGAAAAAATGAACAAAATGAAAACATGTTATTCACACACAGATGGAAAGACAGTGATGTTTACTCCCACACGTCAGCTACCCCAGTCCCACAAAACACACACAACCTCCACAACATTAGTGATGAGAAACTTGTTAGATGAAACCTTAAAATTACTAAATTACTAAATTCAACCGTTTCCATGGCAGTTCATAGTTCATAGTTCCCTCCCCTCCCCGAATTCTGCCCCGTTTTCTCCACTTGTTAGAGTGTCCTGGTTGTTGCTCCACCCCCTCTGCCGATCTGGGGAGAGTTGCCGACTACCACATGCTTCCTCCGATACATGTGCAGTCGCCAGCCGCTTCTTTTCACCTGCCAGTGAGGAGTTTCACCGGCAGGACGTAGCATGTGGGAAGATCACGCTATTCCCCCCAGTTCCCCTCCCCCCTGAACAGCTGCTCTCGGCTGACCAGAGGAGGCAGAGGCACTAGTGCAGCAACCAGGACACATAACATACCCTTAATCCGGCTTCCCACCCACAGACACGGCCAATTGTGCCTGTAATCCTGTATGGAAGCCCGACCAAGACAGAGGTAACATGGGGGGCTTGAACTTGCAACCCTCATGTTGGTAGGCAGGGAATCTACTGCTGTGCTACCTGGACGCCCATCTACTGCTGTGCTACCTGGACGCCCATCTTTTTAACACATTTGAAGTTCCACTTCTGTGAACCTGATATTAACGATCAGTGTGAAATCCCCTCATGTCTTCACCACCTGAGGAAGAGGTCCTGCAGTAAACTCACCTCTTCTGTTTATAGGTGAGCATGGCCTCTGCGATGGGCAGCTGGTGAGCCCCGTTGGCCCCCACCATGTACTGTGTTACCCTCGACACCACATCTGGGTTCTCCTGGACTGCACAGGACAGAACAATTACTAGTGTTTTTTATTTATTTTTTCTTTGTTAAAGTCGAGCTGAACCCAAGAATGACTTTTCTTTTCTTTTAGTTCAAATACCTGGGTATGCAGTGCACCTATTTAATAATGTATGCAAAACAAATCACAACAATCTAATTTCTTTAGTTTTTCACACTTTTTCACGTCAAAAGTTTGTTTTTCAAGATTTCATTGATAACAGTAATTTACAGTTTGCTGACGTCACCCAGTACTATCAAATTTCTACCCCATATCAACCAATCATATCACGACATGCAGCTGTCAATCAAATCTTCATTTCAGGATCATTTTCTCTTCCAAATGAAGTAGAAAATGGCAGACAATTGTCCAAGTCCCTCTGATCCGAGTCCCAAGCGAGTCTCAAGTCAATTGGTCCCGAGTCTCAAGCAAGTCCCAAGTCTTTCCTTTTGTCGGCAAGTCAAGTCACAATGTTATTTCAAGTCAAGTCTCGAGTCGAGTCATAGGTTATGTCAAGTCGAGTCACAGGTTAGAAAAAATGACAAGGCAGAGATTAGGCTGCGGACGTGCGCGTTCACGTTAATACGTGCTTGTTGCCAAGCAACACACTTCTCTCAGACGAGCTCCAGACAGCTGACAGACAGCTCCAACTCAGCTCAAACTTATAGAGTTGTATTCAAAGCATAGAAACGTTCTCACAGCTCAATTTAACAGCGCCAACACAAGCAGTTTGATCACAAGTGCAATCAGTACTGAATGCGATGGCAGACTGCGCACTGCGGGCAGTTGACGAAGTCAGGAAGAAATTGAAAGATCTTCCGACGCATTAGCCTTGTACCAAGACGCTGATTACATTACACTGCATTACATTGCTGATGCGTCTATTTACAGCACATATCGATCGATATTTTTGGAGAAGATTCCGGCCGCATCACGCGCAGATCAAGATGAGACAGCTGTCAGTGAGTAGCTACGCATTTGGGTGTAACTTTTACGCCTGCTCCATACACAGACGCAGCGCATACAGGGTGCACTAGTCATAAAATTAAGTTAGTCGTAACTTTGAGTTCTACATCGGACGTAGCGTGTAAACCTAGGCATACGCCCAGCTGGTGCACTCGGCTGATCTTGTCACAAGTCCGAGTCGAGTTTCGAGTCATTTTCTTCCAAGTCCGAGTCGAGTTTCAAGTATTTACCTTCCAAGTCCGAGTCGAGTCGGAAGTCATCAAATTTGCGACTCGAGTCGACTCGAGTCCGAGTCCCTATGACTCGAGTCCAATTGTCTGGAAAATGGCGCCTAGTGCCTGTCATCTGGCAGAATTCCTATCCCATAAACTAACTACTAACTTGGCCAATTGTTAGAAACATGAACAACAAACAAAAACTATAATCTCTAAGAATGCAAAGAAATGTAACTGGCTTGTTAAAAAGCGCATTCCAGGGATATCGTATTTACAGAAATAGCGTAAAAGGCACGCGCTTGAGAGCGTTTGAGAGTGTGGTTGTCGGGGGTCTCCCCTCGGAGATTCCAGGCGGGCGGGCAGCACCCATTCATTGGATTGTCCGCTCCCTCCGCACGAAGCAGCTGGCTGCCTGGTACTCCGCGGATCCCACTCGCGTAGCACGACAACACGCTGAATCCCACTCGATTTGGGGGTGGAACATGCCATGATTGGCCAAAGCTCAATCCAGTCCCCAGAATTGTCAAATAAAATCATCGACATGATACTATGACCCGCCTCTCAACCTGTCATCTTAGACAGTCTGAAACGGACTCATTATGCACGTGACGAACAGGTTCAGTTCGACTTTAAGGTTATTTATGGGGCATTTTTGTCTTTATTACAAAGTCCAAAGTTTAGAGAGACAAAACTGGTCTGTCCTCCTCTGTCCCCTGTGTCCAGAGGAGGACAGGAGGGGACAGAGGAGAACGAGATGGTACAGATAAGCACACAAGGGGACAGAGGGGAGCAGATCTACAAACATTATTTGGATGCTATTATAAAGTTGCAGCGGATGTTTATAATAGTTTGTAAATGGTTAATAAATGCTGTGTAAACATTATTAATTATAATTGCATTGTTTGATAACAGTAAATTTGAACTCAACTTTAATTAACTATCAATTTACCATTGATTAATGATGGTTATTATAAAGACATTACATTTCAATCTAAATTCACCTGCAGCAAAAATGACCGGTTTTCCTCGACATTCCCACTACTTCAATCGCTGACTGTAGATGCTCTATAATGACTCTTTTAAATGACAGATAAATGTGTGTGTGTGATACAGCAAAGTATGCATGCTAAACACCTGTCACCAGTAAATACAATGTAATAACTTACCAACGACAGGTGCCTCGGGCTTGTGAAACAGATCCCTCCAAGCAGCATCTTGGAATAAACTGTTGTATCGATAGTCAATAGTACCCAGATATTTGGAGACTGGGTGGGCTCCTGAATGCAATTAAAAAGACACAATGAAGATCTAAGGTTTGGCATTAAAGGTTTTAACATCACTAAATCAGGACCACATTCATTTTGAGACATTAGTATTAACACCGTATTGCTTTATGGCACAAAACAGTAACAGAGCTCCAGAGCTCCAGAGTCTTTTTTGCAATGGCAGATAGTGGAAAAATCACTTCCAATATGTCGATCCTCTTCAGTGAAGCCAGGGAGGGGGAGAGGGGACAGGGAGCAAAGGGGACTATGGGAGTTGTAGTCTAAAGGGGACTATGGGAGTTGGAGTCTAAAGGGGACTATGGGAGTTGTAGTCTAAAGGGGACTATGGGAGTTGGAGTCTAAAGGGGACTATGGGAGTTGGAGTCTAAAGGAAACACTGGCATCAACTGGTGTGAAATAGAAGCTACCAATCGTCACAACCATGGTCTCATTTATTTACAATAATCATAGCAACACACACTTGATGCAACAATGATACATGGATGTTTACATAGATAACAGACACATTCAAACCAGGCTGTCACTAACCTAGAGGGATGATAAGGAACCTCATGTAGCCCAGCCAGTCAGGTGTCTTGTGGGAAAGGTGGTCCACAAAAAGCCTCAGGACGGCACTGAGGTAGTGCTGCGCCCCGGCCACCGCTATCTTTATGGGGATGGGCGTCTGGGAGTTACAGTTACAACTAGGACAGAAAACACGTTGACATATTGTCAACTTAGGCTACAGAGTTTCATAGTACATACAGTACTGTACTGCCACATATGATACACCAACACAACTTAGGCTACAGAGTTTCATAGTACATACAGTACTGTACTGTACTGCCACATATGATACACCAACACAGGACTTCACACAGTAAACGACATAGTCTGCAGAGAGACAATATGAGTATGTGAGAGGCGGACTTACAATCTCTGAATGCGCGAGACAATGGTGTTGAACGCAGCCTGGATGTCGGCTGTAGTGCAGGTGCAGACCACAGGCAGGTGGTGGTTTTGCAGGATATCTGAAAGATACTGAGAGGAAGACAAAAAGAAAGGATGGATAAACTGAGTAGAAGAAAACAACTAAAGAGAATGAATCAATTCTTAAGCGTCTGTGTCACTTTTTCCAGATGGTGGACGTCTCATTTTGGATTAAAAAGTCCTACTCTGATGATTCCTTCAAAGGAGTTTAGTTGGGCAGTGGTGGCCCAATGGTTAGAGAAGCGAGCTTGTGACCGGAAGGTCGTCGGTTCAATCCCCGGGACCGGCAGGATAAATCTGGGTGGGGAAAGTGAAAAGGCAGCGCTTGCCCCTCCCTCATTACCACCACTGAGGTGCCCTTGAGCAAGGCCCTTAACCCCAACTGCTCCAGTGGAGCTGATCAGTGGCCAGCAGATCAGACTGTGGTTGTACTGGTCAGCTTCCAGGTATGAATGTGTGTGTGAATGTGAACAGGGCACTCCTGAAAAAGAGAGCATTGCTCTCAGTGAGACTCCCCCTGTATAAATAAAGGTAAAAAAAAAAAAAAAAAGGCATTAAAGAAGGAAAAGGTGTGGAGAGTGACCCTCTACCTGGCCCTGCCAGTCTGACGTGTTGATGAGGATGATGCTGTCAGGAAGGTGGTCGTCAGACACCAGGATGTGGTTTAGCTGGTCGTACACAGTCTTCCTTGGGATCTGGTGAGGGGAGATAAGATAAACACACAGGGAATGTGGGCTCTGATAAGGTTTGATTTGGATCTCCTCAGAGCTGTGACTGACTACATGGTCCTGCCCCAGCTCAGTGAGCAAGGCACTAACGCTGCCATCATTGCTCTAAGATGCTTTGGATAAAAGTGTCCTACAGTTACTCTTCCAAATCTCCGGGAAGTAAAAACTTGAAATGACTCAATTATTTGGACAGAAATTAAGATATATAATCCAAACATTATTAGCGTTTGTAAATAGGCAAAAGTGTGGGCTTCAAGTTAAAGGAACAAAGCAGGTAGTATGTTATTTCAAACACATAAACCCACAGCCCCTCTCAACAGCACTCTGATGATCTATAGCAGAGGTTCTCAAATGTTTTTCAGCCAAGGACCCCTTACAAGATGATATACCGGGGACCCCCTCATTCTGATTTGTGATTTTGGGCTAAGCTTAATTGTTTCCACGGTAACGTGCTTGACTTTTAAATTGATAGGTTTGTTAGATTAGAATGTAATCCATGAACCATTTTAGATTTAAAGCATACAATATTTCCGTTGGACTATGAAGCTTTTGCACAAAAAAAGTTTTTATTTCTATTTTCCTGAAAACCTTTCACGGACCCCCTGGCAAAGTGCCACAGACCTCTGGGGGTCCCCGGACCCCCATTTGAGAACCACTGATCTATCCACCTTATTTCTAGTGGCCATGATGCCTATGCATTTTTCTTCCGGTGTGATCCTCCCAGCCTTGTTGCTGAGAGCTTGACACCCGTCTGGGCGAACAGAGCAAATCACTAATCAGGTCCAGCTTGGCAGAAATCTCGTCGATAAATATCCCTTTAAGAGCGCAGTGCACAGCCTACTGTGGCTAATGTTAGCAGCTAGCTAGCTATGTTACATGGCAGTAAAACGCCCACTAAATGACCAAATTGATTTAACTTTTAACCATTTCGAGTAACACCGTTTCCATACGGACCCCCAGCGTTGGTTAGTTGTTTATAACGTGACTATATTTATAACTTTTATAACGTACTCCAGTTTCCGGTTTATAATTCGGGTCTGCAGCCAGAGTATAACAAAGGAAATGGCAAGCTGCAACAATAAGTCACGGTAAACCGGAACTTGTACCCACAATTATTTGTACAGTGGGGCATTCAAAAATAAGGTGGATAGAGTTCATCTGGAGTGTTTCCCAAAGTAGCCTACACATAAAGATAAATAAAGGTAAAATAAATAAAAAATAAACAAAATAATACCCAAGTCTAGCAGTTCTCTTCCTCTTCCTCTCTTCCTTGGCTTACATTTTAAAAGTTTATAGATGTTACAGTTCACATGTTACAGTTTGTCAATTCAATCCATTTAGTGGTGTAGAAACTTGGTAAACAACTGTGTAGTCATTACTGCGTTGTAGCTCTGTGGCAGAGATTTATTAAGCAGCACAGAACGACTTAAGTGCAATGTTGCAGACTAGTTCTGCCCTCCTACCTGTAGGTGGCAGCGTGTGTCCAGGGAGCGCTCGTTGTCCAGACTGTTGGCCCTCTCGTTCGGTGGCCTGCTGGGCTGCCGCTCCTTCAGTGACGTGCTCCGGCCTCGCCTTCCAGCCAGTTTAGGTTCCTGCCTGAAACCACAGACGATCAGGAACTGACATGAATGACTGGACTGTTAGAGGTAGAGCCAGTGATGTAGTTTGAAATCAAAAGCAGTGTAAACTCCAGGTGTTGATCAGAATAACAATATCTACCAATATCAACCAAATCAATTACATTTTCAGGGAGACATTAGCCATAATGTATACATTTCCCCATTAAAAAGACCCTATCCTCATGTAACTTACAGCATTGTGATACTTCGTAACCCCAATGAAGACTATACATCTGCATTATAAAGATTTATGGTCGCCTAAGAAATGTGAGTAAACTCTATTCTGCAAATATAACAGTGGGTAAAGTGAGTTTTGGTGGGTTTACCCTCCACTACACCCCCATATCGAGGAGAACAGAAGGCATCAGTGGCAGAGTGGACTGAACCTACTGCTTTGATGTGATGGAGAACAGAAGGCATCAGTGGCAGAGTGGACTGAACCTACTGCTTTGATGTGATGGATTCTATTTGTTTGAGTTGTACCTGTTGGATGAAATGATGAGGGACTCGGTCTTCTTCATCTTGCCGGTCGGGGGCAGCCGCTCTAAAAACGTGTCCATGTTGTCCATCTCCAGCTCTGTGGTGGGAGTCACCGCCTCCGGCTGCTCCTGGGCCAAAACACACACACACACAGAAAACACCATCAGGATTCAGCAGTTAAGAGCTGACAATAATATATATATTTTTAGACATTTTACGGACTCTAATGTCTTGACTGGATTTCAATTGGTATTCAGTAGAATTGATCCTGATTGTGACTGAGTATTGAGTGTAAACCTGACCATTACAAGCTGCAATTGATTCTTCACAGCAGTGAATATCACAATATGTGAAGTGACCGTGGCTCTACAACTACGGTACACACAATGTGTTTCATGTGTAGGGGAAAGTGTAACCATTTTTGTTGGTCAACTTTTAAACTGAGAAGTGATGCTTGTGCTGAAATTCTCGACCTGTATCAAAAGCTGTTTGCACATACAGATGTCAGGCAGTTTGAGGAGTTCATACTCACAAAGGATGCATTATCAGAGACGTTGTCGGCCCCACCGCACTTGTCTTTGTCTGGGTCCATCTGGTGCGAGAGCGGTGAAAGAAATAAGAAACGTTATGTGGTTTTGCTGGTGTTTTTATTTCACAAAATAAAGCTTTGTATTGCAAAACATTGTGCAAAGGACACTTGGTTCAACAGAAACCCTACAGTTTGATCAACACACTTGTGAACACAATACCTCTAGTTTAAACATGCAAACCGAGAGGAAAATGTGACTGTGGGGAGTGAACAAGTTCTGCTTGCTTCAATAATTGATGTCATGCCCCTTAATCAAGGCAATTAACAGTCTTGTGCTCTGGTGGAGTTCCTCAGGGCAACACTGTGGTTAGCCTATGCTGCTCAGCCCACAGCTGTTTTGCTCTGTTCTTAAGGGCTCATTATACTCGAGCAAGGCTCCGTGAGGCGGAGCTCCGTGAGGCGGAGCTCCGTGAGGCGGAGCTCCGCGAGTCACGTGCGGACCTCGCGCTGGGGCAGATGCTTTTATACTCAGAAGTGATCAGCCAAGTGATCAGCATGTTACATTGTACAATGGTAATAGCGAGAACAGCCTGTGAAAAGTCGCAATGAAACGCTATTATGTGCAGTACCGAGTGCGCTTTCACTCTCAAACGACCGTATATCAGCACATGAATGAATCACCAAACTTGTTTTTACTGAATAGCCGTTTCGGTTTTCAGCCCTGATAGCCTACTCTGTGCTGCTTTTAATCTCTCTCAACCATGCTCTCAACACAACACATTTACTTGGTGAAATGACTAAAAACGAACAGTTGCCAATCAAAGTTTAGCAGCTCAGTGTTCAGGGCTCAGTGGCTCGAAAGCGTCCATGTTTGGAGAGAAGCCGTGCGGAGGTCGCGCTCCTAGAAAGATCTTCAGGTACACGGTGGGCGGCCTACGGGGGTCGCGCCCAACACATTGACGTCATTTGATGCTCGTGCCCCTCGCTCCTCCCCCGCGCCCTTCGCGGCACGGCGAGTATAAAACAAGCTTAGTAACCTTGTTTGTTTAAAAAGAGTAAAAGAAGCAGGGATCTGATGCAGGGATGTGACAAGGAATGCAAAAAAAGTAAAGTAAATCTCATTTGAAATGGTCAGAAGTTGCATGTCCAAAAAGATAGTGAAGAAAAAAGACATAGCTATTGAAGGTAAATAGTATAATCTGTTAGATGTATGACAGTGTAATTCACTGTAGCGTTCAGTCTCACCGGGCTAGGGGGCTCCCTGTGGCTCCGGCTGCTGTGGATGCTGCCGATCTCGGTTTGTGAGCTGGAGAGCGAGAGGCCCTCGAAATACGGCCTGGAAGCAGGAGACATGCTTTAGATAGAAGCAAAAGGATCAAAGAAAACTCTCATTGTATTTGTGTATTGTTTTCTATTCCTTCCCAAAAGCAAGCCAGGCATCCAAATCTCTACCATCATCAATCTTTGATTTTAGGCTTTGATAGGACTGGCATTTCTATCAGTAGTACATAGTCCTTTTCTAGTAAGAAAATAATACAATTCTTGGAGAAACACTGAATCCTTGTCATTTTCTGTCCATGAAAATGGTCACATTTTCAGCATATCAACACAAAATATCGTGTATCAGCAGCTTCAGTCAAAAACATCACTATCGGCCTTTAAAAAAAAAACGTATCAGTGGAACCCTGAGCTAGCAGGTGCTTCAGCAACACAGATGACGCCTCACTTGAGTTTGGGTTTTGGCGTGCTGAGGACGCTGTCGTCATCATCCAGCTCGGGCCCGCTGTCGCTGGGGTTCTCAAAGTCCAGACTCTCAAAGTCCAAATCCTCTTCCACCTCAGGAGGCGGCTCTGCGGGGTCCTGCTCCGAGCCCAACACCTTCACACACGCACGCACGAACACACACACACACACACACACACACACACACACACACACACACACACACACACACACACACACACACACACACACACACACACACACACACACACACACACACACACACACACCATTAGAATAGAATAGAACAGAACAGAACTTTATTGTACCGAACTCAAAAAACTACATCATAAGCAGCCAGCAGGTAGTTAGTAAAACAAACACAGAGATGAGGTTGTATTGCACACCTAAAATGACAGGTGTGTAGGAGCACCTGTTGTATAAGCCTGTTTGTATAAGCCCACCTAGGGGTTTCCGTCTCTACCCGCACAATATTTTGTTGTTTTCATTTTGTCCGTTTCTGTTTTTAAATATGTGCCAATAAATAAATGAGAGCAAGGGCCAACTCAAGTGAAACAAAGGACTCCTGCACACACATTACACATTAAGAACAGTTCATGTCAATGCCTGTGGTTGACATCTTGTCAGCCACTTTGTAATGTTAGGAATACTGGCATGTGGGATGAAGGACCTCTTACATACATGTTTGGTTGTCAGAGGGACTCTATAGCTGAGTCTCAGAGGCTCAAACTGGCTGAGTAAAGGATGAGAGCTATGTACCAGGATACTCCTCGCCTTTTTCCTCATCCTTTCTGTGAAAAGTTGAGTCGAGAGCTTTTGGGGTTTACCGACTACTTTGTTTGCCATTGACACAATCCTGGACAGTTTTAGAGACTGAATGAATCCTCAGGAAAGCCCAGGAAAATAGGATTCCCCGACCGACAGCACTGAGAGAAAGACCCACCTCATCTGATACTCTGAAGCGCTTCAGAAGAGCCACCACTCGCTGCTTAAAGTTCTGCTGCTAAAAGAGAGGACAATCAAAACACAAGCACTGGTCAGTTTGTGAACAGGCAGTGATTTACTGTAGTGCTCTCAGCAGTCCAATGCAGAGACAACAGCTAAGCACAGCTCCATTATAGTCATTTTAGCAGTGGAAGACGCATTTGCAGTGTGGGCTGGATATTGATTGAGCCAGTGTGTGCTCATGTCAATCAATAATCAAGCAACATCATGCCTCACCCCCCATTTCCGCCACATTCATCTCCTGCTTCTGCTCACTGAGCTTCATAATAACATAACAGCCATAGAGACACTGCATGAAATAGGTCACGCCCATCACGGGGGAAATCGCTCCGTTCGCTCCCACACACCAGCGTCATTTTCCTTGAATTAAACATAGCTAAAAGCTGTTGTGTGGTGGGCTGCGCACACAACAAATGTAAAAAATTGCCAGTTAAAGTTTTTTTGTACTCCTGAGCAAAACAAGGAAGCCATTGAGAATTGGCGAGAAGAAAAATGTGGATCTAGCTGTCAAGGAAGTAAGTTGGAGTGTTCATCTTCCGTATATACAATCTTTTGGTGCGACATGCAACCATGCACGCGACATAGGAGAACGCCAGGATTGGAGGGGGGGGTTTCCTGTTTTCCCCCGTTTTGGGCGTGGCTTCTGAATGATGACGCGCTCCACAGTGTCTCTATGGGCACAAACATTACATCTGACTCATTTGAGCTCATTCAAATGTGCTCATTTTACTTCTAGAGTATCACAGGGATGACAGGTTTTTGTAGTCTTACCCAGAAGGCCCTGCACTTCCTGCTTAAATGGTAAATGGCCTGCATTTATATAGCGCTTTTATCCAAAGCGCTTGACAATGGGTAGGTACATTTACCCATTCACACACACATTCATACACCGGTTCAGTATCTTGCCCAAGGACACTTCCACATGCAGACTGGAGGAGGCGGGGATCGAACCACCGACCTCTTTTATCCAAAGCGATTAGTGAACGACCCGCTCTACCTCCTGAGCTACAGCCACCCCTTTAAAAAAAAAAAAAAAAAAAAACTTTTAGGACTTTTGAAGCGTTTTCTGAAAATGACGGTGGTGGGGGGGGGAAGCAACAAAAATCCCATTGACGTTTACACGTAGGAAGTGGAAGTGTAACATCCAGGACTTCCGGGCTCATTCCTGTGGTACTCTATTAGGCACCTGCCCACAATAATAGAAGCATTACTGGAAAAAAAATAAATAATTGAGGCGGTTATCATACATTTTCAAATGTTTGAGAAGCATTTCCCACTGCACTGGCTGAATGTGTTTCAGCTACGCTCGACTACAAAACAATACTAATTCATTTGGATGTAGAAAAGACTGTAATGCCGATCCCCATATTCCACTACAGGTGCAGGATCAACAACAAGAAAGTCAAAGCTGAGCAAAGGAAAATGAACACCTGCACACTCAGTGCTCCCAATAACCTTTTAGTTTTGATCGGCACCAGCAAACGAGCTTCAGGTTACAAATCTAGGTGAATGTGGTTGGATGCGAGTCGAGACACACAAAATAATGTATGCAAATTATATTAAAAACAAATTAGTGTATCCCAAATTCCCATACTAAGTCCATACTAAGCTAAGGGAAGTAAAGCTTACTGCAAGAATCACGTGTGAGTATTCTTCCTGTATATGTTAGATATACACACTGTCATAGTTAGAGGTTTAGTTCTCATACTACAAAAGCTATACGCTCATGGTATTATAATATATCCTATATAGAGGTTTATTTCTCATACTACAAAAGCTATACCCTCATGGTATTATAAGGTGCTTTTGACAGACACATCCTTCTTATACGTTAGTTGAATGGGGTCAGCTGTCTCTTACTCTGGTGATGGAGGCGGTCCTTACAATTGACCTCCTCTGCTTCTTTGGCTTTTGCACGTCGTACTCGTCATCCTCAAGATCCTGAAAACAAGAAAAGCAGAGTTAAATCACAGCCTCCCATAAATAAGACTCACATGTATCATCTACTATCAACTGTATGTATTTATCCCTTTCTACTGTATGTGAGGCACTGTTGTCCTAACACCATGTTGTGTTAGTGTGTAGCAAAGGGTTTGCTGCAAAAGGGGTGAATGTGACATTTTGGCAAAAAATGAGTGTGGGGGTGGACAAAAGACTCAAGTGAAAACTCTAGATTCAATTGAGTTAATAGCTTATGTTATGAATAATATTTTGTTATGAATAATATTTTGAATATATATTTTGCTCTGCTAAAAACTATACAATTAGGACACTGTCACTTATGCCCCTTTCGCTCTAAACCCTCGATATGGCAAATCTGTACGCTTTTAATGCATTTCAGCAGCAATGTCACCAATATGAACTCCTGTACATTTATTGTACTTGTGAATTAACTGCCGTTTAACTGCCTTTTCCATGCCGACTCACCTGGGCCTGCACAGCGTCGTCGCTGGCCTCCTGTTCTGAGGAGAAGCTCTCGTACTCCTCCTCCGAGTAGTTATCTGAAGCACACGAGAGGCATCAACCTATCTACTAGCAGGCACATCAAAAGACTCCACATACATATTTCAGTGCACCTTTGAGATGTGATGTGCAGTTTGGTTCTAGAATACGGTGTGCAGAACCTTATATGTAGCTACTGTATATATCAGGGTTGCCACACCTTCTTAAACATCAAACTCAAGGACTTTTCAAGGATTTTCCAGACCCAATTCCCTCAAATTGAAGGACCCAAGATGGCCTAGTTTGAGACATGGATCAAGGTTAGTTACTGTTACAACACTGGGAATGTTTATAATGAGAACTAGCAGCTTTACAGAAGCTCACAGACAACGATTAAGAAGAGAGAGAGGCTTGAATGTCTGAACACTTCTCAACAAGCACGTTCATATAGGAACCCCCCCTTCACCAAAACATGCAATATCCTGGTTGCTAATGTGGTGCCTCCTCTGGTCGTTAAGGGTGCCTGTTCGGAGGGAGGGGAACTGGTTGGAATAGCGTGAACCTCCCACGTGCTATGTCCTACCGGTGAAGCTTCCCCTGTCAGGTGAAAAGAAGCAGCTGGCTAACTGCCCATGTCTCGGAGGAAGCATGGAGCCAGTTTCGGCTCTCCCCAGATTGGCAGAGGGTGGAGTAGCAACCAGGATAAATAAATTAAATTACACTAATGGGGGATAAAAATGGGATAAAAAATCGGGGGGGAAAAATATATAAAAAAAACAAGCACGTTCAATGACCCATGTCTATTTATGTCTATTTTCAAAAGGCCTTTCCCACCCTCAAATTCACAGCATTTCAAGAACACATGGGAACCCTGATATATAATCACAACACTCTGTGACACTTGGCTTCTTTCCTGGGCAATTAGTGAGACAACAAGCTGCGTTGAGCCCTGTGATGCCTGCTGGTATCGGGTGATTGTGACGGTGTCGTGCTGTGTTGACCTCGGTGAGATGAGCGGTGGGGGGGGGGGGGGGGGGAGCGTACCGGTGCACTTGATCTTCTGCCCCCCCTGCAGGGCTGCCTCCTCGTGGTCTATCGGCTGACTGGACAAGGAGAAGATCCAGATCTCTGCCACCTTGCCCAGCAGGTCTTTTTGGCTGCTGCACAGAGGCAGAACCTGCCCTCCCTCTGTGGGGTGCTGCATCACCTTGGGGGGGTAGAACACACAGAGATAACTGATGAAGAAATTATCCACTTCAAGGTGGTTAAGAAATTATCCATTTCAAGGTGGTTAATTGGCTAATTTCTAAACTGGGCTAAACAATTATCAGCTCATCTCTCAGTTTTTTCTCATTCTTAACCAAAGCTCATACATTAAAGAAAGAATCTAGCCTAAAACACAAACACTGTTAAAACACAGATATTGGTGATGTACCAATTTTGATGTTTGCTTATTCCAGTGGATAACTGGCCAAACGTAGACAATGTGACGTCATGTCAACATGTTCCTAGTGCAGCTACAATGTGACTACAATGTGACATCATGTCAACATGTTCCTAGTGCAGCTACAATGTGACGTCATGTCAACATGTTCCTAGTGCAGCTACAATGTGACATCATGTCAACATGTTCCTAGTGCAGCTACAATGTGACGTCATGTCAACATGTTCCTAGTGCAGCTACAATGTGACGTCATGTCAACATGTTCCTAGTGCAGCTACAATGTGACGTCATGTCAACATGTTCCTAGTGCAGCTACAATGTGACATCATGTCAACATGTTCCTAGTGCAGCTACAATGTGACGTCATGTCAACATGTTCCTAGTGCAGCTACAATGTGACGTCATGTCAACATGTTCCTAGTGCAGCTACAATGTGACGTCATGTCAACATGTTCCTAGTGCAGCTACAATGTGACGTCATGTCAACATGTTCCTAGTGCAGCTACAATGTGACGTCATGTCAACATGTTCCTAGTGCAACTACAATGTGACGTCATGTCAACATGTTCCTAGTGCAACTACAATGTGACGTCATGTCAACATGTTCCTAGTGCAACTACAATGTGACGTCATGTCAACATGTTCCTAGTGCAACTACAATGTGACGTCATGTCAACATGTTCCTAGTGCAGCTACAATATGACGTCATGTCAACATGTTCCTAGTGCAGCTACAATGTGACGTCATGTCAACATGTTCCTAGTGCAGCTACAATGTGACATCATGTCAACATGTTCCTAGTGCAGCTACAATGTGACGTCATGTCAACATGTTCCTAGTGTAGCTACAATGTGACGTCATGTCAACATGTTCCTAGTGTAGCTACAATGTGACGTCATGTCAACATGTTCCTCGTGCAGCTACAATGTGACGTCATGTCAACATGTTCCTAGTGCAGCTACAATGTGACGTCATGTCAACATGTTCCTAGTGCAGCTACAATGTGACGTCATGTCAACATGTTCCTAGTGCAGCTACAATGTGACATCATGTCAACATGTTCCTAGTGCAGCTACAATGTGACATCATGTCAACATGTTCCTAGTGCAGCTACAATGTGACGTCATGTCAACATGTTCCTAGTGCAGCTACAATGTGACGTCATGTCAACATGTTCCTAGTGCAGCTACAATGTGACGTCATGTCAACATGTTCCTAGTGCAGCTACAATGTGACGTCATGTCAACATGTTCCTAGTGCAGCTACAATGTGACGTCATGTCAACATGTTCCTAGTGCAGCTACAATGTGACGTCATGTCAACATGTTCCTAGTGCAGCTACAATGTGACGTCATGTCAACATGTTCCTAGTGCAACTACAATGTGACGTCATGTCAACATGTTCCTAGTGCAACTACAATGTGACGTCATGTCAACATGTTCCTAGTGCAACTACAATGTGACGTCATGTCAACATGTTCCTAGTGCAACTACAATGTGACGTCATGTCAACATGTTCCTAGTGCAGCTACAATATGACGTCATGTCAACATGTTCCTAGTGCAGCTACAATGTGACGTCATGTCAACATGTTCCTAGTGCAGCTACAATGTGACATCATGTCAACATGTTCCTAGTGCAGCTACAATGTGACGTCATGTCAACATGTTCCTAGTGTAGCTACAATGTGACGTCATGTCAACATGTTCCTAGTGCAGCTACAATGTGACGTCATGTCAACATGTTCCTAGTGCAGCTACAATGTGACGTCATGTCAACATGTTCCTAGTGCAGCTACAATATGACGTCATGTCAACATGTTCCTAGTGCAGCTACAATGTGACGTCATGTCAACATGTTCCTAGTGCAGCTACAATGTGACATCATGTCAACATGTTCCTAGTGCAGCTACAATGTGACGTCATGTCAACATGTTGCTAGTGTAGCTACAATGTGACGTCATGTCAACATGTTCCTCGTGCAGCTACAATGTGACGTCATGTCAACATGTTCCTAGTGCAGCTACAATGTGACGTCATGTCAACATGTTCCTAGTGCAGCTACAATGTGACGTCATGTCAACATGTTCCTAGTGCAGCTACAATGTGACATCATGTCAACATGTTCCTAGTGCAGCTACAATGTGACGTCATGTCAACATGTTCCTAGTGCAGCTACAATGTGACGTCATGTCAACATGTTCCTAGTGCAGCTACAATGTGACTACAATGTGACATCATGTCAACATGTTCCTAGTGCAGCTACAATGTGACGTCATGTCAACATGTTCCTAGTGCAGCTACAATGTGACGTCATGTCAACATGTTCCTAGTGCAGCTACAATGTGACGTCATGTCAACATGTTCCTAGTGCAGCTACAATGTGACATCATGTCAACATGTTCCTAGTGCAGCTACAATGTGACGTCATGTCAACATGTTCCTAGTGCAGCTACAATGTGACGTCATGTCAACATGTTCCTAGTGCAGCTACAATGTGACGTCATGTCAACATGTTCCTAGTGCAGCTACAATGTGACATCATGTCAACATGTTCCTAGTGCAGCTACAATGTGACGTCATGTCAACATGTTCCTAGTGCAGCTACAATGTGACGTCATGTCAACATGTTCCTAGTGCAGCTACAATGTGACGTCATGTCAACATGTTCCTAGTGCAGCTACAATGTGACGTCATGTCAACATGTTCCTAGTGCAGCTACAATGTGACGTCATGTCAACATGTTCCTAGTGCAGCTACAATGTGACGTCATGTCAACATGTTCCTAGTGCAACTACAATGTGACGTCATGTCAACATGTTCCTAGTGCAACTACAATGTGACGTCATGTCAACATGTTCCTAGTGCAACTACAATGTGACGTCATGTCAACATGTTCCTAGTGCAACTACAATGTGACGTCATGTCAACATGTTCCTAGTGCAGCTACAATATGACGTCATGTCAACATGTTCCTAGTGCAGCTACAATGTGACGTCATGTCAACATGTTCCTAGTGCAGCTACAATGTGACATCATGTCAACATGTTCCTAGTGCAGCTACAATGTGACGTCATGTCAACATGTTCCTAGTGTAGCTACAATGTGACGTCATGTCAACATGTTCCTAGTGTAGCTACAATGTGACGTCATGTCAACATGTTCCTCGTGCAGCTACAATGTGACGTCATGTCAACATGTTCCTAGTGCAGCTACAATGTGACGTCATGTCAACATGTTCCTAGTGCAGCTACAATGTGACGTCATGTCAACATGTTCCTAGTGCAGCTACAATGTGACATCATGTCAACATGTTCCTAATGCAGCTACAATGTGACATCATGTCAACATGTTCCTAGTGCAGCTACAATGTGACGTCATGTCAACATGTTCCTAGTGCAGCTACAATGTGACGTCATGTCAACATGTTCCTAGTGCAGCTACAATGTGACATCATGTCAACATGTTCCTAGTGCAGCTACAATGTGACATCATGTCAACATGTTCCTAGTGCAGCTACAATGTGACGTCATGTCAACATGTTCCTAGTGCAGCTACAATGTGACGTCATGTCAACATGTTCCTAGTGCAGCTACAATGTGACTACAATGTGACATCATGTCAACATGTTCCTAGTGCAGCTACAATGTGACGTCATGTCAACATGTTCCTAGTGCAGCTACAATGTGACGTCATGTCAACATGTTCCTAGTGCAGCTACAATGTGACGTCATGTCAACATGTTCCTAGTGCAGCTACAATGTGACATCATGTCAACATGTTCCTAGTGCAGCTACAATGTGACGTCATGTCAACATGTTCCTAGTGCAGCTACAATGTGACGTCATGTCAACATGTTCCTAGTGCAGCTACAATGTGACGTCATGTCAACATGTTCCTAGTGCAGCTACAATGTGACATCATGTCAACATGTTCCTAGTGCAGCTACAATGTGACGTCATGTCAACATGTTCCTAGTGCAGCTACAATGTGACGTCATGTCAACATGTTCCTAGTGCAGCTACAATGTGACGTCATGTCAACATGTTCCTAGTGCAGCTACAATGTGACGTCATGTCAACATGTTCCTAGTGCAGCTACAATGTGACGTCATGTCAACATGTTCCTAGTGCAGCTACAATGTGACGTCATGTCAACATGTTCCTAGTGCAACTACAATGTGACGTCATGTCAACATGTTCCTAGTGCAACTACAATGTGACGTCATGTCAACATGTTCCTAGTGCAACTACAATGTGACGTCATGTCAACATGTTCCTAGTGCAACTACAATGTGACGTCATGTCAACATGTTCCTAGTGCAGCTACAATATGACGTCATGTCAACATGTTCCTAGTGCAGCTACAATGTGACGTCATGTCAACATGTTCCTAGTGCAGCTACAATGTGACATCATGTCAACATGTTCCTAGTGCAGCTACAATGTGACGTCATGTCAACATGTTCCTAGTGTAGCTACAATGTGACGTCATGTCAACATGTTCCTAGTGTAGCTACAATGTGACGTCATGTCAACATGTTCCTCGTGCAGCTACAATGTGACGTCATGTCAACATGTTCCTAGTGCAGCTACAATGTGACGTCATGTCAACATGTTCCTAGTGCAGCTACAATGTGACGTCATGTCAACATGTTCCTAGTGCAGCTACAATGTGACATCATGTCAACATGTTCCTAGTGCAGCTACAATGTGACATCATGTCAACATGTTCCTAGTGCAGCTACAATGTGACGTCATGTCAACATGTTCCTAGTGCAGCTACAATGTGACGTCATGTCAACATGTTCCTAGTGCAGCTACAATGTGACGTCATGTCAACATGTTCCTAGTGCAGCTACAATGTGACGTCATGTCAACATGTTCCTAGTGCAGCTACAATGTGACGTCATGTCAACATGTTCCTAGTGCAGCTACAATGTGACGTCATGTCAACATGTTCCTAGTGCAGCTACAATGTGACGTCATGTCAACATGTTCCTAGTGCAACTACAATGTGACGTCATGTCAACATGTTCCTAGTGCAGCTACAATGTGACGTCATGTCAACATGTTCCTAGTGCAGCTACAATGTGACGTCATGTCAACATGTTCCTAGTGCAGCTACAATGTGACGTCATGTCAACATGTTCCTAGTGCAGCTACAATGTGACATCATGTCAACATGTTCCTAGTGCAGCTACAATGTGACGTCATGTCAACATGTTCCTAGTGCAGCTACAATGTGACGTCATGTCAACATGTTCCTAGTGCAGCTACAATGTGACGTCATGTCAACATGTTCCTAGTGCAGCTACAATGTGACGTCATGTCAACATGTTCCTAGTGCAGCTACAATGTGACGTCATGTCAACATGTTCCTAGTGCAGCTACAATGTGACGTCATGTCAACATGTTCCTAGTGCAACTACAATGTGACGTCATGTCAACATGTTCCTAGTGCAACTACAATGTGACGTCATGTCAACATGTTCCTAGTGCAACTACAATGTGACGTCATGTCAACATGTTCCTAGTGCAACTACAATGTGACGTCATGTCAACATGTTCCTAGTGCAGCTACAATATGACGTCATGTCAACATGTTCCTAGTGCAGCTACAATGTGACGTCATGTCAACATGTTCCTAGTGCAGCTACAATGTGACATCATGTCAACATGTTCCTAGTGCAGCTACAATGTGACGTCATGTCAACATGTTCCTAGTGTAGCTACAATGTGACGTCATGTCAACATGTTCCTAGTGCAGCTACAATGTGACGTCATGTCAACATGTTCCTAGTGCAGCTACAATGTGACGTCATGTCAACATGTTCCTAGTGCAGCTACAATATGACGTCATGTCAACATGTTCCTAGTGCAGCTACAATGTGACGTCATGTCAACATGTTCCTAGTGCAGCTACAATGTGACATCATGTCAACATGTTCCTAGTGCAGCTACAATGTGACGTCATGTCAACATGTTCCTAGTGTAGCTACAATGTGACGTCATGTCAACATGTTCCTCGTGCAGCTACAATGTGACGTCATGTCAACATGTTCCTAGTGCAGCTACAATGTGACGTCATGTCAACATGTTCCTAGTGCAGCTACAATGTGACATCATGTCAACATGTTCCTAGTGCAGCTACAATGTGACGTCATGTCAACATGTTCCTAGTGCAGCTACAATGTGACGTCATGTCAACATGTTCCTAGTGCAGCTACAATGTGACTACAATGTGACATCATGTCAACATGTTCCTAGTGCAGCTACAATGTGACGTCATGTCAACATGTTCCTAGTGCAGCTACAATGTGACGTCATGTCAACATGTTCCTAGTGCAGCTACAATGTGACGTCATGTCAACATGTTCCTAGTGCAGCTACAATGTGACATCATGTCAACATGTTCCTAGTGCAGCTACAATGTGACGTCATGTCAACATGTTCCTAGTGCAGCTACAATGTGACGTCATGTCAACATGTTCCTAGTGCAGCTACAATGTGACGTCATGTCAACATGTTCCTAGTGCAGCTACAATGTGACATCATGTCAACATGTTCCTAGTGCAGCTACAATGTGACGTCATGTCAACATGTTCCTAGTGCAGCTACAATGTGACGTCATGTCAACATGTTCCTAGTGCAGCTACAATGTGACGTCATGTCAACATGTTCCTAGTGCAGCTACAATGTGACGTCATGTCAACATGTTCCTAGTGCAGCTACAATGTGACGTCATGTCAACATGTTCCTAGTGCAGCTACAATGTGACGTCATGTCAACATGTTCCTAGTGCAACTACAATGTGACGTCATGTCAACATGTTCCTAGTGCAACTACAATGTGACGTCATGTCAACATGTTCCTAGTGCAACTACAATGTGACGTCATGTCAACATGTTCCTAGTGCAACTACAATGTGACGTCATGTCAACATGTTCCTAGTGCAGCTACAATATGACGTCATGTCAACATGTTCCTAGTGCAGCTACAATGTGACGTCATGTCAACATGTTCCTAGTGCAGCTACAATGTGACATCATGTCAACATGTTCCTAGTGCAGCTACAATGTGACGTCATGTCAACATGTTCCTAGTGTAGCTACAATGTGACGTCATGTCAACATGTTCCTAGTGTAGCTACAATGTGACGTCATGTCAACATGTTCCTCGTGCAGCTACAATGTGACGTCATGTCAACATGTTCCTAGTGCAGCTACAATGTGACGTCATGTCAACATGTTCCTAGTGCAGCTACAATGTGACGTCATGTCAACATGTTCCTAGTGCAGCTACAATGTGACATCATGTCAACATGTTCCTAGTGCAGCTACAATGTGACATCATGTCAACATGTTCCTAGTGCAGCTACAATGTGACGTCATGTCAACATGTTCCTAGTGCAGCTACAATGTGACGTCATGTCAACATGTTCCTAGTGCAGCTACAATGTGACGTCATGTCAACATGTTCCTAGTGCAGCTACAATGTGACGTCATGTCAACATGTTCCTAGTGCAGCTACAATGTGACGTCATGTCAACATGTTCCTAGTGCAACTACAATGTGACGTCATGTCAACATGTTCCTAGTGCAACTACAATGTGACGTCATGTCAACATGTTCCTAGTGCAGCTACAATGTGACGTCATGTCAACATGTTCCTAGTGCAACTACAATGTGACGTCATGTCAACATGTTCCTAGTGCAGCTACAATGTGACGTCATGTCAACATGTTCCTAGTGCAGCTACAATGTGACGTCATGTCAACATGTTCCTAGTGCAGCTACAATGTGACGTCATGTCAACATGTTCCTAGTGCAGCTACAATGTGACGTCATGTCAACATGTTCCTAGTGCAACTACAATGTGACGTCATGTCAACATGTTCCTAGTGCAGCTACAATGTGACGTCATGTCAACATGTTCCTAGTGCAGCTACAATGTGACGTCATGTCAACATGTTCCTAGTGCAGCTACAATGTGACGTCATGTCAACATGTTCCTAGTGCAACTACAATGTGACGTCATGTCAACATGTTCCTAGTGCAGCTACAATGTGACGTCATGTCAACATGTTCCTAGTGCAGCTACAATGTGACGTCATGTCAACATGTTCCTAGTGCAGCTACAATGTGACGTCATGTCAACATGTTCCTAGTGCAGCTACAATATGACGTCATGTCAACATGTTCCTAGTGCAGCTACAATGTGACGTCATGTCAACATGTTCCTAGTGCAGCTACAATGTGACATCATGTCAACATGTTCCTAGTGCAGCTACAATGTGACGTCATGTCAACATGTTCCTAGTGTAGCTACAATGTGACGTCATGTCAACATGTTCCTAGTGCAGCTACAATGTGACGTCATGTCAACATGTTCCTAGTGCAGCTACAATGTGACGTCATGTCAACATGTTCCTAGTGCAGCTACAATATGACGTCATGTCAACATGTTCCTAGTGCAGCTACAATGTGACGTCATGTCAACATGTTCCTAGTGCAGCTACAATGTGACATCATGTCAACATGTTCCTAGTGCAGCTACAATGTGACGTCATGTCAACATGTTCCTAGTGTAGCTACAATGTGACGTCATGTCAACATGTTCCTCGTGCAGCTACAATGTGACGTCATGTCAACATGTTCCTAGTGCAGCTACAATGTGACGTCATGTCAACATGTTCCTAGTGCAGCTACAATGTGACGTCATGTCAACATGTTCCTAGTGCAGCTACAATGTGACGTCATGTCAACATGTTCCTAGTGCAGCTACAATGTGACGTCATGTCAACATGTTCCTAGTGCAGCTACAATGTGACGTCATGTCAACATGTTCCTAGTGCAGCTACAATGTGACATCATGTCAACATGTTCCTAATGCAGCTACAATGTGACGTCATGTCAACATGTTCCTAGTGCAGCTACAATGTGACGTCATGTCAACATGTTCCTAGTGCAGCTACAATGTGACGTCATGTCAACATGTTCCTAGTGCAGCTACAATGTGACGTCATGTCAACATGTTCCTAGTGCAGCTACAATGTGACGTCATGTCAACATGTTCCTAGTGCAGCTACAATGTGACATCATGTCAACATGTTCCTAGTGCAGCTACAATGTGACATCATGTCAACATGTTCCTAGTGCAACTACAATGTGACGTCATGTCAACATGTTCCTAGTGCAGCTACAATGTGACGTCATGTCAACATGTTCCTAGTGCAGCTACAATGTGACATCATGTCAACATGTTCCTAGTGCAGCTACAATGTGACGTCATGTCAACATGTTCCTAGTGCAGCTACAATGTGACGTCATGTCAACATGTTCCTAGTGCAGCTACAATGTGACGTCATGTCAACATGTTCCTAGTGCAGCTACAATGTGACGTCATGTCAACATGTTCCTAGTGCAGCTACAATGTGACATCATGTCAACATGTTCCTAGTGCAGCTACAATGTGACATCATGTCAACATGTTCCTAATGCAGCTACAATGTGACTTCATGTCAACATGTTCCTAGTGCAGCTACAATGTGACGTCATGTCAACATGTTCCTAGTGCAGCTACAATGTGACGTCATGTCAACATGTTCCTAGTGCAGCTACAATGTGACGTCATGTCAACATGTTCCTAGTGCAACTACAATGTGACGTCATGTCAACATGTTCCTAGTGCAACTACAATGTGACGTCATGTCAACATGTTCCTAGTGCAACTACAATATGACGTCATGTCAACATGTTCCTAGTGCAGCTACAATGTGACGTCATGTCAACATGTTCCTAGTGCAGCTACAATGTGACGTCATGTCAACATGTTCCTAGTGCAGCTACAATGTGACATCATGTCAACATGTTCCTAATGCAGCTACAATGTGACGTCATGTCAACATGTTCCTAGTGCAGCTACAATGTGACGTCATGTCAACATGTTCCTAGTGCAGCTACAATGTGACGTCATGTCAACATGTTCCTAGTGCAGCTACAATGTGACGTCATGTCAACATGTTCCTAGTGCAGCTACAATGTGACGTCATGTCAACATGTTCCTAGTGCAGCTACAATGTGACATCATGTCAACATGTTCCTAGTGCAGCTACAATGTGACATCATGTCAACATGTTCCTAGTGCAACTACAATGTGACGTCATGTCAACATGTTCCTAGTGCAGCTACAATGTGACGTCATGTCAACATGTTCCTAGTGCAGCTACAATGTGACATCATGTCAACATGTTCCTAGTGCAGCTACAATGTGACGTCATGTCAACATGTTCCTAGTGCAGCTACAATGTGACGTCATGTCAACATGTTCCTAGTGCAGCTACAATGTGACGTCATGTCAACATGTTCCTAGTGCAGCTACAATGTGACGTCATGTCAACATGTTCCTAGTGCAGCTACAATGTGACATCATGTCAACATGTTCCTAGTGCAGCTACAATGTGACATCATGTCAACATGTTCCTAATGCAGCTACAATGTGACTTCATGTCAACATGTTCCTAGTGCAGCTACAATGTGACGTCATGTCAACATGTTCCTAGTGCAGCTACAATGTGACGTCATGTCAACATGTTCCTAGTGCAGCTACAATGTGACGTCATGTCAACATGTTCCTAGTGCAGCTACAATGTGACATCATGTCAACATGTTCCTAATGCAGCTACAATGTGACTTCATGTCAACATGTTCCTAGTGCAGCTACAATGTGACGTCATGTCAACATGTTCCTAGTGCAGCTACAATGTGACGTCATGTCAACATGTTCCTAGTGTAGCTACAATGTGACTTCATGTCAACATGTTCCTAGTGCAGCTACAATGTGACGTCATGTCAACATGTTCCTAGTGCAGCTACAATGTGACGTCATGTCAACATGTTCCTAGTGCAGCTACAATGTGACGTCATGTCAACATGTTCCTAGTGCAACTACAATGTGACGTCATGTCAACATGTTCCTAGTGCAGCTACAATGTGACGTCATGTCAACATGTTCCTAGTGCAGCTACAATGTGACGTCATGTCAACATGTTCCTAGTGCAGCTACAATGGAGTTTCAGCCATCTAAAACATCAACAGTAAGCATCAGTCCCTCAACAATCACATAGGGATAATGTCCATCAGAGAAAAGGAAGAGCTAATAGCCTCAATATACCATAATGCACTGCAGCAACAAGACATGGTGACAAACTCCTGGAATACTAATGATATTTAACAGTGTAAGAGTTTCTCAGAATTGTTCCCGGGTTAAATTACTTTTTTCTCCTGGGTCTCTGCTAAATTCCTTGACTTTCCGTGAAGAGACATGTCGGGTATGTCGGCCTCCTGAAGCTTTGCTGAAATGCTTCACATTGACACAGGTCCACACATTCACACCCGGGTCTCCTGCTGCTGCGTACTGAACATCTCCACTGGAGCGTTGCCTTGCTCAAGGGCTTCACTTTCTTTCCCCTGGGTAGATTTTCACAGAGATTCAAACTCCCAGTGACAAACCCAAAGCCTGGAAAGTTTCTCTGAACTAGTTGAGTCCTGGGAGGCCCTGTCCTCCTGGGAGGCCCTGTCCTCCTCCTAGCAATTGACACTATATCTTGTCCGGTACATCACATCAGAGACCCTGTGTATCCTGCAGCTGAAAAAGACAGAACCATTTCTTCTTGTGCTTAAGTACAACTCCGTGTTTCAGATCCTTTTTTGTCTCCAAGGCAATGAAATGTTCTCTCTCTCTCTCTCTCTCTCTCTCTCTCTCTCTCTCTCTCTCTCTCTCTTAATAAGTCCCACTGAGCTTTGTCAGCCATATGGGAAGTCCACTCCTGCACTGGACACATATTCATCCTTTCATCTTGGACTCTGTCCTAAACTTTAGCTTTTCTTGAAAAAAGAGACACAATCTGCCAGTGCGATGAGATTATTTCACATCATTCCAATGTGTCTTGAAATGAGAGGCAGCATGTTAAAATGAGGCAGGTCTGTCCACCTGTTTGAAGATGAGATGATTGAAGCGAGCTTATTTGCATTAGAAACAGGTGGTTTATTGAGGTGGTTATTTGGTGCAATGTGATTCAGAGATGCTTGAGTTACTGTGTGACGGACAGAAACTAACCACTGCCACACTTCACTCTCCAGAGGACAAAGTCTTCTGACAGACGCCGACCTACAGCTCCAGCATCACCTTCTCCTCATTATATTTTCACAGCGGAGCTGTCACCAGCCGAGGTTCCTGTCTCACTTCCTGTGATGTGTCTGTCTGTCTTTAGCCGAGGCTCCTGTCTCACTTCCTGTGATGTGTCTGTCTGTCTTTAGCCGAGGCTCCTGTCTCACTTCCTGTGATGTGTCTGTCTTTAGCCGAGGCTCCTGTCTCACTTCCTGTGATGTGTCTGTCTGCCTTTAGCCGAGGCTCCTGTCTCACTTCCTGTGATGTGTCTGCCTGCCTTTAGCCGAGGCTCCTGTCTCACTTCCTATGATGTGTCTGTCTTTAGCCGAGGCTCCTGTCTCACTTCCTGTGATGTGTCTGTCTGTCTTTAGCCGAGGCTCCTGTCTCACTTCCTGTGATGTGTCTGCCTGTCTTTAGCCGAGGCTCCTGTCTCACTTCCTGTGATGTGTCTGCCTGTCTTTAGCCGAGGCTCCTGTCTCACTTCCTGTGATGTGTCTGTCTGTCTTTAGCCGAGGCTCCTGTCTCACTTCCTGTGATGTGTCTGTCTTTAGCCGAGGCTCCTGTCTCACTTCCTGTGATGTGTCTGCCTGCCTTTAGCCGAGGCTCCTGTCTCACTTCCTGTGATGTGTCTGCCTTTAGCCAAGGCTCCTGTCTCACTTCCTGTGATGTGTCTGTCTTTAGCCAAGGCTCCTGTCTCACTTCCTGTGATGTGTCTGCCTGCCTTTAGCCGAGGCTCCTGTCTCACTTCCTGTGATGTGTCTGCCTTTAGCCGAGGCTCCTGTCTCACTTCCTGTGATGTGTCTGCCTGCCTTTAGCCGAGGCTCCTGTCTCACTTCCTGTGATGTGTCTGCCTGCCTTTAGCCGAGGCTCCTGTCTCACTTCCTGTGATGTGTCTGCCTGTCTTTAGCCGAGGCTCCTGTCTCACTTCCTGTGATGTGTCTGTCTTTAGCCGAGGCTCCTGTCTCACTTCCTGTGATGTGTCTGCCTGCCTTTAGCCGAGGTTCCTGTCTCACTTCCTGTGATGTGTCTGTCTTTAGCCGAGGCTCCTGTCTCACTTCCTGTGATGTGTCTGCCTGCCTTTAGCCGAGGTTCCTGTCTCACTTCCTGTGATGTGTCTGTCTTTAGCCGAGGCTCCTGTCTCACTTCCTGTGATGTGTCTGCCTGTCTTTAGCCAAGGCTCCTGTCTCACTTCCTGTGATGTGTCTGCCTGCCTTTAGCCGAGGCTCCTGTCTCACTTCCTGTGATGTGTCTGCCTGCCTTTAGCCGAGGTTCCTGTCTCACTTCCTGTGATGTGTCTGCCTTTAGCCGAGGTTCCTGTCTCACTTCCTGTGATGTGTCTGTCTTTAGCCGAGGCTCCTGTCTCACTTCCTGTGATGTGTCTGTCTGCCTTTAGCCGAGGCTCCTGTCTCACTTCCTGTGATGTGTCTGTCTGCCTTTAGCCGAGGCTCCTGTCTCACTTCCTGTGATGTGTCTGTCTGCCTTTAGCCGAGGCTCCTGTCTCACTTCCTGTGATGTGTCTGCCTGCCTTTAGCCGAGGTTCCTGTCTCACTTCCTGTGATGTGTCTGCCTTTAGCCGAGGTTCCTGTCTCACTTCCTGTGATGTGTCTGTCTTTAGCCGAGGCTCCTGTCTCACTTCCTGTGATGTGTCTGTCTGCCTTTAGCCGAGGCTCCTGTCTCACTTCCTGTGATGTGTCTGTCTGCCTTTAGCCGAGGCTCCTGTCTCACTTCCTGTGATGTGTCTGTCTGCCTTTAGCCGAGGCTCCTGTCTCACTTCCTGTGATGTGTCTGTCTGCCTTTAGCCGAGGCTCCTGTCTCACTTCCTGTGATGTGTCTGCCTGCCTTTAGCCGAGGTTCCTGTCTCACTTCCTGTAATGTGTCTGTCTGCCTTTAGCCGAGGCTCCTGTCTCACTTCCTGTGATGTGTCTGTCTGCCTTTAGCCGAGGCTCCTGTCTCACTTCCTGTGATGTGTCTGTCTGCCTTTAGCCGAGGCTCCTGTCTCACTTCCTGTGATGTGTCTGTCTGCCTTTAGCCGAGGCTCCTGTCTCACTTCCTGTGATGTGTCTGCCTGCCTTTAGCCGAGGTTCCTGTCTCACTTCCTGTAATGTGTCTGTCTGTCTTTAGCCGAGGCTCCTGTCTCACTTCCTGTGATGTGTCTGTCTTTAGCCGAGGCTCCTGTCTCACTTCCTGTGATGTGTCTGTCTGTCTTTAGCCGAGGCTCCTGTCTCACTTCCTGTGATGTGTCTGTCTGCCTTTAGCCGAGGCTCCTGTCTCACTTCCTGTGATGTGTCTGTCTGCCTTTAGCCGAGGCTCCTGTCTCACTTCCTGTGATGTGTCTGTCTTTAGCCGAGGCTCCTGTCTCACTTCCTGTGATGTGTCTGTCTGTCTTTAGCTGAGGTTCCTGTCTCACTTCCTGTGATGTGTCTGTCTTTAGCCGAGGCTCCTGTCTCACTTCCTGTGATGTGTCTGCCTGCCTTTAGCCGAGGTTCCTGTCTCACTTCCTGTGATGTGTCTGTCTTTAGCCGAGGCTCCTGTCTCACTTCCTGTGATGTGTCTGCCTGTCTTTAGCCGAGGCTCCTGTCTCACTTCCTGTGATGTGTCTGCCTGCCTTTAGCCGAGGCTCCTGTCTCACTTCCTGTGATGTGTCTGCCTGCCTTTAGCCGAGGTTCCTGTCTCACTTCCTGTGATGTGTCTGCCTTTAGCCGAGGTTCCTGTCTCACTTCCTGTGATGTGTCTGTATTTAGCCGAGGCTCCTGTCTCACTTCCTGTGATGTGTCTGTCTGCCTTTAGCCGAGGCTCCTGTCTCACTTCCTGTGATGTGTCTGTCTGCCTTTAGCCGAGGCTCCTGTCTCACTTCCTGTGATGTGTCTGTCTGCCTTTAGCCGAGGCTCCTGTCTCACTTCCTGTGATGTGTCTGCCTGCCTTTAGCCGAGGTTCCTGTCTCACTTCCTGTGATGTGTCTGCCTTTAGCCGAGGTTCCTGTCTCACTTCCTGTGATGTGTCTGTCTTTAGCCGAGGCTCCTGTCTCACTTCCTGTGATGTGTCTGTCTGCCTTTAGCCGAGGCTCCTGTCTCACTTCCTGTGATGTGTCTGTCTGCCTTTAGCCGAGGCTCCTGTCTCACTTCCTGTGATGTGTCTGTCTGCCTTTAGCCGAGGCTCCTGTCTCACTTCCTGTGATGTGTCTGTCTGCCTTTAGCCGAGGCTCCTGTCTCACTTCCTGTGATGTGTCTGCCTGCCTTTAGCCGAGGTTCCTGTCTCACTTCCTGTAATGTGTCTGTCTGCCTTTAGCCGAGGCTCCTGTCTCACTTCCTGTGATGTGTCTGTCTGCCTTTAGCCGAGGCTCCTGTCTCACTTCCTGTGATGTGTCTGTCTGCCTTTAGCCGAGGCTCCTGTCTCACTTCCTGTGATGTGTCTGTCTGCCTTTAGCCGAGGCTCCTGTCTCACTTCCTGTGATGTGTCTGCCTGCCTTTAGCCGAGGTTCCTGTCTCACTTCCTGTAATGTGTCTGTCTGTCTTTAGCCGAGGCTCCTGTCTCACTTCCTGTGATGTGTCTGTCTTTAGCCGAGGCTCCTGTCTCACTTCCTGTGATGTGTCTGTCTGTCTTTAGCCGAGGCTCCTGTCTCACTTCCTGTGATGTGTCTGTCTGCCTTTAGCCGAGGCTCCTGTCTCACTTCCTGTGATGTGTCTGTCTGCCTTTAGCCGAGGCTCCTGTCTCACTTCCTGTGATGTGTCTGTCTGCCTTTAGCCGAGGCTCCTGTCTCACTTCCTGTGATGTGTCTGTCTTTAGCCGAGGCTCCTGTCTCACTTCCTGTGATGTGTCTGTCTGTCTTTAGCCGAGGCTCCTGTCTCACTTCCTGTGATGTGTCTGTCTGCCTTTAGCCGAGGCTCCTGTCTCACTTCCTGTGATGTGTCTGTCTGCCTTTAGCCGAGGCTCCTGTCTCACTTCCTGTGATGTGTCTGTCTGCCTTTAGCCGAGGCTCCTGTCTCACTTCCTGTGATGTGTCTGTCTTTAGCCGAGGCTCCTGTCTCACTTCCTGTGATGTGTCTGTCTGCCTTTAGCCGAGGCTCCTGTCTCACTTCCTGTGATGTGTCTGTCTGCCTTTAGCCGAGGCTCCTGTCTCACTTCCTGTGATGTGTCTGTCTTTAGCCGAGGCTCCTGTCTCACTTCCTGTGATGTGTCTGTCTGCCTTTAGCCGAGGCTCCTGTCTCACTTCCTGTGATGTGTCTGTCTTTAGCCGAGGCTCCTGTCTCACTTCCTGTGATGTGTCTGTCTGTCTTTAGCCGAGGCTCCTGTCTCACTTCCTGTGATGTGTCTGTCTGCCTTTAGCCGAGGCTCCTGTCTCACTTCCTGTGATGTGTCTGTCTTTAGCCGAGGCTCCTGTCTCACTTCCTGTGATGTGTCTGTCTGTCTTTAGCCGAGGCTCCTGTCTCACTTCCTGTGATGTGTCTGTCTGCCTTTAGCCGAGGCTCCTGTCTCACTTCCTGTGATGTGTCTGTCTGCCTTTAGCCGAGGCTCCTGTCTCACTTCCTGTGATGTGTCTGTCTGCCTTTAGCCGAGGCTCCTGTCTCACTTCCTGTGATGTGTCTGCCTGTCTTTAGCTGAGGCTCCTGTCTCACTTCCTGTAATGTGTCTGTCTGCCTTTAGCCGAGGCTCCTGTCTCACTTCCTGTGATGTGTCTGTCTGCCTTTAGCCGAGGCTCCTGTCTCACTTCCTGTGATGTGTCTGTCTGCCTTTAGCCGAGGCTCCTGTCTCACTTCCTGTGATGTGTCTGTCTTTAGCCGAGGCTCCTGTCTCACTTCCTGTGATGTGTCTGTCTGTCTTTAGCTGAGGTTCCTGTCTCACTTCCTGTAATGTGTCTGTCTGCCTTTAGCCGAGGCTCCTGTCTCACTTCCTGTGATGTGTCTGTCTTTAGCCGAGGCTCCTGTCTCACTTCCTGTGATGTGTCTGTCTGTCTTTAGCTTTCAAGCCCAAACAAAAAAAAGTGCAAAAGAAGGACACTACCTCGTCTTCTCCTATGAGCAACACTCTGAATGATCCTCCACCACGAAAGCAGAAATAAAACACTTTGTACACTTTGTGTAAATGTCATTAACGCAACATAAACATAAAGATGGTATTAACGCACAGTGGTGAGAAGATGTGAACATCTGGATCATACCTCAGCCATATCAATAGATCCCACAGCGAGGGTTTTGTAGCCCAGGATAGTTCTGTTCTTGTATCTCTTCCTCCTCTGAAGCATGATCTGCAGCTTGTTTCCTTCTCGTTTTAAGAAGTGTGGGTACTGTGGGTGGACCAAAGAGAAATAAGTGGGAATTGATTTTCCGTACAGATTAATAATTTAGCTAATTTAGAGTTAAAGTCACAATGAAATGAAAAATGACTTGTAATGTCACCTTGTAAACTAATTATAATCGTAACATTCACCTATTTAAAAGATTAACGCCAAAATATAAAAAATTTAATTAAACTAGAATATCTTTATGTCAAAATATGATGATGACAATAATGATAATAATAATAATTGTATTTCTTCAAGAAAACAGTTGACGGTATAATAACATGCAAACATGCAACATGCAATTGGAGGAGAACTGGGGGGAATAGCGCGCTAATGTGCTGCCAGTGAAACTCCTCACTGTCAGGTGAAAAGAAGCGGCTGGCGAGTGCACATGTATCAGATGAAGCCTAGTCTATGGCTCTCCCCACATTGGCAGAGGGGGAGGAGCAACAATCGGGACAGCAGGGGAAATTTGCCAAGTACAATTGGGGAGAAAAATGGGAGAGAAATACGGGGGGGGACTTGATAAAAGATCTGGTGAAATTCATTTGACAGATGAGATGTAAAACATCACTTCAAGTAAGAAATCTACTTTTTTCTTCTTTTTGCCTGGCAGCAGCAAAATCCACCATTTCCTGACACAGTTCTTAGAGTTAATATTTTGTATAATCTGGTATAGAGATCTCTTTTTTTACCTGTAGTGAAAAGGTGAGCGCCAGATCGGTCTCGACAGATCCACTAGGTGGCAGCACTATCTCATGGGACCTCAGGATCCTTTTGGAGCCCTGTGGAAATCGGTTGGGATTTGTTAATGGGCACACTTCCTCTCATAGTACTTTACAATTCCACAGCTGCTACTCAGTCTGCAGCAGGTGTAATACAGCTGCTACTCAGTCTGCAGCAGGTGTGTAATACAGCTGCTACTCAGTCTGCAGCAGGTGTAATACAGCAGCTACTCAGTGTGCAGCAGGTGTAATACAGCTGCTACTCAGTCTGCAGCAGGTGTGTAATACAGCTGCTGCTCAGTCTGCAGCAGGTGTAATACAGCTGCTACTCAGTCTGCAGCAGGTGTAATACAGCAGCTACTCAGTCTGCAGCAGGTGTGTAATACAGCTGCTACTCAGTCTGCAGCAGGTGTAATACAGCTGCTACTCAGTCTGCAGCAGGTGTGTAATACAGCTGCTACTCAGTGTGCAGCAGGTGTGTAATACAGCTGCTACTCAGTCTGCAGCAGGTGTAATACAGCTGCTACTCAGTCTGCAGCAGGGGTGTAATACAGCTGCTACTCAGTCTGCAGCAGGTGTAATACAGCTGCTACTCAGTGTGCAGCAGGTGTGTAATACAGCTGCTACTCAGTCTGCAGCAGGTGTAATACAGCTGCTACTCAGTCTGCAGCAGGGGTGTAATACAGCTGCTACTCAGTCTGCAGCAGGTGTAATACAGCTGCTACTCAGTCTGCAGCAGGTGTGTAATACAGCTGCTACTCAGTGTGCAGCAGGTGTGTAATACAGCTGCTACTCAGTCTGCAGCAGGTGTAATACAGCTGCTACTCAGTCTGCAGCAGGGGTGTAATACAGCTGCTACTCAGTGTGCAGCAGGTGTAATACAGCTGCTACTCAGTCTGCAGCAGGTGTAATACAGCTGCTACTCAGTCTGCAGCAGGTGTAATACAGCTGCTACTCAGTCTGCAGCAGGGGTGTAATACAGCAGCTACTCAGTCTGCAGCAGGTGTAATACAGCTGCTACTCAGTCTGCAGCAGGTGTAATACAGCTGCTACTCAGTCTGCAGCAGGTGTAATACAGCAGCTACTCAGTCTGCAGCAGGTGTAATACAGCAGCTACTCAGTCTGCAGCAGGTGTAATACAGCTGCTACTCAGTCTGCAGCAGGTGCAATACATTGATAATTCAGGAGGATAAACACATTGTAATTGCATCTGGGAGTCAGATATGCAGGATTAGATTGTATGTCCATGTAGGTTTGTGTGTCAGATTATTGAGTGTACCTGGATTTTAACCGCGATCACCACAGAGATTAGCTCTTTATCAAGCTCTCTCATGACGACCAGCTTCTTCAAAGTCAGACTGCACAATCTAAATAAACAGACAGACAGACAGAGAGAGAGAGAGAGAAACAAACAGACAGACAGACAGACAGAGATAGAGACAGACAGACAGACAGACAGACAGACAGACAGACAGAGAAGAGGAAATGGGAGGAGAGAAAGGGAGAGGGAAAGAATGATTAATGCAGCTGAACTGAATATGTTTAATATTGGCAAACAGATGACATACTCAGAATAAGCAAGTCCATGCATTTAACAGGATTGATGCAGGATTGCTGAGACATTTGACATTTGAGGTGATTCTCTGATGTGCTCAGCTCACTCTGAGGCTTATAATGGCTGAGCAGCAGGTACAGCAGGGGTTCAGTGCATAAGACTAGGGATGGGGAACGTTTTTTCTTTTTTTCTCGAGACTGCTTAACCTTTATCGATACCACGATTGATCATTTTCTATTATTTGGTGGAAAGACAAGACAACAATACATTCTTAACATAAATGCTGTTGATTTTATTGCTTAACTGTGAGTCTGTGACTGTTTGATTTCTAAACTAAATTAAATTTGACTAGGAAATTTGCCTTGGGCTCCCACTAGCAGGATGGAACAAAAGTCTAATGTCAATATAAACAGTGCTACACTGTTCTGTTTTTCCCCCCGTTTTTTTTCTTGCACTCATTAATCTCATTAAAATACTGGCTGTGCAAGTTGGCTAACAATTTCCACATAGCCAGTTCTAAGCAGCTCTCTAAGCATACAGTAGCTGGGACTAGCACAAACATCAAGCAACAAGCAGGCAGTGTGGGTCACCAATATAATTATCTCATTAACATACATTTTACCTTACACCAATTTCCATAACAGTAACTGACACATTCTACAAGTTTACATGTGGCCATCTACACACACAACAGGTAAGGTTTACACCTCGAAGTGACCATCTGAAGAGACTGCTGGCTGCTTCGTAGCATGGGGGGCTTTCCAGACCCTGCCTGCTCTGGGAGAGAGAGAGAGAGTCTCTCGAGACATAACGTTACGACATACGTTATGACATGCATACATATGACATACGTTATGACATACTATGATAGTCTCGAGCAGTATCGATAAGCCCGGACCTTATTGATTTTCGGATTTTGAGACATTTGGACCCGGGTGCGGGTCCTTAGCAGGGCTCGAGCCCCATCCCTACTCAAGACACATGGATAGTCACTGGGCTCGAACCTGTGACCCTTCAGTTACGAGGCAGCCAATGGGACAAACTGCTGCCAAGGTGAATCACCCTGACCCCCTTTCCTTAGTGAAACCGTAACCCACTGGGGCGATGGAGAGGAGGAACTGGCTATAAAACACAAACTTTTCAAAACCCAGCACTTGCTAGTCCAGCTTAATGCTAACCGAGGGCATCGCGGCATGCTGGGCTAAATCTAGGCTGATGCTAACCAAGGGCGTGGCAGTAGGCTGGGCTAAATCTAGCCTGATGCCAACCGAGGGCGTGGCGGCAGGCTGGGCTAAATAGCCTGATGCTAACCGAGGGCATCACGGCATGCTGGGCTAAATCTAGGCTGATGCTAACCAAGGGCGTGGCAGTAGGCTGGGCTAAATCTAGCCTGATGCCAACCGAGGGCGTGGCGGCAGGCTGGGCTAAATAGCCTGATGCTAACCGAGGGCATCACGGCAGGCTGGGCTAAATCTAGCCTGATATCAGACTGAATTTACATTCCATTTCCTTCTTCAGAGGCAGCCAAGTCGGTGGAGTGGGCGGAGCCAAGTGGGTGGAGTGGGCGGAGCCAAGTCGGTGGAGTGGGCGGATTGGAAGCTCTGAACCCAGGCAAGGCTAAATCCTCTTTTCCCTCGCCTTCACTTTGTCTGCCTGGAAGATGGAGCTTGGCCAGCGCAGCAGAATGGTGACAGTGAAGCGGGTGGTGGCGGGCCAGCCATGCCTTTGTGGGGGCGGCATTGTTAAGGCAGGGGGGGGCGGCGAGGCTTTAACAAGCCTGTCACGATTTTTTCAGACACTTCCTCACGAGAAGAAAGGGAAAGGGGGCTTTTCTTTTGAGGTACTCTTTGCTTCCTTTCACTAAATCCTCCAGAATAGCTGCTCAGGACAAGCTGGCTGCTTGCTCGCTGTCTGAACACCTATTCTCTCCCACCGTTTGTCAGCCAGCTCCCCTTCTTACAGCAGGAGGGTAAACAGCCTTATTGTGCCGTTCATTAGAATGACATCATTTCTAAAGGATGATGGCTGGGGAATAATAATAATAATAACAGGGCACAGAATGTTCTTCAACACCAGTGATGAAAAAGCGAGCTATGTGGCTGAATGACTCCTGCCTGACCTTGAATGTGGCTAAAACAGTGAACATGTATTTCTCTATAAGGCGTAATAACACCCCCCCCCCTGACATCTTTGTTAAGGGTCAGAGGGTGGAGGTTGTCCAGGAGTTTAAATACCTGGGTATTATTTTAGATAGCAACCTCTCCTTCATAAAGCACATAAAGAAAACTGCAGGGACTGTCAAACGTAAGCTTCTGCAATTTAGATTCATTCGAGGTCAGCTGAGCACTGATGCGGCGATACTGTATCTTCATTCTTTCATTTTATCACATCTGTCTTATTGTGCCACTACGTGATCCCAGGCCAATAAAACAACGACGCAGCCACTCTTTACTCTATTCAAGCAAGCGTTGAAGGTCCTGGATAAAAAACCTAACAGCTATCATTACTGTAACATTATCAAGAAATATAACTTCCTAACATTCGAGAATTTCCTGCTGATGGCAAATGTCAGTTTGTTGTATAGGATCTTCCACGGCCTTGCCCGCCCCCCCCCCCCCCCCATTCAACAAATTTGTGACAAACCGTAACACCAGCGTGAGAACTACAAGAGCCTCCACTAGAGGAGACTGTTGCGTGCCATTTAGATCCACGAAATTCAGTCAATCTGCATTCACAGTCAAAGCGGGCGGGCTGTGGAACACCCTGCCACCAGTCATTAAAGGCTGCAGTACTTTCAAAGGTTTTAAGTCCTCTGTCAAGAAGTGGCTGAGAGAGGGTGAGTCCTGTGGCCACCTATAGGCATTAGTGTGGTCTCATTGTGTTCTGACATTGTGTATTTATTTCTGATCATCTCCTCATTTACCACTATGTGATCTTAGGGGATTGCTATCTACCTATGTGTTATATTTTACTGTGTTATATATTACTAATAGTAAGTATTATCATTTTTTTGCACCATGTATATTGATTGTTTAGACACTAGGATTTTCTTTTATTTCTGTATTTGATATGTACTGTGTGCACACAGGACTCTGTGTGCCCAGGGACTACAGATGCAAATTAGCTCTTAGCTATCTCTGGTGCAATATGTTTATTGTGTACTGTCCCTGCTTAAATAAACAATAAAGATAAAGGTAAAGATTTGTTTTCACACAGGGGGAAGATGTGGGTCACAGCTGCTGTGACTGACAGAGGAGGTATGGAGTGCAGGAGCCCCGGGGAGATGTCACAGGAGTCCAGTAAGCACATCCACTGTGACGAAGACTGACACTGTTCACCTTGGATGTCATCTATCTCCACTCCAATTCACACTAGGTGAGGCCTGTCCAAGGCAGCCAGAGAAAACGATGAGAGCTCCGGTTGGCCTTGACCCGAGGCTTTGGAACCCACACAGCGTTTACTGAGTGACATAACGATAACGCTGGAGGGCCATCAATCAGCCATGACAGAAAGGAAAACATCGTGGGGAGAGAGAGAGAGAGAGAGAGAGAGAGCGTGCTGACAATGGCCGGCTTGAAGAAGCTACAGTAGGCTGCTGCGTGAAGAAGACCTTTCTCTTCTTGAGCAGGGCAGGGTTCAGGGTTCGAGAAATCCCAAGCACAATGGACACAAGCTAATGAAGGGGTCGCATTGTCTTTGCCCCGCAGACAATACCAGACAATACCAGCCATTCTTACAACACTATTTTGTATTCTTACCCCGCTTGCATTGGTTCCAAGCCTACAGCACCATCTATTCCAGTTATGTAAGGTGGTCGGTTGTTAGCAGATAACACAGCCACACAGCCAAATTAAGCCATGGTCGGGGTATACTGTATAGATATCCATATATATATATATATACCGTATATATATATATATATATATATCCCTCACAATGGGTTTAGGGTACAGTGGGTACTCCGGTGGCTAATAGGCTCAAAGGAACAGCACCAAAACGTTCTAATAAAACACGACTTAATTTTGTAGGAGGAAATGCACTGACCCAGTTCTCCCATACGAACACACCCAGCAAGCAACCACAACCCACTGCTGCATGGCTGTGGCATAAAAGGTCCTAACGAGCAGAGCCTGGAGCATCTTCAGTATGCTGCATGGCTGTGGCATAAAAGGTCCTAACGAGCAAAGCCTGGTGCATCTTCAGTATGCTGCATGGCTGTGGCATAAAAGGTCCTAACGAGCAGAGCCTGGTGCATCTTCAGTATGCTGCATGGCTGTGGCATAAAAGGTCCTAACGAGCAAAGCCTGGTGCATCTTCAGTATGCTGCATGGCTGTGGCATAAAAGGTCCTAACGAGCAAAGCCTGGTGCATCTTCAGTATGCTGCATGGCTGTGGCATAAAAGGTCCTAACGAGCAGAGCCTGGAGCATCTTCAGTATGCTGCATGGCTGTGGCATAAAAGGTCCTAACGAGCAAAGCCTGGTGCATCTTCAGTATGCTGCATGGCTGTGGCATAAAAGGTCCTAACGAGCAGAGCCTGGTGCATCTTCAGTATGCTGCATGGCTGTGGCATAAAAGGTCCTCACGAGCAGAGCCTGGTGCATCTTCAGTATGCTCAGTATGCAGCGTGGTCACCAGCAGAAGACAATAGCGAGTGGAGCCTGGACCTCCTCACTGTCCCCACTCCTTTGATACACAAAAGAGTGATTCTCACTGGAACAATGTGGCCTGATGAGTCCTGAGGTTTTTACTCAACAGCTGCTGCCCTCTGAGCTGCATTCTGAACTTCAATCGTTGCCGGCAGCAGCTAATGCAGGAGCGCATTGAACCTGCACACAGGCAGAGCACACACACTCATACAGTACACAGCAGCAAAGCACACAGCTGCCTCTGTCTTGGTGGGAGACAGAGAGGGGGGGGGGGGGGGTAGCTAGCAGCTACAGCTACTACAGTCGCTAGCTGCTAGCTACCCCCCCTCTGTCTCAGTGGGAGACAGAGGGGGGGGGTTGCTAGCAGCTACAGCTACTAGCTAGCTGCTAGCTACTAGGGGTGGGAATCACCAGACGCCCACGATACGACACTAAAACGATACTTGAGTCACGATACGATAGTATTGCGATATTGCGATATCGCCGATATTGTGATATATTGAATATTGCGATATTTCGATATACTGTCACTCCTAACTCGTTTTCCTACCTTTTCCTTGACCTCACCAGAAGTAAAACATGCAGTGTTTTTTTTGTTTTGTTTTGTTTTTGCCCCACACGTAGGCTACATCATTAAGCTTCTCTGGACTCAATACACCACTGCAGGCACGGACTGCACCATCGGGCGCTTCGGGAAGATGCCCGGTGGCCTGGCCATGGCATGCAAAAAAAAAAAAAAAAAAAAAAAAAAAATGCAATATCGATACTTGGCGTCCAAATATCGATACAATATCGTCAGGCAAAATATCGCGATACTATGGTGTATCGATTCCCCCCCCCCCCCCCCCGCCTCTGTCTCAGTGGGAGACAGAGAGGGGGGGGGGGGTAGCTAGCAGCTACAGCTACTAGCTAGCTGCTAGCTGCTAGAGCACACAGCTCAGCACAGATGCTCTGGCAAAGGCTGAGGGGAAGAAGAGGGTGGGCGTTGGCGGCGCTGCTGTGAGAGCATAATCACAGAACAATAAGGTGTCGCTGGTGCAAAGACGTAATGCACACCGACGCACACAGGAACAACAAGACTGATGGTAGGTGCCAAGTCATGTTGCTACTACCCATTACCGAAATATGTTAGAACATTCAGCGCCAACGTTTGATACTTGAAAGAACCCAATGAATCTGCTTCTTTACTTCCTGGATTTGAGGTATTTCCTGATGAAACAGGATGTTGGGGCGGGACACATAACACACTGAGAATTCATTAGTAAACCAGTGAATACCAATATCAGTCAGGGAGAGAAATCATTTGTATCTACACACCTACTGTTTCAGTTACAAGATACTCTGTTTTCCGGGAAAGGAGAAGACGTAAGGGGAGTTGATTTCATGGGGACACCTATGGTTCATCTCGACTTGCCTTTTCTCCATTCATCAGACCTGTTCTGAAACCCTGACATGATTGATGGTTGTGTTGAAGGTCTACACATCACATTAACAGCAACAGCTCGCGGGGAAATAATTGTGACAAGAGGATTAATAGTCCAGCAACACATCGAACTTGATGAACCTGAGGCAACAGAGCTGTGCTCAACTACAAGAAAAAGCCCCCCAAAAAAGCACTCAATCCGCCTAACTTCCCCAACCACCACCAGGCCCCTGTAGTTATTATTTTCCATTCATCAATTATTGTAATTTTTACTTTGGCGTGTGACTCCAACCTAGAGGCAGGTTGCAACACATCAGTATCAAAATAAGCTACTGGCATTGAGGTACAGACATCAAATGATACCCAACAGGCCTATTTCACCCTTCAAGTTCAAGTTCCTGCCTTTAGACACAAAATGGCTGATTTGGGTGGGATTAGGGGTGGGAATCGCTGAGTAGCTCACGATACGATATCGTCACGATACTTGGCCCTCGATAACGATATATCACGATACTGCGATACTGCGATACTGCGATATATTGGAAGACGATACATCACGATACCTGTGTAACAAGTGAAAAAAATACCTCTGAAGGTAAAAAATCATGTATTATGCATTTATTAGCAGAATTGACATGAACTCTCTGAGTTCACTCACTCACTCATACCATTTTCGATACCACGGAGGAAAAGTTACACATTAAGTCTTTTTATTATTACTATTAAAACAAGAAAACCTATATAACCTACCTACCTATATAATTTCTAAAAGTAGATATTAATGATCAAACATTTCCATTCATGTAGCCTACAGTAGTTATGTTTTTGTTTCAACTACAAACATAAATAAAGTCAACTTGGAACTATGTTTCAACTACCACACACAGCATAATATTTTAGCCTGTTTATTAAAAAAAATAATAAAAAAAAAAAAAAAATAATAATAATAATAATAATAATAATAAACATATCGATACTTGGCGCCAGTGTATCGATAACGTATCGCGGGTGGAAATATCGCGATAACGTGGGTATCGATATTTTGTCCCACCCCTAGGTGGGATGTGAAATAGGTTAACACATTCACTGCCAGCTGTTTTTTTTTTTTTTACTGTAGGTAGCTTCTGCCAGAGGGTTTTTTTGAGGATTCTGGCTCATCTTTCAAGACCTGAGGATTCTTTTCTGCTAAGATTTTGTGAACACAAAATATCTAAAAAGAACTAATAGAATGTGTGCTTTCTCTGTCTAAAAGAGTTAGTTTGTAGAGTTAGTAGTTATGTAGGCATTAGCACTTGAATACAGCATGGATTCAGCGTCTGAAAATTTAAGCTGAGATAAATAGCTTTTTGTGAAATTCGATAGAACCATTCATTTTTGGCATCAGTAAGACGTCAGACATCTAAACAATAGTTTTGAACAGTAATTTCCTCCATAACAGCAGGAAACACCCCTCTCCTTCAAACTCCTCCCTCCGTGTGTGTTCTTCTTGGCTGCAGCGGGCGTGTCACAAGCTCGTTTCTGTTGCTGCTGTAACCTCGCGTCACCAGGCTCACTGCTTTGCTGCTGTGCCTGTCTGCTGGCGGCCGCTGGGCAAGTCTGGATGGGCTCGCTCGTTTCTTGGAGTTTCGGTTGAGAGCTTTGATGAAGCTTTTGCGATTCTGGTCTTATTTATGCTGCGTGTTTCAAAGTGTGTTCCACCCGTAATCTATTATGCAAATTTGCAATCCCTCACCGCCAGCAATCAGCGCGAAAGCGAAAGCGTTTTTGCCAATCCATTCTACAGTATGAGAATGGTTTCATCGCGCGTTCCCCTGCAGTTTTGGCTCTGCTTTTTCTAGTCTGGGAGAGCACTGTCGCCACTTAGTGGGTCGGTGGAATGGGTTGTACACGTTCGGTGGCTCCAATATTTATATAAGAGATGTAAAAGGGTTAGATGCACATCCCACGGTCAAAAAAAATAAATTCTTTTTTTTGACGTATTAACACGTCATTGGCAGTGAACGTGTTAATAGGACCTCATACATGCACAGTGCAAGTGTGTGTGTGTGTGTGTGCGCGCGCGTGTCTATGGCAGACGGTGGAAGAGCATAACCATCCCAGGTTTAGTTTCGACCCCTGAATTTGCTGCTTCCTTTAATAGTGAGAGACTGGCAACCGGATCCTGGGGTTCCTGCTGCACGCACGGCACGGCACAGCACAGGCTGGAGCTTCCCTAATGACATCTCCATACTTCACACAGCCACTTCCTGCTCTTCTCCTGGCCTCCACACCACACACGCATGAACACGCACGCACACGCACACACACACACACACACACACGCACACACACGCACGCACACGCACACACGCACACACACGCACACACACGCACACACACACACACACACACACACACACACACACACTCTCACACACACTCACACTCTCTCACACACACAGTCGCACACTCACACGCACACACAGGCACTTAAAATAGATATTAGGATCCAACGTAAGAATTGAGCTAATAGCGTATCGGGTGTCTTGAGTAGCCATAAGGTTTCCATTTGATTCACTACTGGACTGTCTGGACATGCTGTATTCCACCTGCAGGCAGGCTAATGCATTAACATATGGAACTGAATGCTTAGTGTGTGTCTGCTGTGAATGAGGTCAGTCTATATCACTGTTGTCAGGTGAAGTTCTCCTCAGCTTCAATGTGTTCCCTTTGTTATAGTGTGATTATGGTCTTCTATTCACCTTATTCCTGGGCCTACGTTTCCCATGATTCTCAGCGGATGCCGGTTGTCGACTTCCTGTTTACATTTTTTTCACTAGCAAGTAGGTGCGCGCCGCTGTCAAAGAGTGGGAACGTTTGGCTTATTTGATCTGAAATGGCTAAAAATCGTAACGTTGTGTGGTTGCATAGCGGCGATATTTTACAAAAACGAGGTGAATGTCAATTCACTCGTACTGTACGGGCTTATTTTAGCCAAAATGGCTAAAAATAGTATATGGTTGCATAGCGGCCGCTTTTGCTTTGAAGGCTAAACATCCAAACCGGAACTCTTATTATTTGGTCATTGAACGGAGCTTTAGCGGTCTCTCTCTTTCAAGATTCAAGATATTGTCACTCCGTTGTACAATTATGCACGTGTGAAATTATTATGCAGTGGGGCTCCATTACAAGACATAGGTAGGTACAAACAAAACAATTATTAGGATTATTTTCAGTCTCTTTCGCTATGAACGGTCCTGGGCGGAAACAGGCAACCGGCAGCTGGAAACAGGGAGGGAGGGTGTCATGGAAGCGCCCACGGTCTCACCAGGAAACTCGTGAATAGGGTGATAACATTTTAAGACCGGTGAGATTTTGAAAGCCTTTCAAAAACCGTTGCAAAATGTGAAATGCCTG
>NC_139625.1:81091916-81119416 GCF_964638095.1 Poromitra crassiceps | reverse complement strand
CATTGTGAAGATGACTTGTGTACCAAAGTTTAATTACCTACTTCAGGCACTGCCAATAAGGATTCCTCTGAGGTACTTTAAGCAGTTCGATAGGCTTTGTAATATATTTCTCTGGAACAATAAGCGCCCTAGAATTAACTTGCGTAGGTTACAGAGGCCAGTGGACCAGGGAGGACTAGGTATTCCAAATCTGCTTTTATACTATCAGGCTTTTGGTTTGAGGCACCTGGCCCATTGGACTCTACCTCCTGAGCGCGCTCCACCGTGGTTTTCTATGGAAAAGGCCCTCTGTGAGGCTATCCCCTCTATTTATTATATATCGGCAAAATTGCCGAAGGATGCCCAGACTCACCCAATACTCCAGCATATGCAATGGATTTGGAAAAGGTCAGCTGTAATACTAAATTTTGATCCTTTTTTGAATTTGTCTTCAGGTATCTGGCTGAACGCTAAGCTTAATATAGATAAGAAACCATTTATTTGGAAGGTCTGGGTGGATAGGGGCATCCTTGTTTTGGGGGACCTTTACCTGGGGGACAATATAAAATCATTTACTGCTTTACAACAACAGTTTGATTTACCTGAAAGCCAGGGCTGGAGGTATCGTCAAATGAGGCATCTGTTAATTCAGACATTCGGACTGCCTCCTTCCAAACCTCTGAACTCGAATACCCCCTCTTTAATTCTGGAGTTATTTGGAAGTGGACACGAAGCTTCAAAATACTATTCCATGCTTTTGACTCAATCAGATACTAAGTTTGGTTTTCTTAAAGTGGGTTGGGAAGTTGATTTGAATATGTCATTTTCTGATGAGACATGGAAAAAAATCTTAAGGAATGTAAAGAAAGTGTCTAGGGAGATTAAAACAAGACTGATCCAGTTTAAGATTATAAATAAAATCTATTGGACTCCTGTAAAGCTATTCAGAGCTAAGCTGAGGGAGAGCCCAGAGTGTTGGAGATGTAACATCACGGATGGTACTCTGGTACATCTTATGTGGGCTTGCCCTAAAGCCCAATATTTTTGGACAGCCATTCACGAAAAAATTAAAGGGATAATTGGGCAGGATGTTCCATTCTCTTCTAGTTTGTTTATTCTTGGTGATCCTCTACCATTGCACAACCTCCCCAAGTCTGAAGCAGACTGGATCCATACAGCTCTTATGCTTGGCAGGAAAATTCTAGTTCATGAGTGGAAGTCGGCTGATTTACCCTCAGCTGGGGACGGTGGCAGCATACGAGAAACTCTCTCTTCGTCTCATTAACCAGTCGGAGAAATATGTTCAGAAATGGGGGAAATATTTGGATTTTGTGAATGGACTATGATGGGAAGATGTTTTATTTTATTTTATTTAAGCTGATGTTTATGCTGGGGGCTTTTGCAATGGTGTTTGTGGGCTGCTGATGTGACACTGTTTTTCTTTTCTTTTCTTAGAATAGTGGTTAGGTTTAGTTTGATTTTTGTTTTGTATGTCTTTATTTGTTTGTTATATATTTGTGGTTCTTTTGGACTGTATTGTTTATGAAAATACGAATAAATAATTGATCATAAAAAGAATATTTGAAATTATTTTTCTGTTGTTTTGGGTTTGTTTTCATGGCCTCAGGCCCAGGCATCAACAGAAAGCTTGACGTCTTTTCTTTTTACTCGCCAGATAAGTTGACGAAGAACACAGCGGCCATGTTTGAAGAACACAGCGGCCATGTTTGAAGAACACAGCGGCCATGTTTGAAGAACACAGCGGCCATGTTTGAAGAACACAGCGGCCATGTTTGCGTGCAGGTCTTTAAAGCCCCAATCAGTAACTTTTTCCCCTTAATAGAACAGCTTTTTAGTCATTGAAGCTGGTAGAGTGACTTGTAACAGGGAGAAAGTCACCTCTATTGGTCACACACCGCCCTCCAAAGGCCTCTCCTGGGACTAAGCAGTTTGGTGCCTGCGTCCCGGAGGCAAGATGTGCGCATGCGCTCTACAGTGGGAGCGTTGTGTTCAGTAAAACAAGGAAGTAAATCGGTGTGGATTTGCTTGAAAATGACGTTTCATGTAACTATGGATTATTATTTCATCACGTGGTGAGTACCCGATGTCACAACATATACATAGAGCTTTCTGCCGCTGTGTTTTGTTGACTTTGAACGGCGATATCGATACTGCGCCAGAGGGCGCAGTTTCTCCAATAGCAAAACTTGGAAAAGTTGCTGAATGGGGCTTTAACATTCTTAATGAAATTCTATTAATTTTTTTAGCAATAAAACCTCTGATTTCCACAATTCTCTCTGGATACACAAAATGACTACTTCACCCAAGCAAATTACATTATTATGGGGAGTTGTCAATTATAGAATAATATAATAATTAACTAAATTAACTAAACAGCTTTATTAAATTCTTGCTTTACTCAGAGTAATGGAAAATTGTCACAATATTGTTTGCATGTTAACATAGCCAATAATACTGACTAGGGATGCACCGATCCCCATTTTTTCACTTCCGATCCGATTCCGATACCTGAATTTGGATATCTGCCGATACAGATATTATGCCGATACCAATATTTTTCTTGAATACAGTATAGGCAAAGATTTGGCCAATTAAAGATTTTTTTTTTTTTAAATATACCTTGCAAAAAGCAGACAAAATTAAGAAAATATACAAGGCAAAGAAGGATACTATTATACATGGGCAAATTATGGCCAGCCGTACACTGTGCGGCCCGCGCTGGAATTGCAAAAAAAAAAAAAAAAAACGAATCCGATCCGATCCATGAATTAGTGCCAATATTGGCACCCGATACCAATATTGGATCGGATCGGCCCCATCCCTAATACTGACAAGCAAAGGAAGGAAGGATAAACACTCATACTCAGGGAATGAGCAGTACCACATTCTTCCACTGAACAGCTCTACTGGGACAATCAGAGTGTCTTCATCAGCTTTCACACAAGTTGTACAGTAGATGTACTAGAAGAAAGGTACCCCCCCCACCCCCGAATCCAGATCTCTCTCTCTCTCTCTCTCTCTCTCTCTCTCTCTCTCTCTCTCTCTCTCTCTCTCTCTCTCTCTCTCTCTCTCTCTCTCTCTCTCTCTCTCTCTCTCTCTCTCTCTCTCTCTCTCTCTCTCTCTCTCTTTCTTTCAGGTTACCGCTCCTCGATCACTCCAGGCAGGCTGGGTCAAGCTAAACCAAGCAGTGGAGAGGATCTCATTACCGCTCATATTTGAAACATGAGAGCAGCTTTAAATCGACAGATGCTGACACACACACACACACACACACTATATACAGTACATACATATACGTACTTACGTAGACACACACACACACACACACACACACACACACAGTATATACATACACGTCATGTACACACACACACACACACACACACACACACAGTATATACATACACGTCACGTACACACACACACACACACAGTATATACATACACGTCATGTACACACACACACACACACAGTATATACATACACGTCACGTACACACACACACACACACAGTATATACATACACGTCACGTACACACACACACACACACACACACACACACACGTGTACACACACACACACACACACACACACACCACACACACAGTATATAGAAGATACACATACTGTACACAGGAGTGATTGATGGGAAATAGCCTTTGGGTTAGGTAGGTTGAAACCAAACAAGCACAAACTGGCCGCTGACAGTCTGGGAAAACATTGCTGATGGTTTGCTACTCCAGTGATGATCAACCACCTCTAACTGGTTTGTTTGTTTGTTTATTTGCACATTTTAAAAGCAAACAGGTTAAACAGAAAATAAAAGGTATACAAATAAATAAATAAAACATGTGCAGGTGAGATAGAAAGAAACCCACTACGGGTTTATCTTGAAATCTCACCTAAAGACAAGAAATATACATAATAGCAAATAACAGCAAATGCAAGATAACAATAGTTAACTTGTATCACTTGTAACTTAGAACACAGAGCTGCGGACCCCCAGTTGATGAGATTTTCTCTCTTGAACCCAAATCTGATCATATTCGTATTGTAAGATTTGATTGAGTCCAGAATTCCATGTATTGTAGGTAGAGAGATAATACTAATACTAATACTAATATAATAATACTAAGACTAATACTATTGTAGGTAGAGAGATAACAGTGATCAAAAGAGTCCATCTTCTACCTTCTGTAATTGTGTTAACTTATTGTAAATGAAATAATGGTGAAGAGCTAGGGCTGGGTCGGTTTGAAAATTTAAAAACCGGTTCGATATTGCCGTCTAAACCGGATCGAACCGGTATACCGATTTTTTTTGTAATTAAAAAAAAAAAAAAAAAAAATTAAGCAGGGCTCCCGAGTGTGGCCCATAACTGTCTGTAGTGCAACTTCAGTCCACCTGATAGCGATAATACACCTCTAAGCTGGTATTGTCAACCAGCAATGATACTGAATAAAAAGAAGCAGGACACCTGTGTAACAAACACACCCTGTATTTATTTCTCATAACTATTCAGCTTAACTTTTCTTCAAACATCAACATAATAAACAAAATAAGACTTTTGCATACTAGTGCAACTTGAGAAGAGGCTAATACGAACAATAGTGCAATCAGAATGGACTGGCAATTTTTTTTTTTTAGGTTTTTTTTTTAGGTTTTTTCGGTTCGCACGTGATCAAACCGGTTTGGGCTTGTACACCGAACCGAACCGGTAAAACCGGAAATCGACCCATGCCTATGAAGAGCAATGAATGGATTTGCTGGTGGTTGATATTGATAACCACTGTGCTGCTCACACATCACATGCTTTTCTACGGTTGCCATGGAAATTATTATTTTTGCCTCCATCTTTCTGATCTAGGTTAAGAGTCAAACATCAGTCCTGAATAAAGTAGAACGCAGTCAGACGCTCTGTGTGTGTGAGTGTGTGTGTGTGTGTGTGTGTGTGTGTGAGTGTGTGTGTGTGTGTGACTGTGCGTGCATGTGTGTGTGTGCATGTGTGTGTGACTGTGCGTGTGTGAGAGTGGCTGACACAGAAACAGAAAGTGCCTGTCTCAGTGTATTTATGATGTCTACTGTCTGTGTGTGTGTGTGTGTGTGTGTGTGTGTGTGTGTGTGTGCATGTGCATGTGCATGTGCATGTGCATGTGCATGTGCATCCCCAAAATCAAACATTCATATTTTTTCCTCTTACCTGTAGTGCTATTCAGCCATCTAAATTAGATTGTTTTGGTTGGTTGCATATAATATTGTTGAAAAACTCAACCGCAGGGGGCACGGTAACGCAGTGGTAAGCGGTGTCGCCTCAAAGCTAGAAGGTCGTGGGTTCGATTCCCACCTGGGACGCTGTGAGCGCTGAAGGAGTGCGTGCCCGTCTGCATGTTCTCGAGTGCCCACCGCCCGGATGGGGTCGTCAAAAGGGCCTTTCTGTGTGGAGTTTGCATGTTCTCCCCGTGCCCCCTGGGGGTTTCCTTCATATAGGAACCCCGCACCAAAACATGTAATATCCTGGTCGCTGAAAGTGGTGCCTCCTCTGGTCGTTAGGGGCGCCTGTTCGGAGGGAGGGGAACTCGTTGGAATAGCGTGAACCTCCCACGTGCTATGTCCTACCGGTGAAGCTTCCCCTGTCAGGTGAAAAGAAGCGGCTGGCTAACTGCCCATGTCTCGGAGGAAGCATGGAGCCAGTTTCGGCTCTACCACTAATGGGGGATAAAAATGGGATAAAAAAATATTGATTACAAAAAAGAAAAAAGAAAAACTCAACCGTAAGTTCCGCAACGTCTCTTTCCATAAATCATGAGCCGGTTACTCAAGATAACCGAAATACACCCGCTAGCTGCTAGCTGCTAACAAAATAGTTCCTACATGAAAGTGCTCACAACAAGGTCTGTGGATTCTTTTGTATAACCAGGTCTTGATTTCTGCAAAGAGAATATCTGTTGAGTTTTTCAATTGTATTTTGTGGCTCTCTGAGCACCACAACACGAGTGCCATCCAGTTCCACTGTTAGTTCCAAGAGAAGGCAGACATCTCTACACACCAAAACAATCTAGATGGCTAAATAGCACTAGAAGTAAGAGGAAATATTATATGTTGATTGATATGGAACATAAAACTGGAACTCATACTGTATCTAATTTAATTCCTGTCTAACTGGGACTGTAAATTCATGTAAATTCCCTGCACATTAATGCCTATTTAACTTAGCCTGTAAATTTCATGTACATTCAATGTAAACTCTTATTTAACTCCGACTGTAAATTAATGTAAATCCACTGCCTATTTAACGTCTATTTAACTCAGTCTGTAAATCTCATGTAAATCCAACGTAAATTCATATTTATCATCCACAGAACACTTCACCACTCATAAACATATTGTATGTATTTACTCGATTTGATTTGATTTGATTGCACTTGCAACTTTGTGATTGTCTTTAGTTATCTTCCTACTTCTTCTCTCTGTATATTGATGTGACCGCTACGCTGCATACAGACACTAAGACAAATCCTCGTATGTAACTTGCATACTGTGGCAATAAAAGTGATTCTGATTCTGATTCTGATGTGTTGATTTCAGGGCGAACTGTCCTTTGAGGGATCTGTCCATCTGTCTGTAGCCAACATCTGAATGTAATCGTGTGCGGTAGTGAATATCATCGTCACCATGCCTGCGTGGATGCTGTGCAGAGCTGACCTACATTCTCACCTCTCCAGGGGTGTCCCTCTGTCTCACAGTCTGGTAGTCCCTCTCACTCACTCTCATACTGTATCAGTCTGTCTCATGTATGTCTCTAGGGGTGTCCCTCTGTCTCACAGTCTGGTAGTCCCTCTCACTCACTCACTCTCATACTGTATCAGTCTGTCTCATGTATGTCTCCAGGGGTGTCCCTCTGTCTCACAGTCTGGTAGTCCCTCTCACTCACTCTCATACTGTATCAGTCTGTCTCATGTATGTCTCCAGGGTTGTCCCTCTGTCTCACAGTCTGGTAGTCCCTCTCACTCACTCTCATACTGTATCAGTCTGTCTCATGTATGTCTCCAGGGGCGTCCCTCTGTCTCACAGTCTGGTAGTCCCTCTCACTCACTCTCATACTGTATCAGTCTGTCTCATGTATGTCTCTAGGGGCGTCCCTCTGTCTCACAGTCTGGTAGTCCCTCTCACTCACTCTCATACTGTATCAGTCTGTCTCATGTATGTCTCCAGGGTTGTCCCTCTGTCTCACAGTCTGGTAGTCCCTCTCACTCACTCACTCTCATACTGTATCAGTCTGTCTCATGTATGTCTCTAGGGGTGTCCCTCTGTCTCACAGTCTGGTAGTCCCTCTCACTCACTCTCAAACTGTATCAGTCTGTCTCATGCATGTCTCTAGGGGTGTCCCTCTGTCTCAGTCTGGTAGTCCCTCCCTCTCACTCACTCTCATACTGTATCAGTCTGTCTCATGTATGTCTCTAGGGGTGTCCCTCTGTCTCACAGTCTGGTAGTCCCCCTCACTCTCATACTGTATCAGTCTGTCTCATGCATGTCTCTAGGGGTGTCCCTCTGTCTCAGTCTGGTAGTCCCTCCCTCTCACTCACTCTCATACTGTATCAGTCTGTCTCATGTATGTCTCTAGGGGTGTCCCTCTGTCTCACAGTCTGGTAGTCCCTCTCACTCACTCTCATACTGTATCAGTCTGTCTCATGTATGTCTCTAGGGGTGTCCCTCTGTCTCACAGTCTGGTAGTCCCTCCCTCTCACTCACTCATACTGTATCAGTCTGTCTCATGTATGTCTCTAGGGGTGTCCCTCTGTCTCACAGTCTGGTAGTCCCTCTCACTCACTCTCATACTGTATCAGTCTGTCTCATGTATGTCTCTAGGGGTGTCCCTCTGTCTCACAGTCTGGTAGTCCCTCTCACTCACTCTCATACTGTATCAGTCTGTCTCATGTATGTCTCTAGGGGTGTCCCTCTGTCTCACAGTCTGGTAGTCCCTCCCTCTCACTCACTCATACTGTATCAGTCTGTCTCATGTATGTCTCTAGGGGTGTCCCTCTGTCTCACAGTCTGGTAGTCCCTCTCACTCACTCTCATACTGTATCAGTCTGTCTCATGTATGTCTCTAGGGGTGTCCCTCTGTCTCACAGTCTGGTAGTCCCTCCCTCTCACTCACTCTCATACTGTATCAGTCTGTCTCATGCAAGCCGTTTCTTTCTCGCTTTGTGACTCACACAACTCACACGAAAGGAAAAGGAAATTCTAAAACAATTCCTCAGAGACCCTCAGAAACAGCTGCTTGGTTCTAGAGAATTGAGTGTATTTTGAGAGATGCCACATTGTTTGATGGACACAAAGGAACCTTCACCACAGGAAGCCAGTCTTCAGCCTGCAAGGTGACATGGAGAGAGGGACTTAGTTTTAGTAAACATTTCCCCTAGGAGCTGAGGGTGAGTTAAACCTCAGTAGGTGGGTAAATGCTAAATGCCTAAAATATCAAATATGATAAAGGTAGCCTAGTGCTAACTAAACTAAAGAGATGTCTAGCTGCTACGTGCTGTAGATAGGCGTTCATCTGTCTGACAACATACTTCAAACCTCCTCCTCTTCATGTACTTCATTTGGCTTCTAATCATAGAGTGGGTAGTTAAGGAGACTATCCCAAACATTAAGGTCACATGGTTCAATCCCATATCTGCGCACAGCCTGTAAATCCCTCTGGATAAGAGTGAGCAAAATGCCTCAAATGTAATTATTACTTTCCAAAAATAAGAAATAACTATTATTTTCTGTTATATTCCCCACACTTCTTATAACTGTTATATTCCCCACACTTCTTATAACTGTGTTATATTCCCAACACTTCTTTACTAGCCTGCTTGCAATGACAGACTTGCTAAATGCTGACTTTCTCTCAGCTGCCCTTGTAAGTTGTTGTGAAGAGTGCGTCAGCTAAATACCCTGAGAGAAGTGTGATGTAGATGCAGATGTAGTTGCCTGCTCTGCTTGTTTATCTTTCCTTCAACGTGCACAAACCTGCGGTACACATTCCATGATGATGAGAGCACACTACCTTCTCTCCATCATTCTGTCATGATGACACCACACTACCTTCTCTCCATCATTCTGTCATGACACCACACTACCTTCTCTCCATCATTCTGTGATGAGAGCACACTACCTTCTCTCCATCATTCTGTGATGATGACATCACACTACCTTCTCTCCATCATTCTGTCATGATGACACCACACTACCTTCTCTCCATCATTCTGTCATGACACCACACTACCTTCTCTCCATCATTCTGTGATGAGAGCACACTACCTTCTCTCCATCATTCTGTGATGATGACATCACACTACCTTCTCTCCATCATTCTGTGATGAGAGCACACTACCTTCTCTCCATCATTCTGTGATGATGACATCACACTACCTTCTCTCCATCATTCTGTGATGAGAGCACACTACCTTCTCTCCATCATTCTGTGATGAGAGCACACTACCTTCTCTCCATCATTCTGTGATGATGTCACCACACTACCTTCTCTCCATCATTCTGTCATGATGACATCACACTACCTTCTCTCCATCATTCTGTCATGATGACATCACACTACCTTATCTCCATCATTCTGTGAGGATGACATCACACTACCTTCTCTCCATCATTCTGTCATGATGATGTCACCACACTACCTTATCTCCATCATTCTGTCATGATGACACCACACTACCTTCTCTCCATCATTCTGTGATGATGTCACCACACTACCTTCTCTCCATCATTCTGTCATGATGACATCACACTACCTTCTCTCCATCATTCTGTGATGATGTCACCACACTACCTTCTCTCCATCATTCTGTCATGATGACATCACACTACCTTCTCTCCATCATTCTGTCATGATGAGAGCACACTACCTTCTCTCCATCATTCTGTGATGATGACATCACACTACCTTCTCTCCATCATTCTGTGAGGATGACATCACACTACCTTCTCTCCATCATTCTGTCATGATGACATCACACTACCTTCTCTCCATCATTCTGTCATGATGACATCACACTACCTTCTCTCCATCATTCTGTCATGATGACATCACACTACCTTCTCTCCATCATTCTGTGAGGATGACATCACACTACCTTCTCTCCATCATTCTGTCATGATGATGTCACCACACTACCTTATCTCCATCATTCTGTCATGATGACACCACACTACCTTCTCTCCATCATTCTGTGATGATGTCACCACACTACCTTCTCTCCATCATTCTGTGAGGATGACATCACACTACCTTCTCTCCATCATTCTGTCATGATGACATCACACTACCTTCTCTCCATCATTCTGTCATGATGACATCACACTACCTTCTCTCCATCATTCTGTGATGATGACATCACACTACCTTCTCTCCATCATTCTGTGAGGATGACATCACACTACCTTCTCTCCATCATTCTGTCATGATGACATCACACTACCTTCTCTCCATCATTCTGTCATGATGACATCACACTACCTTCTCTCCATCATTCTGTGAGGATGACATCACACTACCTTCTCTCCATCATTCTGTCATGATGATGTCACCACACTACCTTCTCTCCATCATTCTGTGAGGATGACATCACACTACCTTCTCTCCATCATTCTGTGATGAGACCACACTACCTTCTCTCCATCATTCTGTGATGATGACATCACACTACCTTCTCTCCATCATTCTGTGATGATGACATCACACTACCTTCTCTCCATCATTCTGTCATGATGATGTCACCACACTACCTTCTCTCCATCATTCTGTGAGGATGACATCACACTACCTTCTCTCCATCATTCTGTCATGATGACATCACACTACCTTCTCTCCATCATTCTGTCATGATGACACCACACTACCTTCTCTCCATCATTCTGTGATGATGAGACCACACTACCTTCTCTCCATCATTCTGTCATGATGACACCACACTACCTTCTCTCCATCATTCTGTGATGATGACACCACACTACCTTCTCTCCATCATTCTGTCATGATGACATCACACTACCTTCTCTCCATCATTCTGTGATGAGACCACACTACCTTCTCTCCATCATTCTGTCATGATGATGACACCACACTACCTTCTCTCCATCATTCTGTCATGATGACACCACACTACCTTCTCTCCATCATTCTGTCATGATGACACCACACTACCTTCTCTCCATCATTCTGTGATGATGACATCACACTACCTTCTCTCCATCATTCTGTCATGATGACACCACACTACCTTCTCTCCATCATTCTGTGATGATGACACCACACTACCTTCTCTCCATCATTCTGTCATGATGACACCACACTACCTTCTCTCCATCATTCTGTGATGATGACACCACACTACCTTCTCTCCATCATTCTGTGATGAGAGCACACTACCTTCTCTCCATCATTCTGTCATGATGACACCACACTACCTTCTCTCCATCATTCTGTCATGATGACATCACACTACCTTCTCTCCATCATTCTGTGATGATGTCACCACACTACCTTCTCTCCATCATTCTGTCATGATGACACCACACTACCTTCTCTCCATCATTCTGTCATGATGACACCACACTACCTTCTCTCCATCATTCTGTGATGATGACACCACACTACCTTCTCTCCATCATTCTGTGATGATGACACCACACTACCTTCTCTCCATCATTCTGTGATGAGAGCACACTACCTTCTCTCCATCATTCTGTCATGATGACACCACACTACCTTCTCTCCATCATTCTGTCATGATGACATCACACTACCTTCTCTCCATCATTCTGTCATGATGACACCACACTACCTTCTCTCCATCATTCTGTGATGATGACACCACACTACCTTCTCTCCATCATTCTGTGATGATGACACCACACTACCTTCTCTCCATCATTCTGTCATGATGACACCACACTACCTTCTCTCCATCATTCTGTCATGATGACACCACACTACCTTCTCTCCATCATTCTGTGATGAGAGCACACTACCTTCTCTCCATCATTCTGTCATGATGTCACCACACTACCTTCTCTCCATCATTCTGTGATGAGAGCACACTACCTTCTCTCCATCATTCTGTCATGATGACACCACACTACCTTCTCTCCATCATTCTGTGATGATGACACCACACTACCTTCTCTCCATCATTCTGTCATGATGACATCACACTACCTTCTCTCCATCATTCTGTCATGATGTCACCACACTACCTTCTCTCCATCATTCTGTGATGAGAGCACACTACCTTCTCTCCATCATTCTGTCATGATGACACCACACTACCTTCTCTCCATCATTCTGTGATGATGACACCACACTACCTTCTCTCCATCATTCTGTCATGATGACACCACACTACCTTCTCTCCATCATTCTGTCATGATGACATCACACTACCTTCTCTCCATCATTCTGTCATGATGACATCACACTACCTTCTCTCCATCATTCTGTGAGGATGACATCACACTACCTTCTCTCCATCATTCTGTCATGATGATGTCACCACACTACCTTATCTCCATCATTCTGTCATGATGACACCACACTACCTTCTCTCCATCATTCTGTCATGATGACACCACACTACCTTCTCTCCATCATTCTGTGATGATGACACCACACTACCTTCTCTCCATCATTCTGTCATGATGACACCACACTACCTTCTCTCCATCATTCTGTCATGATGTCACCACACTACCTTCTCTCCATCTCACCCTGCTAAAAGCCAGAATGACATTAGCTGAGGAAACACCTTTGACACGTCACACGGTTGGAGGGTCACTGTCACTATGGCAACTACCGGTATACACACACATGGCAGAGTACTCTTCCTATGATATACGTGTAAACACTTGAAAGGCGATCATTTTTGCACACTGTGACATCAAAGAGAGAGAGAGACACAGAAGGGGGGAAGAGCAGCGGTCGCATGGGACGGTGTGTCCTGTCTGTCGGCCAGCAGGCGCAGACTGAAACCTGAGACACACGTTACAGCAGAACACTGCATTCCAGCTATTTAAATCCCCCCCCCCCCAAAAATCCACATCCCTCAGCTGTAACTGCAGGCTGGGGGGTTAGGTTAGGCTGGGGGGTTAGGGTGGGGGGTAGGGGGTGGGGGGGGTGTCACTGGTCCGGCAGCATCCCTCTCTAAACATGCCCGGGTGTCACACACAGCCTGGAATGAGCCACATGCCATTCCACACTGACACCTCTCACCCTGCAGCCACCGCCTTCTCCCACACCACCAGGCCCGCCACGCCGCATGTCTCCTCCGCTGCTGGTAAACAAAACGCCTGACTTCTCCCACACCACCAGGCCCGCCGCGCCGCATGTCTCCTCTGCTGCTGGTAAACAAAACGCCTGACTTCTCCCACACCACCAGGCCCACCGCGCCACATGTCTCCTCTGCTGCTGGTAAACAAAACGCCTGACTTCTCCCACGCCACCAGGCCGCATGTCTCCTCCGCTGCTGGTAAACAAAACGCCTGACTTCTCCCACACCACCAGGCCGCATGTCTCCTCCGCTGCTGGTAAACAAAACGCCTGACTTCTCCCACGCCACCAGGCCGCATGTCTCCTCCGCTGCTGGTAAACAAAACGCCTGACTTCTCCCACACCACCAGGCCCGCCGCGCCGCATGTCTCCTCCGCTGCTGGTAAACAAAACGCCTGACTTCTCCCACACCACCAGGCCGCATGTCTCCTCCGCTGCTGGTAAACAAAACGCCTGACTTCTCCCACACCACCAGGCCCGCCGCGCCGCATGTCTCCTCTGCTGCTGGTAAACAAAACGCCTGACTTCTCCCACACCACCAGGCCGCATGTCTCCTCTGCTGCTGGTAAACAAAACGCCTGACTTCTCCCACACCACCAGGCGGCATGTCTCCTCCGCTGCTGGTAAACAAAACGCCTGACTTCTCCCACACCACCAGGCCGCATGTCTCCTCTGCTGCTGGTAAACAAAACGCCTGACTTCTCCCACACCACCAGGCCCGCCGCGCCGCATGTCTCCTAACCCTAACCCATGGAGAACATGCTGTGAACGATGTGAACCCTGAAATAAAGCAACAAGCCTCCGACACACACGACCTCTCGTGAAACGCAGACCTCAACATGGTGCAAATAGCTTTTGATTAGGCTACATTAGGATAAGGTGTTACTTTAGCTTACAATGGAAATACTAGGGAAAATCTGGTATAAACCTTGTGCTGTAAGAGTATAACAGCACAATAAAAGTAAAAACATTTCATATTCATCAACTTTGTACTTGCTACGCTCTTGTCAGTACATTTTCATTATGTGGTTACACACAGTATTATCTCCAAACCAACATTGCTTTCACATAGGTTAATGCACAGGTCAATAAACAGAGACAAGGCTATTCTTGTGTTTGTGAAGTGTTATCAGAGTTAGTTTACAACTTTCACATGTCAGTGAGGGTTTATTATGAGTGCCTGAATGAACCATCTGTTCTCATTTAGCATACTTTTTTTTATCGCCTAACACACCATTACAGCTAAGTGCTGGATTTGTAAGAGGGATCCAGTGGACTGAGTTGAGTTGAGAGAGGTTCAGAGTGATGATGAGGCACTCTGTTCTGTTGATGGTTTCTCCCTCCTGTGTGGGTGGCTATTATCTTGGTGGAGCACGGTGTGGAGGGAGCTGTGGTGGTTTGTGGTGGGGGGGGGTACTGGACCAGTGCCCAGAGTGGCCCCCACTGCTGGACTGGACCAGTCAACTAACAGCCCTGTGGCTGGACTGGACCACTCAACTAACAGCCCTGTGGCTGGACTGGACCACTCAACTAACAGCCCTGTGGCTGGACTGGACCACTCAACTAACAGCCCTGTGGTACCACTCAACTAACAGCCCTGTGACTGGACCAGTCAACTAACAGCCCTGTGGCTGGACTGGACCACTCAACTAACAGCCCTGTGACTGAACCACTCAACTAACATCCCTGTGACTGAACCACTCAACTAACAGCCCTGTGACTGGACCACTCAACTAACAGCCCTGTGACTGGACCACTCAACTAACAGCCCTGTGACTGGACCACTCAACTAACAGCCCTGTGACTGGACCACTCAACTAACAGCCCTGTGACTGGACCACTCAACTAACAGCCCTGTGACTGGACCACTCAACTAACAGCCCTGTGACTGGACCACTCAACTAACAGCCCTGTGACTGGACCACTCAACTAACATCCCTGTGACTGGACCACTCAACTAACAGCCCTGTGACTGGACCACTCAACTAACAGCCCTGTGACTGAACCACTCAACTAACATCCTTGTGACTGAACCACTCAACTAACAGCCCTGTGACTGGACCACTCAACTAACAGCCCTGTGACTGAACCACTCAACTAACAGCCCTGTGACTGAACCACTCAACTAACAGCCCTGTGACTGAACCACTCAACTAACAGCCCTGTGACTGAACCACTCAACTAACATCCCTGTGACTGGACCACTCAACTAACAGCCCTGTGACTGAACCACTCAACTAACAGCCCTGTGACTGAACCACTCAACTAACAGCCCTGTGACTGAACCACTCAACTAACATCCCTGTGACTGGACCACTCAACTAACAGCCCTGTGACTGAACCACTCAACTAACAGCCCTGTGACTGAACCACTCAACTAACATCCCTGTGACTGGACCACTCAACTAACATCCCTGTAGCAAGTTAGTGACACAGAGTGAGGAACGAGTTAATCTGTGAGAGGACAAAGAGGGCAAAATAAGATAGAGGGAGAGCAGGGTAGAAGAAAGAGAAGGTGAGAGAGAGAAAGAAGTGATGGAGAGAGAAAGTGAAAGAGAGGCTCTGGCACATCACACACAATGCAACCATTTATTTTTGACAAGTGAACAACCACATTTGACAGCAAGGCCGTCTTCATCTGGCTTTCTGTTTCCATCGCTGACTCCTGCCAGCCAGCACCTTCCTAAAGAATCATGCCACTTGTTTATTGAAGCTCACCCATAAGGAGAAAAGGACATTTTGACAATAAGGCTTTTCTGTCAGGGAGCGACTATATTGTTTACAAATGAATAAGCTCCCTATGTCATGCATTCATTCAGGTCTTTCCTGTTATGACTGTTGTTGCTGGCGGGCGGCGGAGCTGGAATAGTGAGGAGGCGTTACAGCTCGACTTAATAAGAATATTAAACAGCCATGAAATCCAGCCAAGTGGGATTACTGCTGTTGATGTATTGCACTTGCTGAATAAAGGGAGTGTGATTGGACAGAGGAACTGTTCGTGGCAAAACACACCTTAGAAATGGATTGAAAGTGACAACATGGCAACATGTCCATCAAACAGATACAGCATATCACCGGTTATTCACTCAAGGTCTCCAATAGAGACAGTCGGCATGTGTGGGAACGCCCACAAAATGTTATACGGCTGGCGCGCGATTGGGGTAAAACCACCCACGACAGGTTTGGGGATTCTAGAGCAGAACACAAGACGTCTATTCAGATGTGCGTTTACGGCGGTGGTTAAATCCCCGATCGTGTCTGCCTGGGCTGGGCTAGCAGCTAAATTCTAACTTTGCTGAATGGATAGAACGGGGGTTTTAGCCCACCCTGACCACGCCCCCAGCCAGGCTGAGCCAGCTAACCCAGCGTCTATGACGAGACATCGCCTCAACCGATGACCTCTAGTCTATGATGGTGGTTTGTCCTGGTTAGACAAGCAGAGAGTGAAGTGCAGAAGATCCCAGGTGCAGCTTCTTAAAATAGATTGTCAGATCACCTGCAGCTCAGCTCGTTCCCAAGATAATTGCAGGCACAAAGACGCCACACCTCTTCAAGACAAACTGCAGACAGACACTCCCTGAGGCACACGTGACACAAGCTACTCCTTCTACTATCAATAACTATAGTAGCCTTTGACTGGTTACACGCTCTTCCACAGCTAATCTGAACCATTTTCTATAAAATAGGTATAACAATAAACTAAATAAACGATGTGGTACTACGCTACGGAATTAGATTCTATATTTAAACACAGGTTAACTGAGTCCAGTGGTACAAGCAATGCCGTGAGAGAAATCAGTGCACTCCACTTAGTGTAAAAACACTTGATCATTTCTGGTGTTTTGGACCTGCAGTCTTCTTGTGTTACAGGAAGCAGCCAGGTTGAAATTCCATCTGGTCAGCTGATCATATTGTGTTCATGCTGTGTTCTCTGGAACACATGGGCTGCTAGAGATTCAGACTTCCATCGTCAAACAGATCTGGGACTGGTCAGAATAAATTCCTTTTCTACCGAGAAACATTTTGTTGATTTAAATAGTGCCTGATGCAGCTGGATGCTGCCATGCTGCCATGCTGACTCCTCCAGCTGAGTCAAAGTGAGAGCACTGTGTGTGTGTCATCATTATAGGCTGCTACACCGTGACACTCCATGTGACAAGCTGCTGCAGTGGAGGAACCATCAGCCTCTAACATCTAACATCAGCCTGAAGAGGAGAAGAACACTTCTTCATCTGTGACAAGTGCAACAAAGTGCACACAAGCAAAAGTGCAATAATGCAAGAGCAGCACCAACTCTCAATTTTCAGACTGAGAAAACAGAGTGAGAAAAAACAGGACAGAGAGAGAGAGAGGGGGGGGAGAGAGGGAGAGAGAGGGGGGGGGGAGAGAGAGGTGGAGAGAGAGAGAGAGGGAGAGAGAGAGAGGGGGGGGGGAGAGAGAGAGGGAGAGAGAGGGGGAGAGAGAGGGGGGAGAGGGAGATAGAGAGGGAGAGAGAGGGGGGGAGAGAGAGAGGGAGAGAGAGGGGGAGAGAGGGGGAGAGAGGGAGAGAGAGAGAGGGGGAGAGAGAGGGGGGAGAGAGAGAGAGGGAGAGAGAGAGAGGGGGAGAGAGAGAGAGAGAGAGAGAGAGAGAGAGAGAGACATCATCACAAGGTTAACAGCTACTGTCTGAGCGATAAAGGGCTAATGAACCTTATCAAAACAGATGAGGTTAGGAGATGAGCCCCCTGCAGTGCTACACACACTACAATAAGCACGCTACACTACTACACACCACACTACACACACTACACAACACACTGTGTCCCAATTCAGGGGCTGCAGTCCACCAAGTCTAGATTTGAAGACCGATTGCGTCATTGCGCGCGACCTAGGCTGTCCCATTTCGTAGGCTCCTTCAAATGCAGCCGAGAAATGCATCCTCCTTTTCTCAAAACTTGAGGATGCAAGTGTTCTGTCCTTCGTGGCCTTTGTGGCATTCAAGATCTCGCGAGAATCCGCGAGAGGTTTGCAAGGCTGAAAATTCTGAAATCGCCGCCATCTTTTCATACAGGCAACAGGTAAGATCTTACAATTCTCGTTTGCAAATTCCTTACTAAATGCACTTCTGTCAACTTTAGAGGTGATTAACCAAGGCTTAGATTATTGTAGATCTCATATTTGTCAGTATTGTGAAAAAATGTGCCGTGTTTCTTTTGTAAAGAGCTCAAGGGCTTAATTGGCTCCTGAGCATTCCACTAGACTGCCATGTCACTCCATGCAGCGGGAGCTACCGCTGCTGACGGCCGTGTCAAAGAGGCTTGTCTCCCGGGTTGCCTGGTTCCATGTAACACAGCCCTAGCTGGCTATCCAGCGCCGCCCGGTCTGCTCACTGCAACTGGAAAGCCCCATTTAATTTCATACCACGGTCATTCTGTAGATTCATTTGAGAACATATAAGTAGCGGGGGGGGGGGGGGGGGGGGGCTGCGTTGGCTGATGTTGGTGATTCAATTTCGCTTCAGCCTTTTCCCCCCTCCATCTCATCGGACCAGTTGTATTAGGCTACCTTTTTTCCTCTGTCGCGCTCACTGCATTCACCGCAGCCAGCAACATGAAGCCACTCTACATTTTATTTTGAATTGATAATCAGGCTCGTTATATCGTTGTAACTTCATGTGGTAATTTGCATTGACCATTGGTTGGATTTGAGCATGCTGGGGACGGGATATGCGGCAGATCCCCGTGCGTAATCACTGTGGCAGCTGCTGGTAACGGCTAATATCGTTCAGGTGTGCGCGCCTTCAGACCAAACTCAACTCAATGGAAAACGCCTACAAGTCGCAATTGTACATTGTGAAGTTGTAGAAATATCGCAATTATTTTGCGAAAAACTAATGGAAACACAGCTTCTAATGGTCCTCTCTCCTCTCTCTCTTCTCTCCAGAGTAAGGATTGTGGAGCAGTGGAGGAGGAGGAAGGAGAGACAGGAGCGTGTGAGCCAGGGCCCCACCACTACCAAAGAAAGAAGGACGAGCTGCTTAAGGAAGAGTCTCCAGAAGGAGCGAGCCGGCTGCTTCTTTGGTCTCTTAGAAAGACTAATTGAAAAGTAAAATAATATATATATATTTATGTTAGTATTATTGTTCGTATTGTTCTTTTTGTTATTATTCTGCCGGATCATCATAGCACATGAATGTCTGCTTGTTTACCTTTTGCACTCATTCATGACACTGATGCATGGGGGGGGGGTTTAATGAGGTTTTGCACATTCAGGTTTTGTTGTTTTCATGAATGTTTTTTTTTATCCATGTATAGATTATTTCGTACATGTACAGTTTGTTATTTAATAAATATTTTGTTTAAGAAAAACTTTTTTCTCTTTCTTTTTACACGGCACAACAATGTTATGGTGCAAAGAGATCATTTAACAGAAAACACATTCATATTTACTGTCAATAGCAGGCCTGTGGGAAATGTATGGTTTATAGATCTGAATATACTGTCATAGTTGATCTTCACTGCATATGAATGCAAACGTGCATTGGAAAAAGCTTTGGCTCCAGAATATGTATATGTACCGGACTGTAAAATGTGTCAGAGGCATAAAAATGCACAAGTTAAAAAGAGACACAAATGCACAAGTTTAAAACAGACACCCTACCATTTATTTTAATTTATTTCATTTCATTTCATTACACACTTGACTTCTCTGAGACTTAACTATTCCTATACTGAAATCGCAGTTACACAGTTTGGCCTGTAGATGGTGCATTGCGCTCACAATAACTTGGGGTCCTTCGTTCTGGTGGGTTAAGTTTGAGGTAGCCGGAAAGTTCGCCAGAACATAAACACGTTAAACTGTCTGACGCCACGTTCTTGTTCTCAGCCGTCCTCAGCTACCAATTCTGAGGTCGGTAACATTTTGGGGGCTCGTCCTGGGATTGGCTTCGCCTGCTGGAGAGCTGCCGATCCATGAACCACGTCGACCAGACGCCGACGGAGATCTGCTGATCCATGAACCGCGGTGACCAGAAGCAAGTGCGAATCACCCGTCTGAGAGATCAGCAGTGAGAATCATCCAACTTGTGAGCAGAGAGTCTTCAGGGGTCCAGTCGAGATGGCTCGTCGTCAGCTAGTCTGGGAGATCCAGAAACTCCTGTATCTTCTCAACGAGAAGCAGCTCCATGACCTTGCAGTATCACTGAAAGATGACCAGGCGGTTGAGATTCCAGCAGTCACAGGCAGCAATGAACCTGAACTGTTTGAATACGTCGTCCACTTCATGAAGAGTGAGGAGCTAATGGGCTTGGAGGACCAAGGACTATCTCGTCTGCTCCAACTACGTGATGAAATAGAGGAACTGGCAACCAGCGAGGAGGACCAATCACCAGCACCAGTAACAGAGTCGGTAAATAGTGACATAGGTGGAGAACCAACCGTTACAGAAAAGGTGCCGGGATTGGTTAGACTCACTGACGTCGTTGCGTTCTTACCTCGCAGAGAGTTCAAAATGCATGGGGGCGTAATCTCAGATTCTGGTTCAGAAATGAGTTACAGCAGTATATGTAAGCAAATAGACGAGGGTTTGAAGGAGAAATTCTCAGAGTCAGAAATAATTCGCTCAGTGTTGAAAATGATAAAACAAGGAACGTTTAAAGACATGTTGACAAACAAAGACGACCTAACAATCGCTGAGTTGAAACGTTTTCTGAAATCACACATGAGAGACAAAAGTAGTACAGAGCTGTTTCAGGAGCTTAGTAACGCTAGGCAGCAGGACAAGGAAACTGCTCAGCAGTTCGTTTACAGACTTGTGGGGTTAAAACAGAGGCTAATCTTTGCATCTCAACAGAGTGGATCAGAGTTTAACTATGATAAAAAGCTAGTGCAAGGTGTTTTCCTCCACACACTTTATCAAGGCCTTAATGACAAAAACAGGGACATCAGGAGAGACATTAAGTGTCACTTATCTGACCTGTCAGTGACTGACGACTTCATTTTAGAGCAAATTACCAAATCCGCTGCTGAAGAGGCAGAGAGAAATAAACGGCTAGGTTTTGTATCCAGACCTAAACCCCTGACTGTTAATACAGCTCAGACACAAGAGGGCAGTGAGGCCACTATTGAGCCTTCACCGAGAAAAGTTGAGGGAGAGGTCAAAGCCAACCGTACAGCTATTATGGAACTGACAGCCCAGGTTTCAGCTTTAGCTAAAAATGTGGAAATGATGATTAAGCCACTTGATAACACAGCCCAGAACCAAGCTAGTGTGTCACCAATAAGCGCTAAAACCCCAGACAAAACCTATGTGAAACCCAGATGTGATGAATGTGTCAAACAAGGGAATCAAAACTGCCCACATTGCTTCCGGTGCGGCCAAGCTGGCCATAGAGCAGTGGGATGCCTTCAGAAAGGACCAAAGGCGGGAAACCCGATGAGGTCATTGGTAAGGGGCGACCAGTGACCGGAACGAACATTCAGTCCCATACCAAAAACTGTGACACGAGTAACAAGCCAGCCAAACCACTCAACAAGCCAAATAAATCCAGTAAATCCAATGAACCCAGTAAACCACAGAGAAAGCGAGTGGCTAAGCTAATCGGAAAAAGATGCATGCTTTCTTGCATAATAAATGGAGTTTCCACAGAAATGTTGCTGGATTCTGGGGCACAGGTTAGCGTCGTGGGAAGGACCTGGATTGAAAACACTTTGCCACATGCTCAGATACAACCCATGTCAAGTCTGCTAGAGGAAGACTTTTATGCTACTGCTGCTAATGGTACTCCAATTCCATTTGAAGGATGGGTTGAGGTATTAATGGAACTTAAGAGCATGGAGCATGGAAACATTGCCATTCATGTGCCCATGTTAGTCAGCCAGAGCTGTGTCGAAACCCCTCTGATAGGATTTAATGTCATTGAAGAACTGATCCGAGAAAATAGCGAGCAGCCTGAAAGTATCGTCAAGCTCGTAGCTCTGCTGAGTGGAGCCATGAAGTTAAAGAAAGATGTGGTAAACAACATTGTCTCAGCAGTGACAACCGAGACCTCAGAGGAGAGGTCTGAGGACTGTGTGGTAAAGATGGGAAAGAGAGGTCTTGTGATCAACCGAGGTGAGATCTGTGAAATCAAATGCCGGGTTAGGTCATGGCCAGAAGGAGGAGCTATGCTGTTCGAACCAGCTTTGACTGATTCATGCCCAGATGGGTTGGAACTGTTCCCTTCTGTCATTGAGGTGCCTAATGGTGCTACTAAGACTGTGAGAATCCCTGTTCAAAACAGCACTCAGCATGACATTTATCTCCCTCAGAGAACAGTGTTGGGCACAATCACCCAAATAGCTGAAATCAGGCCTGTGATGCAGAATGGTGGTCCTGAGAGAGACACGAGAGAGAGAGAGAATGTTGGACTGCATTCAAACCAGGTAAACCGAGAAAGTCAAGAAAAACAGACAATGGGAAGTAAACCGCCTCTACCTACAGGGGAGAAGTGGCATCCACCTGTTGAGTTAGATCATCTGCCTGAACAGGAAAAGGAAATGGTAAGGCAAATGCTTTATGAACAGTGTGACATATTTGCCAGGGAGGATGGAGACATAGGCTGTATACCAGATCTCAACCTGAAAATAAATTTGAAAGACAACACTCCAGTACAGAAATGTTATAACTCCATCCCAAAGCCACTCCATAAAGAAGTGAAAGATCACATCCAAAACCTTCTGGCAAAAGGCTGGATTAAGAAATCCGCATCATCCTACTCTTCACCAATAGTCTGTGTTCGTAAGAAAGATGGCGGTCTTAGACTATGTGTTGACTTTCGTGAGTTAAATCTAAAAACCATCCCAGACCGCCACCCGTTGCCCCGAATACAGGACTTATTGGATAATTTAGGGGGATTCACATGGTTTTCCATCTTAGACCAGGGCAGTGCATACCACCAGGGGTTTGTTGATGTTGAGTCGAGAAGTGCAACAGCCTTTAGCACCCCCTGGGGCTTATATGAATGGGTGCGCATTCCATTCGGCTTGACAAACGCACCAGCCGCCTTTCAAAGGTGTATGGAGAAGGTTTTGGAGGGCATGAGAGATGAATGTTGTTCTCCTTATCTTGATGACATACTTTGTTATTCAAAAACCTTTAGTGAACATCTTGATGACGTGAAGCGAGTGCTTTGTCAAATGCGAGAGCACGGAATTAAATTGCGTCCTAATAAATGCGAGTTGTTCAAGCGGCAAATCAGATATGTTGGCAGGATGGTGTCTGGAGAAGGCATCCACATGGATCCAAAAGATCTTGAAGCGGTCTTGCGGCTGAAGGAAAAAGAACCTAAAACAGTAGGTGAAGTCAGATCCTTAATCGGATTCCTCAGCTATTATAGATCCTATATTCAGGATTTCTCTCTCATAGCTAAACCATTATTTGAGCTACAGCAGGTTTCAGGCGAAACTAGCGTGAAGTCCACAGTCAGACAGAAAAAGGGTCAGAAAAAGAAAAAAAAAGACAATGGACAGCTGCCATCTAGAACTCCAGTCACGTGGACGTCTGAACACCAGGCCGTAGTGTCAAAGTTTATTGATCTGCTCACTCACCCACCAATACTAGCATACCCAGATTTCGATCTGCCCTTTGTTTTACACACTGACGCGTCCAACGAAGGTCTAGGTGCAGTACTATACCAACATCAGTGTGGAAAGTTGCGTGTCATAGCGTATGGATCCAGAACTCTCACCCCAGCTGAGCGCAATTATCACCTGCACTCAGGGAAGCTTGAGTTCCTCGCACTCAAGTGGGCAGTCTGCGAGAAGTTTAGAGACTATTTATACTATGCACCAACATTCACAGTATACACCGACAACAACCCGCTGACCTATGTGTTGAAAACAGCCAGACTAAATGCGACAGGGCATCGCTGGGTTGGTGAGCTTTCGGATTTTCACTTTGATATCAGGTACAGACCTGGTAAGTCCAACGCAGATGCTGACACTTTGTCCCGGTTCCCTGTGAACCTCGAAGAACAATTGGGTCATTACACAGAAGTAGTGTCTCCTGATGTTGTCTCGGCCATGTGGAAAGGAGATAAAGCTGCTGAGGAGGGAGACGTGCCATGGGTAGCTTCTCTTAGGCTCAGCTCATCAGACAACATGGAGACTGAGAGCCACAATGGTCATATCTTGTCCACTCTGTCGAGAGAAGATATTAAAGCGGCCCAACATGAAGATTGTGTCATCAAGGAAGTGATCACACTTCAGGAAAAGGGATGGATCCCAAAAGAGAAGGACAAAAGAAACATGACACGGGAAACGAGACGACTTGTGCATGAATGGAACAAGTTGGTACTAGACAACGGAGTGCTCTACAGACAAGCAGGAGAAAGGAAACAGCTAGTTGTGCCTAATAAACTCAAACCACTCGTTCTCAAAAGCCTACATGATGATATGGGTCACGTGGGGTCTGACAAAGTGATTCATTTAGCTCGTGATAGGTTCTATTGGCCCTTCATGCAAGACGAAGTGGAGGATTATGTCACCAAAAAATGTGCATGTATAAAACAAAAACATCCCAAAGTTCCTGAGAGAGCCCCAATGGGTAGCATCAAAACCAGCGCACCCTTTGAACTAGTCTCAGTCGATTACATGCACATGGAGCAAAGCAAAGGTGGTTACGAGTATGTGCTTGTTGTGGTGGATCACTTCACCCGTTTCGCGCAAGCATACCCGACTCGAAATAAGTCAGGGAAGACAGCTGCTGAGAAGATTTTCCAAGACTTCATTCCACGCTTTGGATTTCCTGAAAAACTCCATCATGATCAGGGGCGTGAGTTTGAAAACCATCTTTTCCAGCGACTGCAGCAGCTCGCCGGAATCTCCCACTCACGCACGACTCCATACCACCCACAAGGCAATCCAGTGGAAAGATTAAACCGAACTTTATTGCAGATGCTCCGTACGCTCCAGGAAGAAAAAAAAGCAAACTGGAAAGAACATCTTCCACACCTGGTGCATGCTTACAATTGTACTAGGCATGACGCCACGGGGTACGCGCCGTTCTTCCTGTTGTATGGGCGACACCCACGGTTGCCGATAGATCTGCTGTTCGATATCAACCCTGAACGAGAGAATGAGACACAGCAGTCGTTTGCACACAAATGGGCGACAAGAATGCAAGAAGCATATAAAATTGCTTCAGACAACAGCCAAAAGTCTTCTGCCAAGGGAAAGAAGTACTATGACAGACGCGTGAAAGGGACGACTCTCCAGCCAGGAGATAGGGTCCTTGTAAGGAATCTATCTGAAAGAGGTGGACCTGGGAAACTTCGTCCCTACTGGGAAAAGGTGGTGCATCGGGTAGTTGAGAGGATCAAAGATGGGCCGGTGTACAAGATCCAACCTGAAACTGGTAGAAAAGCATTGCGTGTGTTACATAGAAATCTGTTACTAGCAGTGAATGACTTACCTGTCGAGTCAGAAATCCTCAAAGAACCTGTGGAAAGAAAACAAAAAGAAAAGAGAACTGAAACTGCAGAGAATGTGGAGCAGGAGGAGGCCAGCTCTGATGAGGAGGAATGGTACTACCCGCGACAGCAAGAAGTCAGCAATTCTGTTAGTCAAAGCCATCCCAGACCACAAAGACTGGTTCCAGAACAAAGTTCAAGGCTCAGAGTGGCTGCAAAAGAGTTCACTCCAGTTGTAGTTCAGCAGGAACAGCAAGCAGTCAGTGAGGAAGAGGATCAACTCATACCAGAGCAAATACCAATCACAGAGCACGAAGGGGATGATGAAGACGAAGAGGATCCAAGTGCAGTAAGGCGATCGGCTCGGACTGTGCGGCCTAAAGAAATATTGACCTATGATAGTCTTGGCCAGCCAGCATACAGGCAGAGACAAGTCAGTCAGGTTGAGTTAGTGCCTGGAAATCCGGCCACTTACACTGTTAATCCTCTTCCCTGGTTACAGTTGGTTCCTGTATGGACATATTAAATGACTGACTTGTAGAAAAAATGCTAACATACCATGGATGCCAGGAGACATCTAAAATAAGTGGGGGAGAGTGTACCGGACTGTAAAATGTGTCAGAGGCATAAAAATGCACAAGTTAAAAAGAGACACAAATGCACAAGTTTAAAACAGACACCCTACCATTTATTTTAATTTATTTCATTTCATTTCATTACACACTTGACTTCTCTGAGACTTAACTATTCCTATACTGAAATCGCAGTTACACAGTTTGGCCTGTAGATGGTGCATTGCGCTCACAATAACTTGGGGTCCTTCGTTCTGGTGGGTTAAGTTTGAGGTAGCCGGAAAGTTCGCCAGAACATAAACACGTTAAACTGTCTGACGCCACGTTCTTGTTCTCAGCCGTCCTCAGCTACCAATTCTGAGGTCGGTAACATATACAGTTTTCTCTTTCAATTTGAGTCTTGCAGATAAGAGTGTTTTTATAGACTGTTTTCACAGAATTGTCAATCCTGTCCTAGGAGTCCTGATAGTTGTACTAGCAAACACTGCAACAGGTGAGCTGGGGTTCCATTTAGAATGTTTATGTTAAGTTCAAACTGTCTATAGCTCAGCTAACTTTAACCATAAGGTGAGATCACATTAACCCTACTTTACACATGTGTGTAGTCTGCAGCACTGCAGGATCACAGAGATGTGCTATATTTAACCTCTACAGAAGTTAGCAAAATACATGTCTAAGTTGGATCAGATCCCTTTATGCTTCCCCCCTGATGTCCTTATGAGTAGTTACAGATGATGATTATAACCTGAACTTGGGAAACACAAACTGAGACTTCACTAGACAGAGCATGACAACAGTGGTAGTAATAATTTATTTTGTCCTCTAAATAGTTATTCAAACATGTAGAAATAAATAAATAATGCATCACATGTAATGGAGGGGAATACTGAAAAAGTGAACCAATTTATTAAATATGTAGGCTACATATAAATAAATAAATGTGGCATAAAATGTCTTCTAGTGGGGCATCATCTTGGGTGGTCTCCAGAGTGTTTGGGGTGCATATAGGGGTCTGATCTGGGGGGAAAGGAGAAGAAAGCATGTTAAACAATAGCTAGATATGATATGCCATGTCACTTTCTCCCATGGGCTTTGAGAGGGAGGCTATCTAGCTATCTAGGCTATATATAGCAAAAAAAACCTGTAAGGTTAGGCTTAGGCTATATGAA
>NC_139625.1:80866916-81086916 GCF_964638095.1 Poromitra crassiceps | reverse complement strand
AGAGGGGGTGAGAGAGGGAGAGAGAGAGGGAGAGAGAGGGAGAGGGGGAGAGAGAGAGGGAGAGACAGAGGGAGAGAGAGAGAGGGAGAGAGAGAGGGAGAGAGAGAGAGGGAGAGAGAGAGGGAGAGAGAGAGAGGGAGAGAGAGAGGGAGAGAGAGAGAGGGAGAGAGAGAGAGACAGAGGGAGAGAGAGAGACAGAGGGAGAGAGAGGGAGAGAGAGAGAGAGAGAGAGAGAGAGAGGGAGAGGGGGAGAGACAGAGAGAGAGAGGGAGAGACAGAGGGAGAGAGAGGGAGAGACAGAGGGAGAGAGAGGGAGAGAGAGAGAGGGAGAGAGAGAGAGGGAGAGAGAGAGAGGGAGAGAGAGAGAGGGAGAGAGAGAGACAGAGGGAGAGAGAGAGACAGAGGTGGCACTACTTCAACTATTTATCTTTAAAGCACAGGGGGAAAGCGTGGGCTGGGCTTCTACCTTGGTATTTCTTAATTGGCTGAGTGTGTGTGTGTGTGTGTGTGTGTGTGTGTGTGTGTGTGTGTGTGTGTGTGTGTGTGTGTGTGTGTGTGTGTGCCCGCGCGCGTGCACACACATGTGGGCGCGGCTGCGCGCCCACATGTGTGCGGCCGCATGTGTGTGTGAGAGAGAGACTGAGAGAGTTTAATTCATTCATTTGCACATTAGAGATAATAATGAGCACAAAAACAAATTGTGCAAACAAGAAAGGAATAAGCACAGAGTCACTCAGTGGAATAGATCAAAGCTGTTCAGTGAGGAAAGAAATGGAAGGAAAACAACCAAGATGACAAAAAAAACTAAATAGGAAAACAGACACAAAATGACAGCATGAGACAAGCAGGAAACACAGAGAGACAGAGAAGAGAGAGAAGGCTCTTCCACACCGGCCTTGAAAGCCGAAAAATGCACGGAAAATAGGATTCGCGCCTCCGATGTGAAAGTCGTGAACGCGCTTTGGTGGATAATTGTTTTACGCCTTTTGTCCCGCGACGGTAGGTAGTAACAGCGCCGGGTTACCTGGCAACCCACCTCCATTTGAAAGCTTCGTCGCAGCGAGCTGGAAAAGGTGCGAATGGTCAGCTCATTCATAAAGAAAATTACAGGGGAAATCACCTCATGTATCAAGAAAGTGCACGAGTGAAAGTAAAAAAAGTAGCCTATACAATCATGACTGCAGGGGCGCCAGGAGGAATGCTCCGTGCGGTTAGGCTTTATGCTCAAACGATGTTGACATTAGTAGGTAAAATTAACCGATATAATAATAAGCTTCAGAGGGCTATAGCTGTCTGTGGCCAGTTGGTCTGAGGATATTCCCTCTCGAAATCAGCTCTGTGCATTCCCTTACAAAAACTACTAAGTAGTCATGCATTTATAGCCTATACTATTCCCCCGACGAAGTTATGCAGACTGCAGCTGTTTGATATGCGGGCGGTCGTGTATCGTTCCAATTTTAGTAGGACACCATATCGATCTGCCCGCCCACCATGCGAGTGCACCTATCCTCCCTGCTCAGCGGACTAGGAGAAGGAGGGAAGTCTTGTTGTTGAATGAATTCGTTCATCATACAGTAGCCTAGGCTACACTAACCTATGAAAATATTCATTTGGGCTAGGAGGAGCTGGAAATCCCTCTGCTCGCCTTTCAATCCGGGAGCAGGGGATTTCACCTGAAAGTACACCACAGCACGGAAATGTTGCCGTGCTGCTTGGCTCTGTGTGAAAGCAATTTCTGTGGCGAGGGTGCGAGCTTTGCGGGACTCCTAAACGGCAATTTTTGCGCGATCTGTGTTAGTGGGGCTCAAAAAATGCACTTTCAATGTAAAATAGGTCGCTTCCGGAAAGAAGCGCCAAAATTTGCACAAATACTCCTTGTGGGTTGTTATTTTGATAAAAGTAACTGGCCACGCAGAAATCTTGATCTTTCCAAGATGGCCGCCATTTCCCGCCCCAAAAACACTATTTTGGGGGCAACTTTGGGTAGAATTGTCCAATACGAATGATCTTGTTATCAAACCATACATTTATGACCACAGAGAAGCCAGATTTGTTTCATGTAAATTTCTAAATGGCTGCCATTTCAAAGATGGCTGCCATTTCAGCTATTTTTACCATTAGTGGGGCTCAAAACAGCACCTTTAGGTCGCTTCCGGAAAGAAGCGCCAAAATTGGCACAAATACTCCTTGTGGACTGTTATTTTGATAAAAGTAATTGGCCACCCAGAATTTTTTTTTTTTCCAAGATGGCCGCCATTTCCAGCCTGAAAACACTATTTTGGGGGCAACTTTGGGTAGAATTGTCCAATATGAATGATCTTGTTATCAAACCATACATTTATTACCACAGAGAAGCCAGATTTATTCCATGAAAATTTCAAAATGGCTGCCATTTTAAAGATGGCTGCCATTTCTGCTATTTTTACCATAGGATTTCACTGTCCAAGGCGATTTTGATGATCTTGGTGTCAAATGACAGGTTTTTAACTATGAAAATTTCAAAATTATACATCAGAAATGATTTGTATATCTCCTTTTACCATTTACTCTAAAATACTAAATCTCTAAAATACTGTTGTTTATGCATATTTTCACATTACTTTGAAAATATATGCAGAGTAAATGGCAAAAGGAGATATACAAATAATTTCTGATGTATAATTTTGAAATTTCCATAGTTAAAAACCTGTCATTTGACACCAGAATCATCAAAATCGCCCTGGACAGTGAAATCCTATGGTAAAAATGGCTGAAATGGCAGCCATCTTTAAAATGGCAGCCATTTTGAAATTTTCATGGAATAAATCTGGCTTCTCTGTGGTCATAAATGTATGGTTTGATAACAAGATCATTCATATTGGAAAATTCTACCCAAAGTTGCCCCCAAAATAGTGTTTTCAGGCTGGAAATAGCGGCCATCTTGGAAAAAAATAAAATTTCTGCGTGGCCAGTTACTTTTATCAAAATAACAGTCCACAAGGAGTATTTGTGCCAATTTTGGCGCTTCTTTCCGGAAGCGACCTATAGGTGCTGTTTTGAGCCCCACTATGTGTGAAAGAGCCTAGAGAGAGAGAGAGAGAGAGAGAGAGAGAGAGAGAGAGAGAGAGAGAGAGAAGACAGGAGTGCACGAGATAGAGGGTGAGAATATGAGAGAGAGACAGAGAGTCATGGTGGTGAAGAAGGTGGTGATAGTGGTGTGTGTGTGTGTGTGTGTGTGTGTGAGAGAGAGCCCGAGGACCAAGACCATTCCTCCTCCATTAAACTCTTATCATTAAATTCATTACCCCCCCCCCCCCCACTGTCCCCAACCTCATTTTGACAGTTCAATAATGGACTGCTTATCTTTTATGAATAGAAGGAGCCATTAGGACCCGTGTGTGTCTGGGCTCGGCTCTCCTCTGTGCTGCTGCACACGCATCAGAGCTGTCCTTATGTCAGGGTGTCATAACAACCACAACACATGAGCGTTGCCACAGGGAAGACTAGATTCATTTCAATGTCCATTTTGGGGGAACAAATGATATTAAATCTATCATGTGTATTGTGTAAGTTCTAAAAAAACATATCCGGTATCATCTTAAATGCCACAGAAACGATCAGGTTCATCATTTTGTAAGAGCAGGTGCCATAAATGGTGGATATTTAATGCTGTATTGAAACTGTTCAAATGTTATTGGATATGATACACAGGGGCAGGGATGTGATCAGGATGGTAATAGCATTGTAAAAAACCCTGTGATGATGATGATTATGATTATGACTATATCGTTACAGCAATAGGCTAAGTAATGCATTACTAGGTATATATACTAGGGTTTCGAGCCCCTAGGGTATCGGCCCCTTTGGGGCCGAAACCCTAGGCTCGGTCGCTGCGCGGGCTCGCCGCTGTGTGGCCTCACTTGCTCTATTGGCATGCACAGCACACAATTGCTCAACTTCGCATCACTGATATATCCATGTGATTGTCATTTTGGGAACCTGATATTATCACTGCTCAATATTTAAAAAAAAATCAGCAGTGTACAATCATTTAAATTCCTAATAACGTCAACAATAATCAAAAGTGAGCTTCATCATCATGACAACAATCATTTTGTCACAGTGCACCCTTCTGTTTAAAATGGTGGGTTTTTCATTTTGGAAAGACACTTCCAATGGATCGTGGGAAAATAACATCGGCCATAATTCACCTAATAGTTTTTTTTATAGAATTAAAATGAGTAACAGGTCCCTCTAAACCCCCCTGTGTGGTCATGGCTCTCTGCATTACCTACGAGATATCAGCTCCTCTTCCTCTGATGATCACACATTCCTTCATTTCACACAGAGCTGAGCTATTTCTCAAACCTACTGGAGAGAGCAAAGCAAAGTGTCCTCCACAATCACTGATGCATATAGATAACAAGCTGTTGAATACTGAATAGCCATCCACAGAGAAGGGGTGAGAGGGGGGAGGGAAGGAGAGAGAGGAGAGAGAGAGAGAGAGAGAGAGAGAGAGAGAGAGAGAGAGAGAGAGAGAGAGAGCTCCCACTTGTGCTCTATGCCAGACTGCCTTGGCTATACTATCAATGGGAGAGAGAGGGGAGTACAGACAGAGTAGCGCTGCCAGAGGCTGAATTCACTCAAACAGAGGGAGGAATATTTTCTTCTATCTATAATAAATGCAAATCCATTAAAAATGCACGACAGAGGGAAATGAATTCCATCAGCTCAGAGTAACACTGACCTAGAAACAATTACAATGAACCAGGATTCTGAGACCAATCTCATCGGCCAGGGAGATGCACGTGCGTGCGTGTGTGCGTGCGTGTGTGCGTGCGTGTGCGTGTGTGCGTGCGTGTGTGCGTGCGTGTGTGCGTGCGTGCGTGTGTGTGTGCGTGCGTGTGTGCGTGCGTGCATGTATCCATGATGGTCACAGTGTATTTGCACATCATGTGTATGAGAGGGAAACAGAAAGGTCAGTGCATGTCACAACATAGGGATGCATCATATTGTTGTTTTTTTGTCGATATCCAATATGCCGAATATATTTTCCAACTCTTTTGCCGATACCGATATATGCACACATTTGTTCCCACCTAATTTCAGAGAAGTCTCTCCTGTAGTGGAATGAACACATTATGCCTCCTCTTATCATGATGGCCCACTGACAGGTGCAGACATGAATGCAATGCTTTTCAAAATGTGCACATTCACCGGGCAAAATAAGAAAAGTGCTTCAGCTTAGCTTATGTAAAGCAAGCCATATTTTTGGGGGGTGACCCCAAATATACTCAACGATTCGATGATTCGTTCGAAGGAGCCTGATTCGACCGCTTTCTCACAGTCAAATAGTCGCAAAATGTGGTTATGAACAAGGATCATTCCATTCCAGCTATATGGGGGTGCTGGATGTCTGATTTTACATAGAATTGCTTGGTTTCTCCAAATAGATTGTGATATATAGCCTATTTTAGTATAAGTGTATCAGCCTATTAATACCATAAAACAGGGGTTCCCAAATTATTTTGGCTTGGGACCCTATTTTGACGTCACAAAAATCTAGGGACCCGAGACATTTCAAATTCCGGGACACCATCGATAATATCATCAGTGACATCGTCAGTTATGTCACATAATGCTTCATTTTCCCTGCAGAATTCTGACTTTAATCTGAGAATTCTGACTTTAATCTCAAAATTCTGACTTTTTTGTCAAAATTCTGACAGTAACTTCGAATTCTGACTTTAACTCATTGAGTGCCAAGGACGAGTATGTTCGTCAATTCAGATACTAACGTAGAGTGCCAAGGACGAGTATGTTCGTCAATTGCGTTTTTTGACGGTGGGACGTGGATCAAAGCCTCAGGCATCTCCTGTACAAATATTGTAGCTATTGAAGGTGTATAACCTATTTTATGGACTCATTAGGTGGCGACAGTGCTCTCCAGATTAGAGAAAGGTCCGGAAAACAGCAGGAAAAAGCCCCGTGATGAAAGAGAAACCGCTCATGCTGCAGCCAGAGCCATATAGATTGCTCTGTCTGGAGCTGACGTTGGCTGCGAACAGCAGTCAATCCGCGCCCACAACTGAGCCCCTCTGCCTCTGTCTGTCTGTCTGCATAGTTTCTCCACACGATTAGCCGCCAGAAAAGCAGCACCCGACGCCGAAGGGCCAAACCATTCTCAGCAGTCCAGTTTGGCTTTTCCGTGTCGCGCTGGGAGCCGGCGCACAAAAACGGAGCACTCCGAAAATAGACTGGGTGCGTTAGGCTGTGTGTTAGTGTGGGGAGGAGTTTGCAGCTGAGGGGGGGAGAGGGGGGTGGGGCACGCAGGGCACCACACAACTACACCACGTCACTACATCAGAAAATATTAGCTTCAGACTCAGTGAATGTGCTTGAAATGCTTCATTTCACAAAAGGCAGAATAACTCAGCTTCTAATTTGAAACGCCTGAATTTGCTCAAAACAACCTATCTTCTCCGGCTCATAACTAAAGAACGGAAAATGGTATCAATAAACTTTTTTTTGCTGATGATACAATAGAGTCAGCTCGTTCTTTGTGCGTGTTCAGTGTTTACATAGTAATATCACACAATATTCTGTGGGCCTCGAGAAATCACTGAAAACGCTCTGAAACTCTGGCACTGGGAGCGTCCGTTCTCCAAAAGTGGCTGGCACTCAATGAGTTAATCTCAGAATTCTGACTTTATTCTCAGAATCCTGATTTAAAGTTATAATCTAAAAGATTTTCATCTAATTAAAAAGAGGCACTCACAATGTTGATTGAGGCTATGTCCATTAGGATGAAGCCTTTGCAGTATATAGTGACATTATGTGACATTACAGTTTGGATCTCACCTGCAATTACCACCCACCGCCATAGGTGTCACCCAAGAGAAGAAAACTGAAATCTTAGAGATTATCACTTTAAACTCAAAACTCAAAAAACAAAAACAAAAACGGAAGTGACATCTTCAGTAATATTAAATTGTGTGTGGTGTAATTTTATATATAAAAAAAAATCCAGGCGACCCTATTTGAATTCCAGGTGACCCCACTTAGGGTCGCGACCCTAAGTTTGGGAACCACTGCCATAAAACCAAGTCCCAATTAAACAAATAAATCAAACAAACTCATGCTAATGGATTTTCTGATTGCCAGATAGTCTTATTAACACGTTCACTGCCAATGGCGATTTGACTCGTCAAACACAATCCAGCGGTTCACTGCCAATGACGAGTTGAGACGTCAAAAAAAAAATATATTTTTTTTGACGGTGCTACGTGGATCAATGCCCCCCACGTCTCCTATAAAAATATTGGAAGTATTGAATGTGTATAATCTATTTTACCGACCAACTAAGTGGCGACAGTGCTCTCCCGACAGAGAGAAAGCCAACCAAAAACAGCCGCGGGAGCAAGCCATTCTCAAGGAAATGGCTTGGCGAAAACGCTTTCGATTTCACACACACACACACACACACACACACACACACACACACACACACACACACACACACACACACACACACACACACACACACACACACACACACACACACACGAGTACCTTTGAGCATAAATAAATAAGACCAGAATCGCAAAAGCTTCATCAAAGCTCTCAACCGCCCGTTTTACAGTAATCCAGACTCGCCCGAGAGCCGCCAGCAGCATCAGCACAGACGAGCAGCAGCAGCAGCAGCAGCAGCAGCAGAGCGGAGTAGGCTACGCCTCAAGATTGGAAGAAGGGGATCGCGAAGGAATTTCTCTCCCGTGTCTAACCCCCCCCCTCGCCTCTCCTCTCCTCTTCCCCGCTCCTGCGATTCCCTTCTCTTTTTTTGGGATCTGTGAGGCAACAGAAACTCGCCTGTGACAAAACACTGCAAAGCCACCAGAGACACACCTAAGGAGGGAGGAGTTTGGAGACACACACACACACACACACACACACACACACACACACACACACACACACACACACACACACACACAAACACAATACAGTATACAGACTTGCCCAAGGGCACCCATAATCACAGGCACGTGAGGTGGTTCTAAAAATCCATTTATCTCAAAACTCTCTGAAAATCTCTGAAACCATGCTGTACTCAACGGCTAATATCTACATAACTACTAACTCTACAAACTAACTCTTTTAGACAGAGAAAGCACACATTCTATTAGTACTTTTGTGAACTTTGTGTTCACAAAGTCCAAACAGAAAAGAATCCTCGGCTCTTGTAAAATGAGCCAGAATCCTCAAAAAAACCCTCTGGCAGAAGCTAACTACAGTATTGAAAAACGGCTGGCAGTGAATGTGTTAAAAAAAGGAAGAAAAAAGAATAGTCGAATATTCATATTGAAGAGGCAAATCCGATTGGACTGACAGAACTCTGAGTGGAACACAGCCCTACAGACATCGAGCATTTGGGCATAATTAAAGCGTCATTTTATCGGCCTGTCATATTTGCAGAAATGTTTGTTTCGGGCTGATGCCGATATTTCATTTCAAAGCCTTTATCGGCCGATCCCGATGACGTGCCCAATGCCCATATCATTGTGCATCCCTAAAACAAGGTAAGCAGGCAGGTTCTGAATGAGCAGTGGAGTCTGTGGTTGATCAGAGGCAGGTTCTGAATGGGCAGTGGAGTCTCTGGTTGATCAGAGGCAGGTTGTGAATGGGCAGTGGAGTCTGTGGTTGAGACGAGGGCGTGGCTGCACGACATGGAGTTAGAGGAGCGGAGACGAGGGCGTGGCTGCACGACATGGAGTTGGCCATCTGATGATACACGAAAGAAGAAGAAGAGGCGATCAGAGCACGAGGAACATCATTCACTAAAGGACACAAAGCGGTCAGTGCCCTCTCTGCGAGCCGCAGAAACAGGAATATAAATGAGAGCTTAATGCAGCGCTCTAGTCTGCAGCATGCCACTCCTCTCCGCCTGCTGGCATCCACTTTACTAATCACAGGCAGTAAAGAACACATACATCACTGCACTTTCAGCTAATAAGCACTGTACTCAGTGTACTGGGCATCTTTGAGAGAAATAATAAAGAGATGGCTTAGCCCGTATCATCTCAGAGCATCCTCAACTCTTTAAGCCACTTTACGGTCAAGGTCCAATCATAGGGGAAGCAGCAGAGTTACAATGTGTGACTGTGTGGGGCTTGATGTCTGCGGGGTTTGATGTAACGCCCAGGCATTGCCTGGCCACACCTGTGAATAATTCTGGTGCTTAAGACCGCCCAAATCCCGCTTGCGCTGGCATTTTGGGGGCGCAGATGATTTGGCACGGCTCTAATTTGCGCCTGCGGCAGGTGCCGTGAACGTTTCTGCATCCCCGCTGAGAATTGCATCGCCACCATACTTCGCGGCTGTTTTAACTTAGAGAACAGGGAGGTCCTGTTTACCGAGACAATTATATTACTTTTAAACAGTTACATTTCTGTATAAATCATTACAATATGCTCCCGTGAGGTGGGTATGCGTTTAGCTGCTGCCGGGCGGGGGTGCAAAACTCGGCATAACACCTGGACACTAGTGTAAAGTGGACTGCTATCGTTAAGGCACGCAAACAAGTGCGCAAGCGCAAATAGGGGATATCGCCTGTATAATATATCATAACGCCCTCATTAGGCCAATTCATAAGAATAGCTGGATTTGTGTCAAATGTTTAATGGTGTAGGAGTTTGAAATTTCCCCCTTTAATTACAGCACTTAGACTTTATAACAAAATGCAAAAATGCGTATTTGTCAAAATCGGACCAGTGATGATGGCAGTGATGTCACATTTGACGATTTGAGTTCAACCTTTACGCCGGAATCCAGTGTGAAAATGCATCTCCCCACCAAGTGCCATTCAACATTTTGACCAGCGGTGTCTAAGACATCACCTACAGACTCGACTACTGCAATAGCATCCTCTACGGCTCACCCAACAAAATCCTCAATAAACTTCAATATGACCACATCACCCCTGTCCTTCATGACCTCCACTGGCTCCCGGTCAAATATAGGATCAACTTCAAAATTCTACTCACCACTTACAAAGCCCTAAACAACCTACCCCCCCCCCCCCCCCCCCACCACCTCTCCGATCTCCCCCCCCCCCACCACGCCCCCACTCGCAGCCTCCGGTCCGGAGACACCAACGGCTTGAAGATCCCCAGGACCAAGCTCCGGACCTGTGGCGACAGGGCCTTCTCAGTCGCTGCACCCTCCCTCTGGAACACTCTCCCCATCCACATCCGTCAAGCAAACACCCTACCATCTTTCAAACAGGCCCTCAAGACCCACCTCTTCACACTCGCCTTCTCCTGCTAACCCCATCACTCATTTTCTATTTATTTTACTATTATAATTGTACTTATTAAATGATTTTACTCCGTGTGTAAAGCGACTTTGAGTACCTAGAAAAGCGCTATATAAGTTTAATGTATTATTATTATTATTATTACCTAAAATATCACGGTTCACATGACCGACAGATACAGATATCCCTATTATGTATCATCACAACAAAAACAGAGTAACCGCCCAGTTTCCGTGGGCTCTGAACCATCCTAGATGGCGATGCTGATTTTCATATCGCTCGAGAGGGAAAAGCTACGGCCTATTAGGCTAACGGCCTATCACCAGTGTTGGGGGTAACTCATTACAAAAGTAACATATTACATGTAATATATTACTTTTAGCAGTAACTCAGTAATATAACTTCTTACTTATAGGCTTTCAGTAATATTATACCAGTTACTTTGTCAAGTAACTCAAGTCACAAATTGAGTTACATTTGATCAAATCAAAGCACATATTTAAAAAAGATACAATTATTTCCTAATCAAACTGTGTGTTTTTATGCAAATAACCACTATAGATGACAATAACAAAGGAAAAACATAACATTTAGAATTTTGGATCGTTTACACTGACTTCAAGGCGGTTGAAATGATTTTTGGGGATGGTTCCGGGGCGGCAATGTCATTCTGCTGCTGCTGTTGTTTTGGTCAAAGTAATGCAAAAGTAGTGTAATAAGTAACAAGTTACTCTACACAGAAAGTAATATTGTAAAGTAACTTATTACTTTCAAATGAAAGTAACTAGTAATATGTAGTATATTACATTTTGGAAGTAACTTGCCCAACACTGCCTATCACACACACAAAATCAGGCCTAGCTATTTTTTGGGGGTAATTACAGCACAGCCTGTAGTCACAACAGTGTAACAACAGCTAGCGCTATGCTAATTGATGTATTGTTTGGCTGAAGAGCCCTCAGGCAGGGCATCTCATCCCTGACAGCTCTTTACATTAGAGCTCAAAATGCACTCTCTCCATTACGTTGACTAAAGTAGATGAAGGCCCTCAATGCTGCACACCACTGAAGGTCCTAATGGACTCAATGTGACCCTTTTCATTTTGTAGCGAGTGAACATTGTATTTAAAACGATTTCACAAACCCAGGCCATTTCACATTTGCGGTTTGAAACTCGCTGAGAAAAGCAGACAAGACAGGAGGACTAAGGGCCTGTGTCCACCTAGCGTCTTTTTCCGACGTTAAACGCTGGGAGTGCGCTGGGTAGCGCTGATCCCAGCGCACAATATAACAAGGAAGCAGTCTGCAAGTAACGTTAGTTCAGCTTGATAGCTGATGGCTAGCAAGCTAACAACACAGGTAGGCTACGCTATTAAAAGCAGTAAGCACAACACTCACCAGAAATATTAAGTGTCTAGCCAGAAAAGGAGCACCCAACACCAGCGTCTTTCTGAAAAGTTAAAATAATTTCAGCTGGAAGCACTGGGAGCGCTGGGAGTCGGGCGCACAAAAATGCCAGAGCGCTGTGAAAATAGACGCTGGACGCAGCGCACTTTCTCTAGACGTCCGTGTGCGCTCGCATACGCTCTCCCCCCATTGGAAACAACTGAAAATAGACGCCGGAGCTGATGAAAAGACGCTAGGTGGACACAGGCCCTAAAGCTGTAGCTACAAAAGCAGACAGACAGGAGGACTAAAGTCATAGCTACAAAAGCAGACAGACAGGAGGACTAAAGCTGTAGCTACAAAAGCAGACAGACAGGAGGACTAAAGTCGTAGCTACAAAAGCAGACAGACAGGAGGACTAAAGCTGTAGCTACAAAAGCAGACAGACAGGAGGACTAAAGCCATAGCTACAAAAGCAGACAGACAGGAGGACTAAAGCTGTAGCTACAAAAGCAGACAGACAGGAGGACTAAAGTCGTAGCTACAAAAGCAGACAGACAGGAGGACTAAAGTCGTAGCTACAAAAGCAGACAGACATGAGGACTAAAGCTGTAGCTACAAAAACAGACAGACAGGATGACTAAAGCTGTAGCTACAAAAGCAGACAGACAGGAGGACTAAAGCCGTAGCTACAAAAGCAGACAGACAGGAGGACTAAAGCTGTAGCTACAAAAGCAGACAGACAGGAGGACTAAAGCCATAGCTACAAAAGCAGACAGACAGGAGGACTAAAGCTGTAGCTACAAAAGCAGACAGACAGGAGGACTAAAGTCGTAGCTACAAAAGCAGACAGACAGGAGGACTAAAGCTGTAGCTACAAAAGCAGACAGACAGGAGGACTAAAGTCATAGCTACAAAAGCAGACAGACAGGAGGACTAAAGCTGTAGCTACAAAAGCAGACAGACAGGAGGACTAAAGCCATAGCTACAAAAGCAGACAGACAGGAGGACTAAAGCTGTAGCTACAAAAGCAGACAGACAGGAGGACTAAAGTCGTAGCTACAAAAGCAGACAGACAGGAGGACTAAAGCCATAGCTACAAAAGCAGACAGACAGGAGGACTAAAGTCGTAGTAGCTACAAAAGCAGACAGACAGGAGGACTAAAGTCATAGCTACAAAAGCAGACAGACAGGAGGACTAAAGTCGTAGCTACAAAAGCAGACAGACAGGAGGACTAAAGTCATAGCTACAAAAGCAGACAGACAGGAGGACTAAAGCTGTAGCTACAAAAGCAGACAGACAGGAGGACTAAAGTCATAGCTACAAAAACAGACAGACAGGATGACTAAAGCTGTAGCTACAAAAGCAGACAGACAGGAGGACTAAAGCCGTAGCTACAAAAGCAAACAGACAGGAGGACTAAAGCCGTAGCTACAAAAGCAGACAGACAGGAGGACTAAAGCCGTAGCTACAAAAGCAGACAGACAGGAGGACTAAAGCTGTAGCTACAAAAGCAGACAGACAGGAGGACTAAAGTCGTAGCTACAAAAGCAGACAGACAGGAGGACTAAAGCTGTAGCTACAAAAGCAGACAGACAGGAGGACTAAAGCTGTAGCTACAAAAACAGACAGACAGGAGGACTAAAGCTGTAGCTACAAAAGCAGACAGACAGGAGGACTAAAGTCATAGCTACAAAAGCAGACAGACAGGAGGACTAAAGTCATAGCTACAAAAGCAGACAGACAGGAGGACTAAAGTTGTAGCTACAAAAGCAGACAGACAGGAGGACTAAAGCTGTAGCTACAAAAACAGACAGACAGGAGGACTAAAGCTGTAGCTACAAAAGCAGACAGACAGGAGGACTAAAGCTGTAGCTACAAAAGCAGACAGACAGGAGGACTAAAGCTGTAGCTACAAAAGCAGACAGACAGGAGGACTAAAGCCGTAGCTACAAAAGCAGACAGACAGGAGGACTAAAGCTGTAGCTACAAAAGCAGACAGACAGGAGGACTAAAGCTGTAGCTACAAAAGCAAACAGACAGGAGGACTAAAGCTGTAGCTACAAAAGCAGACAGACAGGAGGACTAAAGCCGTAGCTACAAAAGCAGACAGACAGGAGGACCAAAGCTGTAGCTACAAAAGCAGACAGACAGGAGGACTAAAGTCGTAGCTACAAAAGCAAACAGACAGGAGGACTAAAGCTGTAGCTACAAAAGCAGACAGACAGGAGGACTAAAGCCGTAGCTACAAAAGCAAACAGACAGGAGGACTAAAGCTGTAGCTACAAAAGCAGACAGACAGGAGGACTAAAGCCGTAGCTACAAAAGCAGACAGACAGGAGGACTAAAGCCGTAGCTACAAAAGCAAACAGACAGGAGGACTAAAGCTGTAGCTACAAAAGCAGACAGACAGGAGGACTAAAGCCATAGCTACAAAAGCAAACAGACAGGAGGACTAAAGCTGTAGCTACAAAAGCAGACAGACAGGAGGACTAAAGCTGTAGCTACAAAAGCAAACAGACAGGAGGACTAAAGCTGTAGCTACAAAAGCAGACAGACAGGAGGACTAAAGCCGTAGCTACAAAAGCAGACAGACAGGAGGACTAAAGCCATAGCTACAAAAGCAAACAGACAGGAGGACTAAAGCTGTAGCTACAAAAGCAGACAGACAGGAGGACTAAAGCCATAGCTACAAAAGCAAACAGACAGGAGGACTAAAGCTGTAGCTACAAAAGCAGACAGACAGGAGGACTAAAGCCGTAGCTACAAAAGCAGACAGACAGGAGGACTAAAGCCATAGCTACAAAAGCAAACAGACAGGAGGACTAAAGCTGTAGCTACAAAAGCAGACAGACAGGAGGACTAAAGCCGTAGCTACAAAAGCAGACAGACAGGAGGACTAAAGCTGTAGCTACAAAAGCAGACAGACAGGAGGACTAAAGTCGTAGCTACAAAAGCAGACAGACAGGATGACTAAAGCTGTAGCTACAAAAGCAGACAGACAGGAGGACTAAAGCTGTAGCTACAAAAGCAGACAGACAGGAGGACTAAAGCCGTAGCTACAAAAGCAGACAGACAGGATGACTAAAGCTGTAGCTACAAAAGCAGACAGACAGGAGGACTAAAGCCGTAGCTACAAAAGCAGACAGACAGGATGACTAAAGCTGTAGCTACAAAAGCAGACAGACAGGAGGACTAAAGCTGTAGCTATAAAAGCAGACAGACAGGAGGACTAAAGCTGTAGCTACAAAAGCAGACAGACAGGAGGACTAAAGTCATAGCTACAAAAGCAGACAGACAGGAGGACTAAAGCTGTAGCTATAAAAGCAGACAGACAGGAGGACTAAAGCTGTAGCTACAAAAGCAGACAGACAGGAGGACTAAAGCTGTAGCTATAAAAGCAGACAGACAGGAGGACTAAAGAAAAAAAGCTGTAGCTATAAAAGCAGACAGACAGGAGGACTAAAGCTGTAGCTACAAAAGCAGTTAAACCTTTATTTCTGGACATGCCTCTTTTTGTGTTTCTGACCCATTTCACAGCTGCACCTCTGCTCCTGTTGTTTTTACATGATAGAGTAACATTACATTATAAAGAAACCCAACTCAAAGTGTGAGCCTGTTCAGTCTCTGAGCTGTAACCAAAGCTTTTCATATCCGCTGTGCTAAAACAAATATGGATTAAGAAGACAAGCTCTGTAGTCGAGACACGTCCAACACGAAACATCCCTCTTTTCTGGGGTAGAATGATTTGATTTGTATATATTATACTATAATACTAAGCTGAGCTCTAAAATGATTAGATTTGTATATACTATAATACTAAGCTGAGCTCTAAAATGATTAGATTTGTATACACTATAATACTAAGCTGAGCTCTAGAATGATTAGATTTGTATATATTATACTATAATACTAAGCTGAGCTCTAGAATGATTTGATTTGTATACACTATAATACTAAGCTGAGCTCTAAAATGATTAGATTTGTATACACTATAATAGTAAGCTGAGCTCTAGAATGATTAGATTTGTATATATTATACTATAATACTAAGCTGAGCTCTAGAATGATTTGATTTGTATACACTATAATAGTAAGCTGAGCTCTAGAATGATTAGATTTGTATATATTATACTATAATGCTAAGCTGAGCTCTAGAATGATTTGATTTGTATACACTATAATACTAAGCTGAGCTCTAAAATGATTAGATTTGTATACACTATAATAGTAAGCTGAGCTCTAGAATGATTAGATTTGTATATATTATACTATAATGCTAAGCTGAGCTCTAGAATGATTTGATTTGTATACACTATAATACTAAGCTGAGCTCTAGAATGATTTGATTTGTATACACTATAATAGTAAGCTGAGCTCTAGAATGATTAGATTTGTATATATTATACTATAATGCTAAGCTGAGCTCTAGAATGATTTGATTTGTATACACTATAATACTAAGCTGAGCTCTAGAATGATTTGATTTGTATACACTATAATACTAAGCTGAGCTCTAGAATGATTTGATTTGTATACACTATAATAGTAAGCTGAGCTCTAGAATGATTAGATTTGTATATATTATACTATAATGCTAAGCTGAGCTCTAGAATGATTTGATTTGTATACACTATAATACTAAGCTGAGCTCTAGAATGATTTGATTTGTATACACTATAATAGTAAGCTGAGCTCTAGAATGATTAGATTTGTATATATTATACTATAATGCTAAGCTGAGCTCTAGAATGATTTGTATACACTATAATACTAAGCTGAGCTCTAGAATGATTTGATTTGTATACACTATAATAGTAAGCTGAGCTCTAGAATGATTAGATTTGTATATATTATACTATAATGCTAAGCTGAGCTCTAGAATGATTTGTATACACTATAATACTAAGCTGAGCTCTAGAATGATTTGTATACACTATAATAGTAAGCTGAGCTCTAGAATGATTTGTATACACTATAATAGTAAGCTGAGCTCTAGAATGATTTGTATACACTATAATAGTAAGCTGAGCTCTAGAATGATTAGATTTGTATACTATAATACTAAGCTGAGCTCTAGAATGATTTGATTTGTATACTATAATACTAAGCTGAGCTCTAGAATGATTTGATTTGTATATATTATACTATAATACTAAGCTGAGCTCTAGAATGATTTGTATACACTATAATACTAAGCTGAGCTCTAGAATGATTAGATATGTATATACTATAATACTAAGCTGAGCTCTAGAATGATTAGATTTGTATATACTATAATACTAAGCTGAGCTCTAGAATGATTTGATTTGTATATACTATAATACTAAGCTGAGCTCTAGAATGATTTGATTTGTATACACTATAATACTAAGCTGAGCTCTAGAATGATTAGATTTGTATATAATACTATAATACTAAGCTGAGCTCTAGAATGATTAGATTTGTATATAATACTATAATACTAAGCTGAGCTCTAGAATGATTAGATTTGTATATATTATAGTATAATACTAAGCTGAGCTCTAGAATGATTAGATTTGTATATAATACTATAATACTAAGCTGAGCTCTAGAATGATTAGATTTGTATATACTATACTATAATACTAACCTGAGCTCTAGAATGATTAGATTTGTATATACTATACTATAATACTAACCTGAGCTCTAGAATGATTAGATTTGTATATACTATAATACTAAGCTGAACTCTAGAATGATTTGATTTGTATATCTAGAATTATCATCAATTATGACATCATCACTGTTGACACTGTGTTCAATGATGACATCATTAAAACCTTCAACAGTGACATCATCTAACAAGCTGATTCCATCTGTTGAATATAAGGCCTCGGCATGATAAATCCTTTGAGTCACTTCACTTGGATTATTCAGGTTCTATAAACCAGTGCTTCTCAACGTGGGGTCTGGGGACCACCTGGGTCCTTGAGGGGGTTCCAGGGGGTCCCCAATAAATTCATGATTTGTTCATTTGACCATTATTTCATTTAAGCAGTTAACACAATTATAGAATGTAGAGGAATGACTATGTTGATCATGTTATATCTCTACCTAGTACAATATATAGTCATGGAATTCTGGACAAAATCATAATCTAACATTACAAATATTCTCAGATTCGGGTTTCAAAAGACAAAATCTCATCAAATGGTGGTCCGTGGCTCTAATGTGGACTAAAGTAGTGGTCCTTGATATGAAAAAGGTTGAGCAGCTGCATCACTGCTATGAACAACTTGAGTCAGCAGATGAGCCGGACCACAACGCTATAGCTTGGGTCAGCAGATGAGCCGGACCACACCGCTGTAGCTTGAGTCAGCAGATGAGCCGGACCACAACGCTATAGCTTGAGTCAGCAGATGAGCCGGACCACAACGCTATAGCTTGAGTCAGCATGTGGAAGGCCAGAGAGATGATGTTTCCTGGCTTAAGTCTGCCTGGCAATGATCAAGAATATGCTCATTTCTACAGTCCTCCAGTGGCAGAGATGAAAGCGCTTCATATGCCAGTGCTGCCAACCTCTGGATTTTGTGTCCAGGCAACACGTCTATAGCAACGGCCTGTTGGTCATGTGACTGCCCCGCCCACCAGCCAGATGTGGAACAGCAGCCTTCTAAATGACTACAATATGTTGGACCTGTTGAGCCCTCCTCTCCTCCCCTCCTCCGGCCGCAGGTTTTCTAAAAAGGAACTTGACCTACATTTCTCCTCCATGCTCTGAATTGAGAAAAAAGATGTTAAAGACTCTGTGAGACAGAACTGAAATAGCAGCTCCCTCTCTGCCCACAAACCAGCCTACTAGCAGGGCCTTCCTGTGATGAACCACATGTGCACTGCTGCAGGAGGTAAACAGCCTGTTCATAATGGATGAGACTCAGTGAGACTTGAGGGTTGACCCTGAGCAGCTGTTAAAAGACCAAGACAAGAGAGTATAGAGAGAGTTTATGACTGTCATGCCTTGCTGAGTTTGAAAGGAGAAAGTATCAGATGACCCACTATTGCAAAATCAATACAATCTGGAATGAAAGCATTAAAAATCTATAACCTGGGGTAAATAAACAGCAGACCCACACCATTGCATTTGCCAAAGTTCAAACTAATACAAACACTGCTGCTGTGGCAATCCGGGGCGAATGTCTTACTAGGTTTCCCCTGCAAGTCAATGTTTAGACACGGCACAAGAACACAATCGTGTTACATTAAAAAAGAACGATACTCAACTAGAAATAACCGCCTCACCAACAAGTCAACTTGCAGTTTCCATCCATGTCTGTCCAGACTCATAAATATATGTAGTGAAGACTTTGAAGGAATTTAATCAACGCTATTACGTTTTTTGTTTTTTCTAAATGGAAGTTATCACTATATTATTGACATGTATAGCATAGCAGTGAATAATTTCCAGTGAGAAACATGCTTTCTTCAGAGAGGAACAGGAGGCCACGCCCCCTGTCGTGGTAGTCATCCAGGGAGAGGAAGTGAAGAGTGTGGACTCCTCCTACAAGTATCTCAGGGTCCAAATCAATAGAATTAATAGTTGATTATTAAGTCAACTGAAAGGATTTTGGTGGCTGCAAAAGTAAGTGACAGCACTTCCACCATTTTTGCAGAATGACCCAAGATTATTTTTTCAACTACAGTGATAAGCAAAACATTATGATGTCACAGTGAAGTTGACCTTTGAACTTAATAAAATGTCATCCCTGTGTAACATTTTGTCATAATTAGCCTATGAATTTTTGAGCTATGACCAAAAACGTCTTTTGTGAGGTCACAGTGACCTTGACCTTTGACCCTTTGACCCTTGACCTATGACCACCAAATTATAATCAGTTCATCCTTGAGTCCAAGTGGACATTTGTGGCAAATATAATGAAACTTCTTCCAGGCGTTCCTGAGATATCGCATTCAAGACAATGGGACGGATGGACGACCATGGCTGTCGCCGGCGGGAGGCATCAAAATCAAGCACAGAACAATCAATATGAGAATCAAGATCAAATCAAGCCTGGAGGGCGGCGCTATAGAGCTCAACAGTGACCGCAGCTCCCGTTCCATCAGAGAATCCCCTATTCATTTTCCCCATAGATGTTTCGAAAAATCCCCATATAAAGAGTTTTAAGCCTGGAACCAAGCCAAGCAGCCATGTTGGTGACCAGAAAACATTTCGCTTGGAGCAAAAACTAAAAAGAAATCGGGGGGAAATTGAAAATATAGTAGTTTTTCACACTTTTTAATTTTTATTTTTGCTCCAAGTGAAATGTTTTGTGGTCACTCACGATTCATTGTGATTCAGGTGGCTGGTTGGCTGGTTTCCAAGCTTAAAACTCTTTATATGAGGATTTTTCTAAACATGTGGAGAAAATTAATTCTCTGATGGAACGGGACCTGAATAAAAGTGGGCGGTGACTGTTGAGCTCGATATGACTTTGACCCTTGAACTCCTTCAATTGGCTGCTTGCAATGTTAACTTATTTAAGTTAAGTTATCCTTTATTTATCCCCATGGGGAAATTCATCCTCTGCATTTGACCCATCCTCTACTAGGAACCTTCCTTCCTAGAACTAGGAGCAGTGGGCAGCCGCAGTGGGCAGCCGCAGTGCAGCGCCCGGTAGAGTGCTGCAAACCCGAGGGTACCCTCGCGGGCCCCTCGGGCCTGCCAATACGGGCCAAGGCCGGGCTCGTTTTTTCTTTTTTTTTAATTAATAGGTCCGGGCCGGGCCGGGGTCGGGCCGTTTTTCAATAATTAAATAAAATAACGTTGTATTACTCGCTTGATTTTACACAGTAGAGCAGTCACACAAAGAGGAGGAGCGCACACTGCACAGACACTCGCCTAGCCACAGCCACACACACACAGACACACACACCCTCACCGTGACGTTAGTCTGCCACTCCAGTCCACAATCCACCGTTCAGTCAGCATGCTGTCACACTGTCAGCGTAAAAAACAACAACAAAACAAGCCGCGTGTGTCCGTGTCCGTGTCGTGAGAGAGAAATAAGATCGATGGACATAAAACAAAGTTTGCGAGGTGAGAGTTAAACAGTCCCCACTGCAGTAGGGAAAGCTCATTTCAACCTGTTCAAAACGAACCCATCTACCATACATTGTGAGGACACTAATGTGACGTTATTCAATGCAGCTATAAACGGTAAGTCTGCTGTTTTAATTTCGATATGCTTGAGTGACATAATGTTTCAGTTTGTGGGCATTGTTGCTGTTGGCAATTAAACGATCTAACGTTCTCTTTCTCGAGACAATATGTGTGGATTTTGATAGGCCACGGTAGCGTGTGTGAGAGGGGGAGAGAGAGACAGAGAGAAAGCTGCAGTGTTTGTCTTCATAGGCAACACAGTCTAGCAACGTCGCGGCAGCATGCACAGAGAGGGAGAGAGAGATGTGTCCTCATATCGTGATATTGATGTCGGGCCTCGCAACGGGCTCGGGCCAATTAATTTCATGACTCATCCGGGCCGGGTCGGGCACGGGCCTGCATGTCACGGGCCGGGGAGGGCTCGGGCCGAGATTTCAGGCCCGCGCAGCTCTCTAGCGCCCGGGGACCAACTCCAGTTCTTTTGCCAGTGCCTTGGTCAGGGGCACTGACAGGAGTATTAACCCTAACATTCATGTATTTTGGTGATGGGAGGAAACCGGAGCACCCGGAGAAATCCCACACGAACACGGGGAGAAACTGCACACAGAACGGACCTGGGACGGACCGGGGTTCAAACCCAGGACCTTCTTGCTGTGAGGCAACAGTACTAACCACTGAGCCACCGTGTCGTCCACTAATGGTGTCGATCAAGGAACTGATGCTCATTCAGCTGCTGCAGTCACAACAAATATGAGCTTCAACAAAACAGAAGTATTGTGGGCATAGCAAACGTCCACAGCTCTCATACAAGTACATTCAACAATCCTGCTTTATTCCACTTTCATGTTTCAGGGCAGTCGGCTCAATCTAGATCCAGAAATGTCACATTTCCTTTGACGATACTAAATCTTAACTGTTGGCTGGCTGCTTCAACATAATCTCATCTACCTCTGGCACCCAGTTTTGACACATCTCTCCCCATTAACCTCCTTTTCTGTGTGGAAAGTCCTGCAGACTTAGCTAGACTAGTTTCCTGCAGACTTGGCTAGACTAGCATGGAACAAAGTAAACAGGCCCCGTGATGATGCCTCAGTTATTTCAATCATTTGAACCATTTAGAAATCAGGTCACCTCTCCAGCCAACAATCACAGAAAGCCTAGTTTAATACAATAAAGCGGTCCAGAATGGAATTCATCTATTAGCAGCAGAAATTAAACCAAAATGAGAATTTGTGTATTTTAGCCAAACAAATGAACTGAACCTTATCATAAATGATGTGAACTCTATCAACAGTTGCGCCAATTGCTGTTTCTGGATGAAACAAGTAGTGAACAATCGAATGACAGTTGTAATGATCAAAACATTTGATTTTAATTGAAAATAAATATCCGTAATAATCAATCACTGCCAACCAAGCCCTCTATATACTCTTCAAAAGACGTTTCATCCGGGGTCAAACGATAACCTTTCGGATGAAATGACCACACATCATGAATGTGGAACTAAAAATGAATGTGGTCTCTGTTTCCTCAGAACTGCTAGCAAACATGCAAAGTACCTTGACAGGCATTACATTTCATCAAACCATTACATTTCAGCTGATGATGAAGTAAACCTTGTCCTATGCTAGCAGTTTGGTAAGCTGTTCTTATCGTGGGTTTCAGCTGAATTTCATTTAGTCTGCTCTCCATCGCCCAGACATCTATTTAGACTGCAAGCCTCTCTGAAGAGGACGTTATGGCCCTGTGCTTCACAGTGACACCGACACACAGATTGGCCAAGGTTCATCTGGATCAAAGCGCTAGTCTACTCCAGGCCATCACACTGACATCTAGTCTACTCCAGGCCATCACACTGACATCTAGTCTACTCCAGGCCATCACACTGACATCTAGTCTACTCCAGGCCATCACACTGACATCTAGTCTACTCCAGGCCGTCACACTGACATCTAGTCTACTCCAGGCCATCACACTGACATCTAGTCTACTCCAGGCCATCACACTGACATCTAGTCTACTCCAGGCCATCACACTGACATCTAGTCTACTCCAGGCCATCACACTGACATCTAGTCTACTCCAGGCCATCACACTGACATCTAGTCTACTCCAGGCCATCACACTGACATCTAGTCTACTCCAGGCCATCACACTGACATCTAGTCTACTCCAGGCCATCACACTGACATCTAGTCTACTCCAGGCCGTCACACTGACATCTAGTCTACTCCAGGTCATCACACTGACATCTAGTCTACTCCAGGCCGTCACACTGACATCTAGTCTACTCCAGGCCATCACTCTGACATCTAGTCTACTCCAGGCCATCACACTGACATCTAGTCTACTCCAGGCCGTCACACTGACATCTAGTCTACTCCAGGCCATCACACTGACATCTAGTCTACTCCAGGCCATCACACTGACATCTAGTCTACTCCAGCCCATCACACTGACATCTAGTCTACTCCAGGCCATCACACTGACATCTGGAAGTGTGATGTGCAGAGTGGACATCTGCGCCAACACTTCCGCCTCCGTCATGGTTTACAGTCCGACCACATCTTATATGCAGTTATCTGTTCATATTAGAGATGAGCCTCAAATGTCGTCTGGACCTACAAAAAGTATGGACTGTAAACTATGACCGTGGCACACGGGAGCGGATGTCTCGGCGTGGATATGCGCTCTCTACAGCGGGAAAGCTCAAAATATCAGCCATCTGTCCCAGAGTCAAAGAGGCCATTTACACCTGGCGCTAACATGGGTTTTCTGTGATCAGATTGCAATCAGATTGTGTTTTATCACTTGAAATGCCAGGTGTAAACACCCCCAAAACGCATTGAAGAAGGATTGCAATCTGATCGGCCAAACCACCTCCGGAGGTGGTCAGGGATGCATTGTGTACACATTGAACACAAGTGTAAATGCAATGTGTCCTCTCAATCTGGATACAGCAACTTTATGCGGATTGAGAGGACAACCATTTCTGCAATCTGATTGCAATCAGATCAGAAATTGCATGTTAACGCCAGGTGTAAATGGTATCAGGCTGAAGTGATAAAATACAATCTGATTGCAATCTGATCACAGAAAACGCATGTTAGCGCCAGGTGTAAATGGCCTCTTAGTTAGTGGTCATCAGATTGATAGAATCTGCCTTCTTAGATTGCTTTGTAATTAGCATGAATTCCATTTTTGGAGCATAATGCTAATAAAACACAAACGGTGTAGATCTGTGTACAATATAGACCTTTTTCACACCAGGCATTTTGACGTGTCATAGCCGGGTAAACACTGGTGTACCATGTAATTAATGACATTAAGATGATTCCATTCCATTGAGGTGTTCCAGTGCCAGGGCCTGGTGTTGTGCAGGCTAGCACATTGAAATGGCACTGGAGGTTCTGGAAGCATCATTAATGTCATTCATTACAATACACGGTACACCTGTGTTTACCCTGCCTGCTATGACACATCAAAATGGCTGCTGTGAAAAAGGCCCATTGTGCATATACCAGCCCTGCTGGTTTTAAACCCCTCACAACACAAAAGCACTGGCGTCTTTCTTCTTGAACAAATCTGACAACCTTTGTTCAGCACAGGAAGATGAACGGAGCTGTCTTTGGTGTGGTACCACTGTTTGTTAGTAGCAGCAAATAGGGAACTGAATACATGAATACATCCTTGACATAAACTGATCTGGGTTAAACCAGGCAATATAATCTGTTGTTTAGTCTCTACTTCAGGTTATCAGTAATATCATATCCAATTTGTCACATGGGCCTTGACTTTTGATTGCAGTAGCTGTCATAGCCTTATCCATTCCGGTAGCCCAACTGTGCTGCTTATATTCAAAGTGAACAATACTGTGCATTTCAGCTTTTTTCAGAACTTCTTGCATTTTTTGTCGTGTTCCGATCTCATTCTGCAAAAGGCAGTGGATTGAAACAAGAACTCATGCAGAAATAATAACAGTACTGTCAAATACTAGTATTTCTAGAAATACTAGTATTCCTAGAAATACTAGTATTCCTAGAAATCAGACGGTAGAAAAAATCAGAGTTGATATAAAGGCAATCAGTCAGTCAGGATGCTGTGCAGGGAGGCGTGACACAAATCAGCTGGTAGCAGAAATGGAGCAGGACCCTGCAGAGTCAGAGCATGGAGGCAGGCAGGCAGGCTGCCCTTTCCCATCCTGTCCTCCAGGACGCACTGCATCAGTCTGTCTGTCCTCCAGGACGCGCTGTATCAGTCTGTCTGTCCTCCAGGACGTGCTGCATCAGCCTGTCTGTCCTCCAGGACGCGCTGCATCAGCCTGTCTGTCTGTCCTCCAGGACGCGCTGCATCAGCCCGTCTGTCTGTCCTCCAGGACGCGCTGCATCAGCCTGTCTGTCTGTCCTCCAGGACGTGCTGCATCTGCCTGTCTGTCTGTCCTCCAGGACGCGCTGCATCAGCCTGTCTGTCTGTCCTCCAGGACGTGCTGCATCTGCCTGTCTGTCCTCCAGGACGCGCTGCATCACCAGCCTGTCTGTCTGTCCTCCAGGACGCGCTGCATCAGCCTGTCTGTCTGTCCTCCAGGACGCGCTGCATCAGCCTGTCTGTCTGTCCTCCAAGACGCGCTGCATCAGCCTGTCTGTCCTCCAGGACGCGCTGCATCAGCCTGTCTGTCCTCCAGGACGCGCTGCATCAGCCTGTCTGTCTGTCCTCCAGGACGCGCTGCATCAGTCTGTCTGTCCTCCAGGACGCGCTGCATCAGCCTGTCTGTTCTCCAGGATGCACTGCATCAGCCTGTCTGTCCTCCAGGACGTGCTGCATCAGTCTGTCTGTCCTCCAGGACGCGCTGCATCAGTCTGTCTGTCTGTCCTCCAGGACGCGCTGCATCAGCCTGTCTGTCCTCCAGGACGCGCTGTATCAGCCTGTCTGTCTGTCCTCCAGGACGCGCTGCATCAGCCTGTCTGTCTGTCCTCCAGGACGCGCTGCATCAGCCTGTCTGTCCTCCAGGACACGCTGTATCAGCCTGTCTGTCTGTCCTCCAGGACGCGCTGCATCAGCCTGTCTGTCTGTCCTCCAGGACGCGCTGCATCTGTCTGTCTGTCCTCCAGGACGCGCTGTATCAGCCTGTCTGTCTGTCCTCCAGGACGCGCTGCATCAGCCTGTCTGTCTGTCCTCCAGGACGCGCTGCATCAGCCTGTCTGTCCTCCAGGACACGCTGCATCAGCCTGTCTGTCTGTCCTCCAGGACGCGCTGCATCAGCAAGATGCGCAGTGTTGGATATCTTACATAATGCCTTCTGACTTAGCATTCACACAACACCACAGGGGAACTCGCTTGACAATGGCTTTCTTAGGAAAACAAAGTGCCTGGCGTAAAAGTCACCGGCATCAACTTGAGTGACACATGGTGCAGAGGTTTGTGTGTGAGTGACACATGGTGCAGAGGTTTGTGTGTGAGTGACACATGGTGCAGAGGTTTGTGTGTGAGTGACACATGGTGCAGAGGTTTGTGTGTGAGTGACACATGGTGCAGAGGTTTGTGTGTGTGTTTTAAAGTAGCAAACATTAGCACAGACCAGGCGCTGGGTGTTTGTGTGTGTGTGTGTTTTAAAGTAGCAAACATTAGCACAGATCAGGCGCTGGGTGTTTGTGTGTGTGTGTGTTTTAAAGTAGCAAACATTAGCACAGATCAGGCGCTGGGTGTTTGTGTGTGTGTGTGTTTTAAAGTAGCAAACATTAGCACAGATCAGACGCTGGGTGTTTGTGTGTGTGTGTGTTTTAAAGTAGCAAACATTAGCACAGATCAGACGCTGGGTGTTTGTGTGTGTGTGTGTTTTAAAGTAGCAAACATTAGCACAGACCAGGCGCTGGGTGTTTGTGTGTGTGTGTGTTTTAAAGTAGCAAACATTAGCACAGACCAGGCGCTGGGTGTTTGTGTGTGTGTGTTTTAAAGTAGCAAACATTAGCACAGATCAGGCGCTGGGTGTTTGTGTGTGTGTGTGTTTTAAAGTAGCAAACATTAGCACAGATCAGGCGCTGGGTGTTTGTGTGTGTGTGTGTTTTAAAGTAGCAAACATTAGCACAGATCAGGCGCTGGGTGTTTGTGTGTGTGTGTGTTTTAAAGTAGCAAACATTAGCACAGATCAGACGCTGGGTGTTTGTGTGTGTGTGTGTTTTAAAGTAGCAAACATTAGCACAGATCAGACGCTGGGTGTTTGTGTGTGTGTGTGTTTTAAAGTAGCAAACATTAGCACAGATCAGACGCTGGGTGTTTGTGTGTGTGTGTTTTAAAGTAGCAAACATTAGCACAGACCAGGCGCTGGGTGTTTGTGTGTGTGTGTGTTTTAAAGTAGCAAACATTAGCACAGATCAGGCGCTGGGTGTTTGTGTGTGTGTGTGTTTTAAAGTAGCAAACATTAGCACAGATCAGGCGCTGGGTGTTTGTGTGTGTGTGTGTTTTAAAGTAGCAAACATTAGCACAGACCAGGCGCTGGGTGTTTGTGTGTGTGTGTGTTTTAAAGTAGCAAACATTAGCACAGACCAGGCGCTGGGTGTTTGTGTGTGTGTGTGTTTTAAAGTAGCAAACATTAGCACAGACCAGGCGCTGGGTGTTTGTGTGTGTGTGTGTTTTAAAGTAGCAAACATTAGCACAGACCAGGCGCTGGGTGTTTGTGTGTGTGTGTGTTTTAAAGTAGCAAACATTAGCACAGACCAGGCGCTGGGTGTTTGTGTGTGTGTGTGTTTTAAAGTAGCAAACATTAGCACAGACCAGGCGCTGGGTGTTTGTGTGTGTGTGTGTTTTAAAGTAGCAAACATTAGCACAGATCAGGCGCTGGGTGTTTGTGTGTGTGTGTGTTTTAAAGTAGCAAACATTAGCACAGACCAGGCGCTGGGTGTTTGTGTGTGTGTGTGTTTTAAAGTAGCAAACATTAGCACAGATCAGACGCTGGGTGTTTGTGTGTGTGTGTGTTTTAAAGTAGCAAACATTAGCACAGATCAGACGCTGGGTGTTTGTGTGTGTGTGTGTTTTAAAGTAGCAAACATTAGCACAGATCAGGCGCTGGGTGCAGCACAACAACAACTTCATACAGGCAACATAAAACAATGTGAGCATCTCACAGCCGTTCATCCTACTCTAAATTCTCACAGAGCGAGCAGCATCCCAGGCAGCGAGGGGACAAAGGAGCCAGTGTCTCCCCGCGGCTCAAAGCGACATCTCAGCATCTCTTCGCCTCCAACAGGCTCAAATATGACGGCCTACTGGGTCCAGCTGCCACTCGAGTTGCCCACTCAATCCCTGCTCTGTGTCAGAGACTGAGCCTGTCTCTCACAGCACTTAGCTTAGCGCCTGTGGGCTCTGCCCTCTGCAGACATCCAGCTCGTGCCCACTTGAAAAATACCAAGATGAAACGGACCGTCGCCCCTTGGTTCTGAGAGCAGAGCGACTCAGGCGCTGACGTGGCCGGTCTGATTGATCTTTGCAGGAAGGATGGAGGAGCTCTTTAGAGGACACAACTGTATTTAAGAACAGGTGCAATTATTGGAGCACATTTAAACGCCCCAAGCGAGGAAAACGGCACATTTGGAACTCGTTCAAATGCCTTTCATGATGAGCTGATAGGAACATTGAACAAGGACAACCATGAGGCTTAAAGTCGAACTGAACCCGTATCGTCACGTGCGTCGCAGTCCGTTTCAGACTGAAAACATAATTTGTCTGAGATGACAAATTGAGAGGCGGGTCATAGTATCATGTCGATGATTTGATTTGACAATTCTGTCGACTGGCTTTGGCATTGGTCAATCATGGCGTGTTCCACCCCCAAATCGAGTGGGATTCAGCGTGTTGTCGTGCTACGCGAGTGGGATCCGCGGAGTACCAGGCAGCCTGCTGCTTCGTGCAGAGGGAGCGGACAATCCGATGAATGGGTGCTGCCTGCCCGCCTGGAATCTCCGAGGGCAGACCCCTGACTACCACACTATCAAACGCTCTCAAGCGCGCGCCTTTTACGCTATTTCTGTAAATACGATATCCCTGGAATGCGCGTTTTAACGAGCCAGTTACATTTCTTTGCATTCTTAGAGATTATAGTTTTTGTTTTGTGTTCATGTTTCTAACAATTGGCCAAGTTAGTAGTTAGTTTATGGGATAGGAATTCTGCCAGATGACAGGCACTAGGCACCATTTTCTACTTCATTTGGAAGAGAAAATTATCCTGAAATGAAGATTTGATTGACAGCTGCATGTCGTGATATGATTGGTTGAAATGGGGTAGAAATTTGATAGTACTGGGTGACGTCAGCAAACTGTACATTACTGTTATCAATGAAATCTTGAAAAATTAACTTTTGATGTGAAAAAGTGTGAAAAACTAAAGAAATTAGACTTTTGTGATTTTGTTTGCATACATTATTAAATAGGTGCACTGCGCATACCCAGGTATTTGAACTAAAAGGAAAGAAAAGTAATTTATGAGTTCAGCTCGACTTTAACCTTCATGGCCTTGATTAATCCAACATAAGCCACACAGAGCAGATCTATAGTCTCTCTGCCTTGTGAACCTGTGCGTGATGCCACTGCTGTTTGTTCAAAGCACCTTAGAGCAGCATGTAGGGATGGCATCATATTATGCTTATCTCATCATCATGATGCCATTCCATACAACCACCATAATGATGCAATAAATAAAAGTTCAATAAAACAAAGTATGACTGTGCAGAATTATCTTCATGTTTGACTCACAGATCTTTCTAGCAATGGCATCAGAACAGTGTTAGGGGCCACGCTCTGTTTGTACCACAATGGGCCTGTTTGTACTATAGTGTGCATGATGCATCCGGCAGCTCCAGATCAGTCCCGTTGATCATTCTACCTGCCTCCAAGATTGGAGATCAATGTTCCTCCCTCACCTGTGCTAGGTGATTATTAGGCGCTTCACGTGGTGCAGCTCATGTCCTCAGGTGACTGTGGGAAACGTGAGCTCAGTGCAGAGGCAGCACTCCTGTAAGCCTTGCAGACTAATAGCCGGGGGCTTCTGAGACCTTCAGCGAGGGAGTTATGAAGCCGTGAGGAAATGATGGGATGAATAGATGAAGAACTGCAGAAGCAGCACACAGTGTACCAGCACATATTAAGAACCTTACTTCTGTCTGTCTGCAGTGATTTGACGCAGTGACGTCCCGCCAAGCCAAATGAATAGGGGCAGATAAGGAAATGAAAGTGTTGATCCTGTTTATCCTGTGTACATCATCATGGATCACCTCTAAACTCTTATTTTGGCAACAAAAGAGTATGGTTGCGGTCCAGCTCTCTCTGAGTCTGAGTGTCAAGACCTAACCCTAGGTCCAGCTCTCTCTGTGTCAGACCTAACCCTAGGTCCAGCTCTCTCTGAGTCGAGTGTCAGATCTAACCCTAGGTCCAGCTCTCTCTGAGTCTGAGTGTCAGACCTAACCCTAGGTCCAGCTCTCTCTGAGTCTGAGTGTCAGACCTAACCCTAGGTCCAGCTCTCTCTGAGTCTGAGTGTCAGACCTTAACCTAGGTCCAGCTCTCTCTGAGTCTGAGTGTCAAGACCTAACCCTAGGTCCAGCTCTCTCTGTGTCAGACCTAACCCTAGGTCCAGCTCTCTCTGAGTCTGAGTGTCAAGACCTAACCCTAGGTCCAGCTCTCTCTGTGTCAGACCTAACCCTAGGTCCAGCTCTCTCTGAGTCTGAGTGTCAGATCTAACCCTAGGTCCAGCTCTCTCTGAGTCTGAGTGTCAGACCTAACCCACCCTAGGTCCAGCTCTCTCTGAGTCTGAGTGTCAAGACCTAACCCTAGGTCCATCTCTCTCTGTGTCAGACCTAACCCTAGGTCCAGCTCTCTCTGAGTCTGAGTGTCAGATCTAACCCTAGGTCCAGCTCTCTCTGAGTCTGAGTGTCAGACCTAACCCTAGGTCCAGCTCTCTCTGAGTCTGAGTGTCAGACCTAACCCTAGGTCCAGCTCTCTCTGAGTCTGAGTGTCAGACCTAACCCTAGGTCCAGCTCTCTCTGAGTCTGAGTGTCAGACCTTAACCTAGGTCCAGCTCTCTCTGAGTCTGAGTGTCAAGACCTAACCCTAGGTCCAGCTCTCTCTGTGTCAGACCTAACCCTAGGTCCAGCTCTCTCTGAGTCTGAGTGTCAAGACCTAACCCTAGGTCCAGCTCTCTCTGTGTCAGACCTAACCCTAGGTCCAGCTCTCTCTGAGTCTGAGTGTCAGATCTAACCCTAGGTCCAGCTCTCTCTGAGTCTGAGTGTCAGACCTAACCCACCCTAGGTCCAGCTCTCTCTGAGTCTGAGTGTCAAGACCTAACCCTAGGTCCATCTCTCTCTGTGTCAGACCTAACCCTAGGTCCAGCTCTCTCTGAGTCTGAGTGTCAGATCTAACCCTAGGTCCAGCTCTCTCTGAGTCTGAGTGTCAGACCTAACCCTAGGTCCAGCTCTCTCTGAGTCTGCGTGTCAGACCTTAACCTAGAGTTCAGCAAAAGGTGATTTGTTTGAGTGAGAGTGGGGAGAGGCAGCAGGAGAGGAGAGCAGGTGAGCACCACGGCAGAGGAGATGAGGAGGAGCTCTGCCCCGCTGGGAGCCAGCTGAGACACACAACACTCTGCAGGAGGCAGTCCAAACAGCCACACCTTCCCCCCGACCACCACCCAGACCAGATTTAAAGTATAACTAGCGCCATTTATGACCTCCTATTTCCACATCATTTCCCATCACACCGATCAATTCTGACCGAAATCTTGATGAATTGCTTAGTTAATTGTGTTACTATAGAGCTACTTCTTCTTTGCCTGGGTGCACGGGCTCTCCAGGGCAATTCTAACGGGTCAATGCATACAAAAAAAGAAAGAAAGAAATTGACCCCAAAGAGCACCAACGCATTTAAACATATTGACACTGAGAACAAATATGAACAATATGTGAACCCGTTCATCATGTAGCCTACCCAGCAGCAGCCAGTGTGTTCATCATGTAGCCTACCCAGCAGCAGCCAGTGTGTGGCTCATATCACTGAATGAGAAAGCAGACTGGATATCAGGTTAACAAACTCAGCGCATCATCCTGTCTAAACGTTGCAAGGCAGCGATCAATACAGATCTGCACTGATCCACCAAGACGTCTTGATTGGCAGGTCCACTTCACACAAGCAGTGACGTCTGGGCCCATCTTTCATTAAGACCAACTCACTGAACATGCAACCATCAAACTGACTGAACACGCAACCATCAAACTGACTGAACACGCAACCATCAAACTGACTGAACACGCAACCATCAAACTGACTGAACACGCAACCATCAAACTGACTGAACACGCAACCATCAAGTTAAATCAGGTACATCCATACTAAAAGCAGAGCTGCTGGGAGTTCAGGGTCTTGCTGAAGGACACACGGCTTCATGGGGGATTGAACCCGCGACTTTTCGGTTACAGGACGACCTCCATCCACTAGGCTTCTCAGCCGACAGCTGTGCTATTCCTACAGATTCATCCTTATTTGGACTAAAAGCTATACAATGTAATATCTGCCAATGTCATGAAGAAAAACCACTCAATACTTCCACAACTCGCTTGTGTCTCGCTTGTGTCTTTCTCCAGCAGGCTGACTGCACTCTGACAGCAGGTATTAGTCATGTTGAGGCAGGGCTTCAATCACATACTGCTTCAGACTCATTTCTGTTAGAACATCAAAGCTGCATACATCTGACAAGAACATCCATCACTGAATATTTCATCATTGGAGCAAGAAGCTCACATTGTTTCTCCATCATACTCAGGGAATGCTACCAGCAAACTAGAGCTTCTGTCTTTTGTGTTTCTTTTTTCTGCGAGGCTGTGAGACTTCGAGGTCACTGCACATCTGAGACAGGAGCCATGCTCCATAATATAGATCTCGCATCTAGCACATTGATTCCCAATCCTAGTCGTCCCTCTCAGAGTCTGCGAGCTAGATTCCCATTGGGTTTCTATTTTACCCGGAAGTTGATGACATTCACCAAGGTCTCACCCTCCTTAACGTCACTACACTAGGTGAGGTGAGTGGATTTAGCTACCAGGTAGAGCAGAAAACCAGCAGGATTGAGAACCGCTAATTCTAGCATTAAACCTCCAATCTATCGTGGCATTTGAGTGGATATTTATGAGCATTCAGCATCCCAGCCAAGTCTTTCAAACAGACATTTAAGTGTTTACTCAACTTTTATCAGCAGCACATCGTTTACCCACCTTTACATCGGGCTTAATGCTGCACTGAAGGTGCACCTTTTATTTGTTTACACACCAAATCATGATTCCTGACTGACGGGAGGTCACAGTTTTACCCACCTTGTTGGTATGCACCACTACTACATCTAGGCTACATCACTGCCTATAATATGCAGGTGGCATCTTGCTCTGAGGGCCATGAGCATCCACTTGCCGTGATGATACAGCGAGCCGGGGGGCATGCACCGAGCCGGGGGGCATGCACCGAGCCGGGGGGCATGCACCGAGCCCGGGGGCATGCACCGAGCCGGGGGGCAAGCACCGAGCCGGGGGGCAAGCACCGAGCCGGGGGCAAACTCTCTGAATGACAGCCTCCACGTCTGGCGGCTGCCTGCCTGTGAGGGCTCTACCGTTTAAAGGGCCCACTGGCAGCCCTGATAGCCACGGCACTGCCATGCTGCCCTGTGTGCCTAATACAAACGTTACCTTGGGATGCAGTTCGGGGAGGATCCGTCTATTTCCCACGTTGCAAACAGGTTCATGGGGACGGGTCTGTTGAGTGCCCCGCTCCCGGGGAAACTCAACCGGCCACTTCTCTCCGCCATGGTCCGGTCCGGGGCGGTGGAGAGGACTTCCGATACCGAGCTGGGTCTCTGTAAACAGCAGATAGGTCCGTCCGAGTGTTATGTCTGGCTGTGAGTCGTTCCCCCAATCCCCACCCCTCTCACACGGCACAGGACGCGCGCATGTCTCCGTCCTTGGCTTGGGTCGGTCTGTGCGCGTGGCGGTGCCCGGGACGAACTGCAGCGCGAGCAGCAGCAGAGTAGAGCGAGCGCACCGAGCGACCGCTGTCGCTGTGTTTGTTGTGCCACCACGCTACACCGAGTAGTGTATGGGGGGTGATTCATGCCGGAGAGGACACCGAACACGGAAAGAGAAGCCACCTTGTTAGCTAATTACGCATATTACAATGTAGGTCCAAATAAATAAATAGGCTAAATAAATAAATGTGGTGTTTTAAAGCCCCAACATGTAGAAATCTGTTCTTCAGCAGCAGCAGCCTCTGCTGCCACAAGTGGTAATTATTTTACAGGATGCTAACTACACTAATTAACATGTCGTGCCAAAGTTTGTTTAGACTTTTGCTTTTGCACTCTTGTCTTTTTACCTTTTTAAATAAAACTTCTCTGGGTCGTTACCAAACTATCCAAAACACAGCAGCTCGGCTTTTAACTGGTATCAACAAGAGATCTCATATTACCCCAATCCTCCCTACACTGGCTTTCCTATAAACGATAGAATAATCGATTTTACAGTAGCCTACAGTGCTTAATTTCAGAGCCCATGGTCAAACACCCCATATTACTAACCTTATTCTCCCTTTTTCCTTCAAATCGGCCTCTGAGGTCATCCGAGCAATTTTTACTTGTCGTCTCTCTACCATGTCCAAAGTCCGGCCCGGGGGCCCAATTGTGGCCCGCGGACCGATTTTAAATGGCCCTCGGTTTGTCTCTCAAAATATAATATGTGGCCGTCCACACAGTAGGCCTATCGGTTAATCAAGCAAGTTCAATTTGCATTTTTTCCCTTCACCACAGCACTATCATACAGTTTGCAGACAAGTACCAAGTAGGAACAACGCGGATGGAACTAATGTTTTCAGATGGCAAACAGCAAACGAACGGTTACCTAGCAACAGACATTTCCCACTGGGTGGCAGTCATGACCACAGCAAAGAAGCATAAAGTTAATAGCGAGGGCCGCTGCTTTCTGGTGCGCTGTAAAGTGGAATACTTTTTCACTGAAAGCTGAAGCAGTTATGTTTGTCTCATTTGTTATGAATGTGAAGAGACATTACGAGACTAAGCATAATTCATACCAGCGATTGTCCGGCAGTGAACAGTGAAAGTGAAACAGTATACTTCCGGGTTCTTGAGAGGAAAAGTCTATGGGATTTAACATGGGGGTTTCGCTTAAATGCATAAAATAAGGTCTGTGGTTAACAAATGTTTATGGGAACACGAATCTGTGTTCAGCATAATAATCTTGACAAACGTGAATAACTTTTGGAACGTAAATGTGTTTTTTTTAAACATGATTTTTTGAAAACGCTTCAAAAGGCATAAAAGTGATTCACGTTTGTGAAGAGTATCATGCTGAACCAAAATTCGTGTTCCCATAAACTTTTGTTAACCACAGACCTTATTTTATGCATTTAAGTGAAATCCCCATTCTAAAACTCCATAGACTTTTCCACTGAAGAAGCAAATTGCAGCGATTTCTGGATAAAGCCTACAAAAATATATCATCCCTGTGGAAATATCCGCCTTATTTTACTGTTTCTGTACTCTCTACGTTGTTTGCGAGATTTGAAGGCAGCATAACACATTGGGATGGCTTATGGTAGTGAAATGGACATTCAATTTATGGGTATCATCTCTGGTGGACAAAATTGCTGCAGTCAGCATGCCAATTGCATGCTCCCTCAAAACGTGCAATGTTATGTGATAAACTGCACATTTTAGAGTAGCCTATGTGAGCAGCCCAGGGCACACCTGCAATAATCATGCTGTTTAATCAGCACCTCGATATGCCACACCTGGCAGGTAGATGGATTATACGAGGGATCACCTGAGCAGCATTTTGGTAAACAAACCGCGTTTCCATGGGAAAATGGAATATGGAATATGGAATATGGAGCCAGCCTTGAGTGCCCACTCTAGCCCCGGCTGTGCGGTATACATTTTAAAAACTGAGACAGTTCACACAACTTTAACACAACATGCATATAGGCCTATTATACATTAAACTCTTGAGCTACTTCTGCTCTCACTCAGAATGTCAAAATATAAGCGATGTCATGTATAGTTTTTGAGATATTAACGTTTGTTTGGCACAACTCCTACTAGTTAGGCTAACTAAACTGCTGTGGGCCAAAATCTAAATTGACCAATTAAAGACGGAAATACAGCAAGGCAGCCAACCAAGCTGCAGCAGCGGGGCAGGGCTTGACACGGCGAGTGCGAGTACATGCGAGTTGATCGCATTTATATTTTTGTTCAGTAGTCCTATTAAGCTCCTCAACGCCCATGCTTTCTTCTCCTCCGCCTGCTCCTCTGTGGCATCCATCACCCCTCATACATTCTCCCATCCACCACCAGCCCCAGGAAATAACGTCATCGGCGGTCTCTCTGCGCTGCAGTTTGCCGACTTCTCTGGCAGGTGCAGTGCAGCGGATGCTGGACTGGACCCAACGGGACGGTGCGATTCCCAGACTGTCTATTTTTCACCTTTCTTGCCCTGAAATACACACAGAAAACCTCTCTGATAGTTCACTGTGGCAGAGCACTCACCCGACACCCTCTCATTCACACTGCTGCATAGGTGGTAGTCTAGTCTACCACTCACCTTATTTTGCACTCGTTCATTGATAGATCAATTGATCATTGATCTACTAGGCTACGACTCGACTTTTACATCACATTTGAAGCACTGAATATTAAATGGTTGCATTTTGAACCAGGGTGATCTATTGGTAAAAGCCACAGTCCAGTTACTGCCCTGCTGAAGTTCCTTTGAGCAAATCGCCCACACCGGTCTGAATCTGAATCAGTAGCGGTCCTCTGCGTTAGGTTTAGTGTAATGTTCCCATGGGCCCAATAAAGTGTCACTTCATTAAAACACCATTGTATTACTGACTGTTCCCTTCACCCTTGATGATGACTCATTTTCAGTTGTGCACAGGCTCAGCCATGTATTCTCTTATCGTGGTACTCAATTAGTTTGAGGTCATCTCACTGCAAGCTGGCACTGCCACCGTGTGGTTGGTTTGGATCAAGTTCAACATGCTCACTTTGGTTTTGTCTGTTGTTGGAGCAAATATGTTTTCTACTTGTTTAGGCAAGTTAGCTTTTGGGGAGACAGTAACATCTATAGTCAACGGATAAAAGGTGAATTAGAACTTGTGAATATTATATTAACCTATGGAGGATAGCTCATCTAGAAGTATCATGCTGGTATAATTTGTCAAAGGCAGCTCGTCTCACCTCTTCTGCTCTTTAGAGACACAAGGAAGAACATGTTTTAGTTCTTTGGGCAACACACATTTGACACTGACTACACAGCATGTTATCTACATGTGTGAAAAGTGACACAAACAGCCCAATACACACACATTCAAATTACATAGGCCTACTTTTTGTCTCTAAAATGGAGATGAGACATACCGATAAGCAAGTGTGACACTTATTCATAGTAAACAGTGACAACTACTAAGAAATACTTTTTTTTAAGCAAGGGGAAATAGGGAGAGGGGGGAAATTGAGTAAGGTAGATAAGCAGAAATATGAAAAGAAAAAAAAATAAGATAAATAAAAGGTGGGTTAGCTCTTAAATCATATATGCTTTTGTGTAAAAAATTATGTAAAAGTGTACTAGTGTGCATCAATGTTGACACTAGCAGACTTGCCTGGATCAGTCCATGTTAAAATGAGAATCCAGAGACACATACAAAGATCAGGAAGCTGCTTCACTTCCCATGTTGCGTTGTGCAAGAGAAAAATCCCACTAGTAGATGTAGATACGCACTTCATCCACCATATCTCCTGTAATCTAACACATGGTCATCCTGCTAAACAGACATCTTTTCCATACCAAAACACATTTCCATCATTCCCGAGTAAGGACTGGCAGTACATATAAGTTCAGAATGATCTTTATTGGTTTGTTTGTACCTCAAGGTTAGTCTACATGTGTATGATTTGTAAACACTGCAGAACAGAGGATGTTTTTGAGTGACAGATCTGAGAGTTGTGAACACTTTTAGTCCAAACCCTGTCCGAAGCACTATCTTGTGTAATCAACCCACACAAAATGCTCATAAAGGGGGAAAATTTGATTTTTGAGACACCTTCCTGGACAGTATCGCAAGGAGAAATAATAGGTAATAACCTTTATTTGTAGCAAATCAATGTACAGATATTTCTCCCTGCTACAATAGCCACACAAGCCCATAGCTTTCTTGTGCTCAGACCCACAACACCCTGCAGGGCAAGGCTGAAAATAAAGCTCTATAAAAAGTAAGGAAAATTAATCACAGATACTAGACAAGGTGGTACTCGGCAGTTTCACAGAGAAAAGCAAGTCAAAACTAATGCCAGATTCCAACACCACTGTACTAACGAGCAGACTTAAACCGCCATCTGAGATGTTCGCATTTATATTTTCACATATCAGGGCAGTGAATGCAACGTGTGTAGAGGCACCCTTTACGGCACTTCATCAGGAGCATAGTCACAGTATCACGGCAATGCCATGGAGCTACCATCATAAACAAAAATATATTTACCAACGTGTTGGGGAATCAATACGATTCCATACCTAAGCACAAACTATTCTGAAGTACACTACAGCAACACAGAGGGGTGGATGGAATCATAGCATGGCAGCTGTTGGACCGGACTCCTGGCAGACATCTTGGACCGCTCTCCAAGCAGTTCCCATCAAAATATCGTGAAAGTTACTTCACGTGGCCGGTAACCAGTTATAGGTAAGATTATCTGATCAAAATGTTTTCTGTCTTTCTTGATTTTAATTAAAATGCGGAGGGCGTTCAATGGAACAATCGATCAATTATTAACTATTAGGGGAACAAAAATGGTTTTACATTGAAAGCACATCCAAACTAAGAACAAAGAAAAAAAGCTAAAAAAAGGAGAAAAAAATACAGAGCCAGCGCTGGCACAATCATGGCCGACACTTATTTTCATTTCAAAAGAAGAGGCCATCCCAAAGGCAACCCCTCCCCTTCATTACAAATCACACAGCCATTATAGGCCTATGGTCAGCAACTATGGTCTTACGAAGCACCAGTCTATTATAGTGTGTGTGTGTAGGTGTAAAAAATCTCAGTGTTGGCTGTGGGCTGAGGCGGAGCGGGAACGAGAGCGGGACTTGGAGCGAGACCTGGAGCGTTTGTTCTGGGCAGGAGCAGGGGAGCGTGAGCGGGACCTGGAGCGAGATGGCGAGCGGGAGGGGGATCTTGCCGCGGCCTTGCCCCCTCCTGACGTCTTCTTTTCTGGGGTGCGACTGGCCGATCTGGAACGGCTCCTGGGGCTCCTGGAACGGTTGCGACTTCTGGAGCGACTCTTGGAGCGGGAGTAACTGCGGGAACGGGAGCGGCTCTTGCTTTGGCTGTGGGAAGACGAGGACATTTTTAAGAGTTATAGAAGAAAAAACAGACGTGTCAGAATCCAGTGCAAGTATGTCATTTGATAGTGAGGTCTAAAATAATAGTCATAATGGCACGACAAATAATCATCTGAGAGCGCCGATCTCCCTTTGTAGAGGGGCTGTAGTGCAAGAGATTCCTTCTACATTGAAAACAAAACGTGTCTGAGATGACAGGTTGAGAGGCGGGCCATAGTAAGCATGTGGATGATTTGATTTGACCATTCTGGGGACCGTAATTGGCGTTGGCCAATCCTGGCATGTTCTGCTCCCAAATCGAGTGGGATTCAGCGTGTTGTGGCGCTACCTGAGTGGAGAACCAGACAGCCAGGCAGCTGCTTCCGTGTGGAGCTGAGCTGAGAAACTGAGGCCTGTCGGCATGGAATGTCAGAGGGGCCGTGGTAAGACCCGCAGACATAACGCTACCCTAGAGAGTCTGGCAAGCGAGACTAACCATATCCTGGAATGCGAGTTTAATGAGCCAGTTACATGATTTTGCAATGAAAGACATTACCGTTTGCTTTATTTTGTATGTTACATACAATTGGCCAAGCTATTAAGTTTATGGCAGGGGTTCCCAAACTTTTCCGACCAAGTACCACTACGTACCAAACCAAATTTCCCAGGGACCACTTCGACTGCGTACACCACGCCCCATAAAATAAAATTGGCTGATTTAACCATGCAATAGCAGCAGAAAGGCTAAATAACAATATAAGGCTACTTAGCTGGTCCAACATTAGGCTGTGAAAAAGAGGACCCCTTTGAAAAAGTATTTTTCCCTCGCCAAAATTTAGCCTAAGTTTGGAGTGTTATTTAGCCATCTTCCTGACAAGCTAGCATGACATGGTAGTCTTTTAGTTTCATATGATACCAGAAACTTCACTCTGGCTTTAAAACTGAGCCTGCTGCAGCCTCTGAAAGTAAATGTTCAAAATTGTGATGTTTCCCAAATATATATTTCCAAAAAACGGTTGTCTGTGTAAAAAAAAGGCAATTCTCTGGCGGACCACCAGGCTGAGCCACGCAATTCTCCCAGGTTATAGGCACTACGCAGCCCTTTTCTCTGGAGAATTTTCTCTCCCACTCATGATTTTTTTTTTCATGTGATTATTAAGTAAGTAAGTAAGTAAAATTTTATTTATATAGCACCCTTCCCAGCACGAATGCACAGAGTGCTTTACACATTAAAATAGCAACACAGAAATATAAGTGCAGGAAATATACAAGAAAAAGGCAAAAACATAAGAACATACACAGAGCATGAACAGGTAGAAACAATGGCTATGAATGACTAAAAGGCCTGTCTAAACAGGTGGGTCTTTAATCGTTTTTTAAACGAGAGCTCAGAGCGAGCGGCTCTCAGATCAGGGGGGAGGGCATTCCAGAGCTTCGGGGCTGTCACTTCGAAGGCTCTGTCGCCTTTTGTTTTTAGCCTGGTCCTGGGCACGACCAGGAGCTCTTGGTTGGATGACCTCAGAGACCGGCTGGCTGCATAGGGGTGGATGAGGTCAGAGATATAGGCGGGGGCTTGGCCATGGAGGGATCTGAATGCAAGTACAAGAATTTTGAAATTGATCCTGTGCTGTACCGGGAGCCAGTGCAGTGAGGCTAGGATGGGGGTGATGTGGCATGACTTTTTTGATCTGGTGAGGAGTCTGGCAGCAGCATTTTGGATCAGCTGGAGTTTGGCCACGGATGATTTATTGAGATATGAATAAAGGGAGTTACAGTAGTCTAGTCTAGATGAAATGAATGCATGGATGGATATTTCCAGTTCGGCATGTGAAACAATGCCGAACTGTTCGGCATGTGAAACAATGCCGAACTGTTTTTTTATTATGACTGTAGTTCACACCAGGAGAGTTGCAACATCTCCATTCACTAGGGATGCACGATATATCGGCAATCATATCGGTATCGGCCGATGTTAGTCATTTTTTAACATATCGGTCCGATGTTGCAATGTTAATATCGGTTATCGGTATCAGCCAAATTCTTCACATTGAGATGAAATAATGCAGTAAATCTATGATTTATGGGCTTTTACAAATGTTTTTGAAATAAAGAAATGCATTACTTTTTCAAATTCAGTGTTTACATGTGTTTTTCAGTATCTACAAAATTGTATTATCATAGAAATGTGTTTTTATACAGATCATATCGACATCGGTAAATATCGGTTATCGGCCATAACAGCAATGTTAATATCGGATATCGGCATCGGCCAAAATTTTCATATCGGTGCATCCCTACCATTCACTCCAATGGACCCGTTTTTAGCGCAAGCCCTTTAACAGCGCAATGCATCATGGGTAATCGCCTACTCTGGTTGCTAATGTTAGCGGCTAGTTAGTTATGTTACATGGCAGTAAACCACCACTGAATGACCAGATTGATATAACTTAACCATTTAGAGTAAGTTTAGTAGTTTGTTGTTTATAACGTGGCTATATTTATAACGTTATCTATCTCTGATACACTGAAAACACTGGGAGGCGGCCCATAGCATCTCTGTCGATGATTTGACAGTTCTGTGCATTGCCGTTGGCAAATCCTGGCGTGCTTCGCCCCCAACTCGAGTGTGTTCTGGCACTAAGCGAGTGGGTTCTAGGACAACGAGGCTCTCTGAGACACGAGCCACCTACGTTAACGTGGAGCATTGGGGTAAATACAATATTCCTGGAATGCGAGTTTAACGAACCAGTTACATGTCCTCTGCATTCTACATCAAATGAAGACATTACCATTCCTTTTATTTTGTATGTTATTGGCCAAGTTAGTTAGTTTATGGGCTAGGAATTCTGCCAGGGTACAAGGGGCTATAGGCGGCCATCTTGCCAGCAGAGTTTTCACGTCAAGTAGAATACTGTTTTGCCAGAAATCTGGGGGGGTAAGTCCCCTTTTAATTAATTTTGCACTCAAGTTAAAAAAAATAAGTAGTTGCTCAAATGGAATGACGACCTATGACTCAATGGAACGCTATAGTCAGACGTAATGACAATTAGATTCTGACTTAGGATGAGCTGGCATATTAACTAGCTAGCTGTTAATATGCCAGCAGATGCCTGCTGGCTGTAACCATGTTCACTGGGCTCAAAACATCACTGAGTGATCAAAACATTTGCTTGTTAACCATTTTAGAGTTTCCAATAAGAAACCCATTGGCCAGCATTAACGCAGCTAAGGTACGGAAGAATGCCGTTTCCGGCATAACTTGCGCCATTTCCCCGGGCCTATCTCCTTGGTGTATAGCACAGAATCAGATGACATGCGACTATACAGAACATTTGAAATAGAACACCAACTGTTAAAACGGGTGGAAAAAGTGACTGGAGGGGGAATTTCATCCATTATGAATCTTTCCAAGAACAATGGTGAAAAGCACCCACCTCCTCCTGCGATCCTCGAAAAGCTTCAGCTTGCGTCCATTCAAGTCTGTTCCATCAAGCTTGGAGATGGCATTCTTCATATCACTGCGAGATGCAAACTCAACAACCCTGAGGATAGCAAAGCACAATCATTAGAAAAGCATCCGAGTGCATTTTGTCACGTCTCCTTCAGGGGAGGAAATCTAATATAGACAAATATAAAAGACAAGGTTTGGGTAACGGAAGAGAAGCGACTCACCCTTCATTTTTGTTGGTTCTGTGAGCATCCACAAAGGTAACCTCACCCACTTTTCTCATCAGGTCTTTCAGGTCCTGTTTCAAAGCATATGTGGGATCAGTAACAGATAACAACATGTGTGAGGCGCCTCGCCTGTGAGAGCCTTTTCAAACCTGGAGTGAGAGAAATGAGCAGGCAGCATGAAAGCAGCATTCACAACTGTAACATTGGTTATCTATTGCCGACTTTCACAGCAAACATGAATGTTCTAAGTTCCTATTTCAGTGGAGGGCATGTAAACTAAAGATCCACTGAAAATGCTGCGTGAGAGTGGACAAGCGTTACCTTTACCCAAAACAATTGCTTATGAGTCCCATTAATTGGCTCTTTAAATTCACCCTCGTTTTGAAACTGCAAAAACAAAAAGAAAAAAGGGGGAAAAAGGGACTTCACATGGTGAAATATTTAATAATTATTCAATGTAAAAAAAAATAAGTGTATTGCAGTATTCAAGTTAATGTTGGATTTATGGTCCGAGTATATGTAATCATAAAATGGTGTATATCATTATTGGGGGGGGGGTGACAATAATAATATGGGTAAATGGATAAAAAGCTTTATGTGAGTTTCTTTTTGTCCATGTGGCCTATCAAAATGAATTGGTTGCTACTCAATATGGGCTCAAATCATCTACATTGTTAACATAATAAAACTACTCCCCCCTACCCATCCTAATCTACACCCCTTTACCATCCAACCCCTTAGAAACCCAATCACATGAGTTTTTTTGCTACTTACCATTCCATACCCAGGAAGATTTTATCATAGAGCCACTTGTCCAAATAGCAAATGGGAACCAATGCAGTGTTAAGCCCTTGAGAAACGACCTCGGCCTTGACTCGGAATCCGGCCTCCACAAGTGAGGTACCACCAGAGACCAAGTAGGGGGAGGGGTGTGCGCCCAACTCAACACCCCTCAGCTCCATCAGCAACAGAAAAAGACCCACACGGGAGAGTGTAGGGACCGTGGATTTGAGGGGGGTTACAGCAGTCGGGGATGCCAGACCAAAGAACCTCCAGACTGTGGCTACGGACCCTCCTAAGGCTACCGTATCCTGCGCTAGACCACTTTCACCCGCTACGGGGCCCAGCCAAGACTTAGACCAGCGGCAACTGCGTGTAAGGAGAGGCACCAAATGGACACTTTTCAGAAAAACAACCAGGAGAGGGCGCTATGCACTTCAGACACCTCCATGGAGGGTGTGCATGCAACTCCGATAAAATGAAACCATTATCAGAGCAGCAGTTAAAAAACAGTTATATGTTCTTGGTTAGAATGCCAATAACAGTGCTTTCTCTGAAACACACAATAAATGGAAGTAAAGTAAAATTAGTTAGGGGGCTTGCTATTCTACTTCACCAATTAACTAACGAGTACATTTATTTTAATTTTTTAAAGCAATGTGACTACTGAAAAATTGACCCAGAACGATCAAATTAATGCTGCTTCATAAAAATAAAAAACAGTCATTAAAATTAAAAGCTGATATGTAATTAAGATACTTAAGAATAATGTATGTAATATGATAGAAAAGAAATTTGAGTTAATCTCTCACCTGCCAGCTAATTTTTGAAGAGAGGTTCTCTACAATGAGCCTGTGTTCTGTCCGCAGAGGTGGGCCATACCTGCACAGGAAAAGTTTATAACATTTTCAAATGAAAGGAGACACAGAAAACCTTCAACAGATACATAGATACATTAATTTGTATTAATCCCACAGGGAAAATCAGGTCATCAGGTTAGCCACCCACACAACATTTACCAACAAATGTTCCAAAAGAATGACAAACACTTCACTGTGCAGGTTGAGTATATGAAAGTCAAGCTATACAACTCAGTATCTTATCTTTTTCTTTAGTTAAATAAAATTAGCTAAGTGGTGGTTGGCGGGGGTGTGGTTCAGTCACGATTGTGACGTAATCAGTGATGATGTCATCAGTAGTCACTTGTGCAATTGTGATGTCATCAATGTCACTTGGGCAATTGTGATGTCATCAGTGATGTCACCCGAACAATTGTTGTGATGTCATCAGCGATGTCACTCGAGCAACTGATAGCGCTTGGGTGGGTGGTGTCTGTATGTCGGTCAGTCAGGATTTTAGCACGCAAGATTCCTAGTTGAAGAAAAGGCTGTAACTTAATATAACCCATTCTTTCACTAGCTATCACAACAGTCTAGCCAGTTTCTCTCCATTTTGATCACTAAATTGCTTACTTTATTATTATTATATGCTGCCGCTGTATGTCAATATTTGATGTTGATTCAGCCGTTTTCCATTTGCCAAATGATGTAACTATTGGTTTCCATTTGCCAAATGATGTAACTATTGGTTTGGCTTGGCCTTTTTTAATGCTGCTTCAGAGTCATGTCACACTAGTAAAAAACCTCTTTCAGAAGTTCTCAGTACTCAGATAAGGAGATGTTTGTAATGTACATGTTAAAGTTTTTCATAATTAATTTGCCTAAGGCCATAATTAATTTACTAAGATGTCAATTTGTCCAATTTTTGTACATGGGTGGAAATGAGGGTCCATCCATCATAGCTCACAGTCTTGTTTTGACTCTGGCACAACCAGATAACCCTGTAAGAAGTGCTACCCCCCCCCCCCCCCCCCCCCAGAATGATTGAAAATGTTTACACATTGGGGGAAATAACCTGTAAAACCAGTTTTGTGGTGCTGGAAATTTTCTTTGACAAAGCCCTTTATTTTCCTTTGTAACAGCTTTGATTGTACCCAAACATCAGTATAAGCTTTACATAACTTGTTAGCTTCGGTTTCAGGAAGCTAAGCAAAGGCTACTTTACCTGGATCCACTGCTGCGAGACTGGCGATAGCTGCCAAACCGTGGAGAAAAACGTCCCATTCCTCCTCCTCCACCACCTCCTCCTCCTCCACCACCACCAACACCACCTCTTCCTCCTTTTCTGGAGCGAGCGTGCTCGATTGTGACCCTGAAGGGAAGAGAGCACCCGTTAAGATAATGGTCAAGTATGGGACTAATTCAGTGTGGCAAATGTGTCTACAAAGGAAATGTAGGTTTAAATCTGTGTTATGTATTTAGGGGCACCAGTTACAGTTGTGTAGCTATGCTGTCTGAAAATAAATGGATTTCATTATGGCAGGGGATCTAAAAACCCCCACCACAAAACACATTAACACTTAAATAACAGCTACTGGGCCAGTGTTGCATTTTTCTTATTCCCACAGACTAGCTAAATAGAAACAACGTAACAGCACTTTGAAATATTTCATGTGCAGTAGTAAGAGTTTAATCACAGAACCCCTTCTAAATATTTTTATTCAATCTGGGAAATCACTAATTTAGTAATTTATAATAAGTCTGCTGGGAGGGGGGGAGTGGGTACAACAACAAAATTTACAAAAAATAGTAGCATGGGAACCTGACGCTAGCTACCAGCTAGCTCATTGTTCCATTTTCTGTGTCAACAGTGAATTGGTCTGGCAATGCCAGGCTAACAAAATAGCTCTTGGAATGCATTGAATATCACAACATGGAGTCAACTTATACTGAGACCTAAGCTCTTTAATACAATGGCTCTTCACATCGAGACCCCGATGCGGCCCACAACCCAAACTAAGAACGCAGACCAATATAGTTACCTTTCACTACACAGTTCTTTCCCATTCAACTCGTACACGGCATCGTCGGCATCTCTGTGGTCATCAAATTCCTGGTTAAAAGCGAAAGGAGTGGAAACGATTAAACTAACGCTAGTTCAGTGAAGGCCTAAAACCATAACGTGCACTCGTGCAGGTTCAAGCAATAATTCGGGGAAGGCGGCCACACTCACCACAAAGCCGAATCCATTCTTCAGGTTGATTTCCCGGATCCGTCCGTAGCCCTTGAAGAACTTCTCCACGTCCCTCTCTCTAGCGTGGGGGCTCAAACGGCCGATGAAGACACGACACCCGCTCATATTAGCTGTAACGTTAAAACACAACTGAGCAATTAGCGTTCGGCAAACATCTAGCGTTAATGTCAAATATTAACTACATAACGAGTGTTAGCTAACGCTAGCTACATGTATGACGATAATGGAAGTAACCGTTACCATGCTAATAACAGCATGGTCATTTCTTGTGGCTCCTTATCGTTTGCTAACGTTAGCGTGAAGTTAGCTTGCTAACTACTTCGACTTCTGCTGGCATAAGCTAACGTTAGTCGTTAGCTAGCTAGCTAGCGTTAGCTTGAAACAACATAACCGTCTGCTGCCCAAAAACACGAACCTTAGCTTTACGTTCGTCCTTTAAACAATTGTAATGTTAAGGAAACGATTTAACAACAAACGTAGACAGGTCTCACCTCTGTTTTCTATTCTTGTATCTTCCAAAACGGTTGTTTACAACTATAACTAGATGAAGTTAACGTTACTCGACTGTATCAAAATGGCGAGTCAGTGCGAAGTGCACGGGCGTCAGGCGAGGTGGAGAAGGGAAGAGGAAATGCTGCTGGCTGGCTGCACGTTGCCAGGTTGGGTGACAACTACGTTAATGGTTAACTGGTTGGAGGGTTGGAGAAGTAGTAGATAACTTTGCGCCTGTACCATTGGATGATATAGTGGGGGGGAACTACACATTCTCTAGAATAGATGGAGTACCGCAGAACTTTGATTAATTGTGTGAGTAAACGCGGATATTTCTAGAACGTTGAAAGGGGGATTCAACACAAATCTGGCAACCCCGTTCTGCAGTTACATTAGCCCAGAGCACTACATTAGCCTACACACTGTAGACTACAGTGTAGTAGGCCCTAGGCCTAGGCCGTACCCTACAGTACTGGAAAACGATCTCTTGTTTACAGTCTTATGTACGTTATTCACTTAACACATTACAAACTAGGAATCTCGCGCTTGATTCCTAGGGTGGATACTCTGGAGATGATGCACCACGCCCACCATCAGCCTTGCTCAAGTGACATCACTGATGATGTCATCAGTGGGATTTATGACATCACTGATGTCACAGTAGGATTTATGACATCACTGATGATGTCACAGTGGAATCAGGGATTTATGACATCACTGATGTCACAGTGGGATTTATGACATCACGGATGATGTCACAGTAGGATTTATGACATCACGGATGATGTCACAGTAGGATTTATGACATCACGGATGATGTCACAGTGGGACAATCACAGTGGGACAGACAGAGCCTGAGCTCCCATTTATGTTGGGGAAGATTGATCACAGTTACATGTATTTATTTATCTGTCATATTATGTATTTCTCTCTGACGAGGACATATTTCTGCTTTTATGCAATGAATTAGTCATCATGATGATCACCATCTGCTGTGTCAAATCATATCATGTAATTTTTCTCTTTCATTTTGAAGCCCTTTATTCTTTTCAAGCTCTCTTGCTCTTCATAAATCGGATAGTAGGCCTATTTCCATAGGCTAAATATTCTTCTTGTCAACAAAAGGAGCAAAACGTTTCATTATTATCTGGTCTCTTTATTCTAATACTATATCATTCTTCAAATTGTCTTAGGTTAGGAAAAAGGACATACAAGGTTAAGGTTGACACAATACAATAGAAAAAACTATCTGTCTGGTCTGTTCTTGTAGAAAGTGCCAAAGATTTGAGCATGGAATACTGATCACTGTACAGCCCAGGCCATTTCAACTCAAAATATATAAAATAATCCAACAGCAAAATAATCTGAACGCAATACACTCTGTGAAATGTAAGACTATGTAAAGGATATATCTCAAGGATATATCTCATTTAACAATATGAAGTCAAATATTAAATTAAATTGCACTTTCAACTCCATTTGTCAAGGTTGTTGATAGGAATGAGATGACTGTTACTGCCACAACTGTCATGTGATTTCCTTCCTGAGAAAGGGTAGTTGTCCATGAATGCACTGTAGCAGGAATATAACAAGAGAGATGAGGAAAAGGTAGAAGATGAAGCTAACTAGTTCAATGAGCTGCATGCTTTTAGTTTGGAAAAGCAACACACCGACATGAATCCAAATGGGTAAAAATGCGTGGAGGCCATGGTCAACATTGTCATCGCTATTACCATCCTGTTCAGCAGAAAAGATCACCCATAATCAGTTCTTCAGGCAAGTATGGTAAGAAATATAACACATCATCATCATAATAATAAATAACCTCATGACATCCCATTTTCCCCACAGCCTGATCTTCTCCAAAACCAAGCTCAAAATACTGGGTGGAAGGTGAAAAGAGGAACACTGTTTCTATTAGGGTTGTCAAAAGTATCGGTACTATTGAAAAGTATCAATACTGAAATTTTGAAACGGATACAATACTCATTTGCAACAGGTATCGATAGTATCAATAAGTATCAATACTAAAATGTTTAAACTGATACAATACTCATTTGCAACAGTTTCGATACCAGCAGTGCTTTCTTTTAATGAAAAATCACAGATTTTTCCCTCCCTATCATTGGTGGGTATCTGTTGCTTCAACGAGCTAAATGTGTTCTGATAGGCTGATAGGCTAGAGCAGGGCTAATCTGCTGTCAGTGCAAAGTTTTTAATGCGTTTTATCGGGCCTAGATTATGGAGAAGTGTGCGTCTGTCCGTCCATCTGTCTAACTTTATTTTTGATGTGTCGTCATCACGTGGTATCGAAAATGGTATCGGGTATCGATATTTTCCTGGGTACCGGTATCGAAGTAGAAATTCTAGTATCGTGACGTCCCTAGTTTCTATCGAGCTCAAAATACTGGGTGGAAGGTGAAAAGATGAACACTGTTTCTACCAAGGTCTAATCGGTAGCCTTCAAATGTTTTGTCTCTGTAAACGTGTCACAATCTCATTTACAGCCAAAGTTAATCATCCATAGCTCAGGCAGTAATGTCATTTAAAGGGGGAGGTCTGCGTTTCTGCTGTTCTCCTGGCCTGTGGCAGCTCAGTCTCTTCTGGTGAACATTCACTTCTGTCTCCCGTGGCTGGAAACAACAGAGAAATCTGTCATGTGCATTTATATCCCAACCAGTGAGAACAAAGTGTGTGTGTGGGGGGGGGGGGGTGGAAAAGGTTATTAAGAGTTCACACCCCAAAATGTTCTGTGAAGTGTGCATTTCCTGGTTTGAAAGTTACAGCACTATAGCTACTCTAGTATAAAGATTGTTTGGATATAAAAGTTTAGACAAAGATTGTACTGGTTCTCAAAGTCCACGTCGTGTTGTTCACTGTCAGTAGAGCAGCTTGATTCTCTCTGTTACTATTTCTGAGTTAAAGTGACGACGATGATGTTCAGAAATAGGGACTGGGCTACCCAAGGCCATGAGAACAGCATTTGTGAGTTCTTCAATTGAACAGTTTCCTCCATTAGTAATTTGATCAAGGCTATCTGGCAGCTGATCTTAGAAATAGGTCCCAGTTTAGATGCATTTTTCCTCAAAAATGAAAATGAGATGAAACACTTGATATGATCAGAAGTGCGGTGTTTCGGTTTAGTCTGGTTGTTCATTGTTTTGTCAAATTCTGTCAACGTGCAACATTTTCACTAGTTCAGAACGGACTCTAGGGAAAAAAATCCTTTCCCCATAACCTTCAAAAATGGCCAAAGTCAACTACGAACGCTCCACACAAAGAAAGCAGAATCAACAATATCAACTGAAGGCCACATTGAGGTTATTGAACAAGAACTTCTTGAAATTTAGCAAGTTAGCAACTCCTGGTAATATGATTTAGGTCAGTGGTAATATCACTATCAGTAGTGTCAGGTGTCTCTATTCTACCAAAGCAGCTCTGGAGGCAGGGCAGGGAAGAAGGCTGACAAAGGTTTCAAAGTTCATGGAAAAAGACTCATAAATAATACTGGACTACACACTAATACTGGACTACAAACTTGGGATCTACAAGTAGCCGTGGTCAAGTCTGAGCCGATGCCTGTGGTGGAAGTTTGCCAGCCTGTCGGTCCGTGTGAAGTCTCTGGTGGCAGGTCTTCTTCTCCTGCCTTTTCACTCAGCGGACAAAAAGGATGAGGTCAGGTGGTTGTTAGGGCTGGGGAATCGGACCGAAATAACCCAGTACCAAGTACAGTATTGGAACATCTCCGGTCAAACGATACCTGCATTCGATCCTTTTTGTACACAGAGCTAGAAAATGTGACTAATTGTATGGTTTTGCTCGCAGCCAATCACCGCAAGCGTTCTTGAATTTGAATGCGACATGTGATTGGCCCACTATACTGCATCAGCAACACCCCATACCATCCTTGGTGGTTGAGTATGTGACAGAGCTGGCAGTTCAGCATCCCCGAGATGCCACCAAAGCGTTATCAAATGAAGAACTCTAATTGGCATCGGAATTGATTTAAGGGGTAGCGGTATTGGTACTGGTATCGTGATTTTTTTTAAACACTACCCAGCCCTAGTGGTTGTTCAAGCCTGCTAATGCCACTGTGGCCACTGCAGCGATGGCTGGCAGGTCCAGAGGTCAGTGTGTTGGAGGGGGAGGGGTTTGGGGGGGAAGGGGGTCAGACCCTTGTGTGGTGACAGCTGTGGGACGTCCCGGAGCCAGCCGCCCCCGACGGCGGGGAGGGGTCGTTGTCGCTCTCGTGGTTCTGCTCCTCCTTGTGGAGGCCCAGGCTGATGTGGCTCTGCAGGGCGGCCGGGGTCAACCACTCCTTTGGCAGGCAGCTCTGCAGGAAGGGGATGCAGGAGCTGAAGTACGCCAGTCTGTTGACCCAGCGAGGGATTTCCTGTCCACACAGTAGCTGAAAAGAAAAAGATGCTATGATTAAAGTAGAGTTGGGACAATATATTGGAATTCAATATATTGCAATACAAAAATGTGACAATATGTGTCGTGGGGCTGAAAACTGAATCGCGATATTAGGTCAATTTTATTCTGCTGTAGTAATCACAAATGAAATGCTTGACCATCACAGTTTCACAAGCTCTCCATCCAAATGATATTCTTTGCACTTTGTAATGACATCTTACTATGATTATTGGAGAGCTGTCTGTTTGTTTGTCTGTTTGTTTGCAAGGCACACCGGTGCTCCAATCGCCTCCCAAAATTGCCAAAACACTTTTCAGTGGTCTGGAATGAATCTGGTGTCATAAAAAGGGAAAAGAATCCAGCCACTGGGGGCACTATACAATGATATAATGTCATTGATGTCACTCAAGTCACGTCACTGATGACATTGTGGTGGCCCAGAATAGCTGTCTCAGTCATAAGGTCCCTAGGTTATAATTAGAGTATGATATCTTCTGTCATAAGGCGTGTAATGATATGAAGGCCTATTCTATTAATAAAGTTTGTCACAGTGAGATATCAAGGCCTTATTAATTTCACCAATAAGATGAAAGTTGCAGCAGGATTGAGCCAATTCTGGGATAGGAGGAGTTGCCTATTAGATCTGTATAAAAATGTGTGAAACATATCTCTGTTCCTAGTGTTCACTATCGCCGCAGCTGGACTGGCCTCCTGTCAAAAGAATCTGTAGCTATTAATATAATCTAAAAGGGAGCAAGGGGGCAATGTTTGTCTGTTTCAATTGATATAGGGACAAACAAGGTGAAAGGATCTTCCTCCCAAGAATTCCTCACCATGACAGAAATAATGAGCTTCCATTCACTGGGACTGTAAATTCATGTAAATTCCCTGCACATTTAATGCCTATTTAACTTATTAGCCTGTAAAATTCATGTACATTCAATGTAAACTCTTATTTAACTCCGACTGTAAATTCAACGTGAATTCATATTTATCATCCACAGAACACTTCACCACTCATGTACATATTGTATTACTTGATTTGATTGCACTTGCAACTTTGTGATTGTCTTTAGTTATCTTCCTACTTCTTCTCTCTGTATATTGATGTGACCGCTACGCTGCATACAGACACTAAGACAAATTCCTTGTATGTAACTTGCATACTGTGGTAATAAAAGTGATTCTGATTCTGATTCTGATTTAGATGGCAGTTCCCAATCAGATTGGCATTCTCAATTACCATCAACAAAGGTCAAGGCCAAGAGACTGACCGAGTTGGCATCGACCTACCTTCGGCATCTACCTACCTACCTACCTTCGGCTAAACACGGGGCCAAATGTTTCCAGGAATATTCCGGGATTGTGCAAGTGTGAAAGCTTTCTTAGCCTGGGGCTAGCAGCTCCCTGAGCCCCAGGCTAACCCCGGCTAAATGTAGTAGTGTGAAAAGCCCTTTTCATTCCAGAAGGGAAATAATAAATTGCATGAGAGAAGCTCCTCCCCTTAGACTGACCTCAGACAGTGAGGAGGAGAAGTGGTTGCAGTTTTTATGCATTAGATGGTAGGCATTGCCCTTGAACTCTTTGCCTAGTTCCTCCATGATTTGATCGATGTCCTCCGCTGTAAAGTCTGTGGTACCCAGAGCAATGGCCTCCCTGTGTGAGGGCAGAGAAAGCCAGTCATCAGTGGGCCTATTCCTATTGACATGTAGCAACATCAGAGCGCATTGTGTTGACACACACTCACTTGAATTTGAATGTCTCTCCTAGCTCAGCAGCGTTCCCAGGGTTGATTTCAAAGATGCCACTGAACGGGTATGGATGTCCTCCATATGCAAATTCTGCATGGCAGAGGACAAAGATGCACAATACAGGTGAACTCGTTCAAACTAAACAATTGTAATTACAGAAAAGAACGTAATGAATCGTTGCCACACTGTACTTATGTCATTAGGCCTGACTAATTACAGTCCTCGCGTCCCTGTATTCACACAACAGTATGCTGGAAAGCAGTAAGGAGCACTAGGGACACAGTATAATGGATAGGGTCCCTTTACGGTTAGCAATTGAAGATCCCTGTTGTTAAAGAGCATTTATTTAGCTGCAGTAGGAACTGTTAACTTTGTGAATCTAGCCTGTTACAGTCTGTGGTGTTTGAGCAAGCAATCAAGCTGTTAATGAGTAACAACTAGTGAAGGAGAGAGAGCGCAGCGAAACAAACACTTTTTTACCACATGTTTAAACAAATGTGGTGAGATATCGCTATTGTCACGTGACCTTCTGACTCCAATTTTGTTGATTTTCAAATTGTGATGACCCTCCCACTCCCCTGGCTCTGTCTTGCAGGAGGAGCCTGGTGGTTGGGGTCATTAGGCTGATTGAGTACACCTGGGCCCAGTGTACTTCAGTGTCTCTCTCCCTCCTCACCTGTGTGCACCTTTTTGTTCTGTTCTTTTGCTTTGTAGTAGTTTGTGATGTTTAGACCTTAGTTATAGGTCATCAATTTGTGTTTAAATTCTTATTCTGGCATGTGTGACTCCCTCCTTCACCATACTAAGGACGGTTTGTCTTAACCCATTGATACCTGATGCAGCATTTGCGTGTATATCCCTCATTTGTGTGCGTATCCCTTTAAGACCGCGAACCGCGTTAATGCGGTTCGCGGTCTTAAAGGGATACACACACAAATGCTGCATCAGGTATCAATGGGTTAATGGTCCCATGCAGCCCTGAAGCCTGAATGAAGTGTTTGTTTCCTGCTTTGTCTCCTGTGATCTTCTTCTCTTCCTCTTAAACTGCTACCTAGATTAGGGCTGCTCGATTATGGTAAAAAATCATAATCATGATTTATTTCTGACTGATATTGTGATCATGATTATTTAAAGCGATTACTCATTGACTTTAGCAACATCATGACTTTATTGAACTTGAAAAAACTTATTTTTAATACTGGATTTCTTTCAACTTTAAATATAATTGAACTGAAAAACAAAGAAATAAATGAAAGTAAAAGAAGATAGATATATTATATAAACAATTGTTTTATCTCGATTATCTTGTTTTCATAATTGTGGGAAGCCAAAATTGGAATTGAGATTAAAATCTTTGGAGAGCTGCTTGTTTGTCCGGAGAGCCGTCTGTCTGTTCGGAGTTTCAAGGCGCACCGTTGATCGCCTCTAAAATTTGCCAAACAATATTCAGGGGGCTTGAATTAATCTGGTGCAAAAAAAAAGTATGTCCCCACGGGGAGCAGTACAGCAATATTTTATGTTTTTAGGCCTTTTATGTTTTGCTTGCTGTTGGTCTGTCTTGCAGGACTCTGTTGTTATAGCTGGGCGGGGCTTTAGGCTGATTGAGTGTTGTTATAGCTGGGCGGGGCTTTAGGCTGATGGAGTGTACTGTACTCAGCCTGCAGACCATTCAGTATCGCTCTCCCTCCTCACTGTTCCACCTTTTCTATTCTTTTGTTTAATGTGTCATCTAGTTGTTTTCCCTTCGTTTTAGTTCATAAATAAATTGCTGTTTTAACTTTGACTTTGATGTATCACTCCCTTCTTTGTTCCAGCCTAGAGCCGGGTTGTAACAAAATGAAGGATCGCATCATCCCCTGGCCTATGGGTTGAGAAAACACTCCCACCTCTTGGTCTGACAGTATGACACCACTTCAGTGGATAGTGAAAATATGTGATAGTCAAGCTAAAAACAAGGCTGTTTTTCTGTGTTCTTGTAAAGACATTTTGTCACCAGATTTGTGCGGTCATTATGAGAAATATGTTGCAAATGCAATATATTTATGCTGGATTTCAAAGGAGGTGCCAATTCCTACCTTAGTAAACAGCATTTTTGCTGTCATCATATTTCTCTGTGCACAGACGCAATATTTCTGGCTGCAAGGACATCATGGAATTCCCATTGATCTAGTTTCATGCTGGCTTCTAATTCTCTCTCTCTCTCTCTCTCTCTCTCTCTCTCTCGCGCTCTCTCTCTCTCTCTCTCTCTCTTTTTCTCTCACATACACAGTGACTCAAGCCAGAGAAAAGGGCTCATTTGATCAAGAATAAAAGACCATATTCCATCTAAAGACCAGTTCCTCTTCATGTCTGTGGGGGGAAAAAGCCATGTGGCTTGAGATCAGATATGATAGACTGGGTCAGAGTGCAGCCTGCTGGGAACCAGCTCTGAGAAACTGTAATTTGACCCCGAGGACAGAAAGACAACTCCATCTTACCTCGTCCATAAATCTCAATGCCTGAGTGGAAGACGCCAATACCCAGATTGGAGGTATACTCGTTTATCCAGTACTGCAAAGAGGAAGAGAGGAAGAGAGTGTTACTCTGTCTTGCTTTGTATCCTTGCTAAATACATTACAGGAGGCAGGAGATGAGACGAGATGATTGCTGTGACTTCTAGGGCTGCATGAGATTTCCTGAAGAGATAATCAGATGTTATGATCATGATTATTCATCAGTATTATTAGTGTTAGAGGAATATTATGGGGAACACAATTATTTTACTGCACTTATATCGTCCTCTTGACTATTTTCACCTTCAGTGGATATTCTAGGTTAAATTAAGTGTTTAAGGTTTGCCAATATGCCAAAATTATATGATTATTAAATGCAGAGAATGATTAAAATTAGAATAAAATACACAACTAATTGGCAAGTCCTAGTGACTTTGTAGTCAAATGAAACACTCATAAATCACCAGCAGTGGTTGTTGCCCTTTCCGGCTTCATCAAACATCACAACATTTCTGCATTTGAATGAACCATCTGAAGTTGAATAATGGAATTTTATATATATATATACACACACACACACACACACACACACACACACACACACACACACACACACACACACATATATATATATATATATATATATATATATTAGGGATGTCACGATACACTCAGTTCACGATACGATACACGATATTGGGTTCACGATAACGATACGATACAATATTTTAACAATCTTTTTTTGCGATCGATTTGTAAGTTGAGGAGGCATCCTCCACTCTAATTTGATTAATTTCACCATTTTCATCCTCCGTGTCTGTAACGTCCCTCGTCTGTTCAAACAAAGCAATGAAAAGGAGAGCGAGCATGCAATCAGATGCAGATCAGTGCCACCATGTTCAGCTTCTTTTTCTCGCGATATGAGATTTCATCTCAACGATACATATTGTCACGTTTTGATATCGCGATATATTGTGACACACACACACACACACACACACACACACACACACACATATATATATATATATATATATATATATATATATATATATATATATATATATATATATATATATATTAGGGATGTCACAATACACTCAGTTCACGATACGATACGATACACGATATTGGGTTCACGATAACGATACGATACGATATTTTAACAATCTTTTTTTGCGATCGATTTGTAAGTTGAGGAGGCATCCTCCACTCTAATTTGAGTAATTTCACCATTTTCATCCTCCGTGTCTGTAACGTCCCTCATCTGTTCAAACAAAGCAATGAAAAGGAGAGCGAGCATGCAATCAGATGCAGATCAGTGCCACCATGTTCAGCTTCTTTTTCTCGCGATATGAGATTTCATCTCAACGATACATATTGTGACGTTTTGATATTGCGATATATTGTGACACACACACACACATCAGTACCCTCTGTGGAGACACTGGTATATGTCGCTCTTATGAACACTGCACTATTTATTTGGATATTGCTTTTTCCCTACTGTCTGTAGGGATTCTTTTTAGTGTTGTATGTCTTTTTATATGGACCTTGAGTCTGGAATAAAGTTTTGATTGATTGATTGATTGATTGATTGGTTGATTGATTGATTGATTGATTGATTGATTGGTTGATTGATTGATTGATTGATTGATTGATCGATGACTGTCTTATTATCAGCCTGCGTTGGGCAGAGGGCAGGGCCAGGGGAAACACCCTGCACTAGTCTTCAATCCTCTAATTTAGAGGAGTCTCCACCTGACTTGCATGTCTTTGGGGTGTGAGAGGAAATCCAGGCCAACAACATGCAAACTGTGTACAGAAAGCACTGAGGAATGGACCTCAAGCCCTTCTTGCTGTGAGATGACACTCGTGACGGAGCAGACCACTGAGCCACCCCGCCACACTTTAACAGCACATAGCCTCTTAGGCCCCGCCCCCCTCTGAGGCCCCGCCCCCTCTGAGGCCCCGCCCCCCCTCTGAGGCTGCTGTCCCCTTGCAGACACCCCCGAGGAAACGTGCTCAAAGCTCTCCACACGCCCCCAGTTGTCCCCTATAAATAATAGAACACATTTCCCGGCTGGGAGTGATCCAGTAAAAGCATATCCAGCACACTTTATGTCATCAAAGTCTTCTCATGTTACTGCAGTGACCTTCACCCTGTTGGCTGTCTGACCTCTGACAAAGCAAGCATTGGCTGATATAAATCATATCTCTACAACACTGTGCCTCCCCCCCCCCCCCCCGGCACCGCTCTAACCATCCATGCAGTCTCCAGCAGCAATCTCCTGGCTATGCAGATATGCCATCATGCACACACCACTGTCCCCTCTCATTGACTTCACATTGAAGACCATCAACTCCTCATTATCACCATCATCTCTCTGCAGATCACTCAGACTCCGCTGACTCGGTTTGATTCCCAGCAATGTATTTAAATATAGAGAGACAAAGTGAACGTCACTAAATGCTTCAGCATTGTACCAGAGATTTTCTTCCGCAATTTATTTTCCCATAGACATTTTGTAAAATGCTTATAAAAAATAGTTTTACTTGGTCAAACCAAACGGTTCAGCTATATTTAGAATCGGACAGACCATAGAACATTTCACTCGGACCAAAACGTAAAAAAAAACATCTAAAAAATATTTTCTTTAAACCCGCTTTTTTTAAACGTTTTCGTCAGAGTGAAATGTTACGCGATCTCTCCTGTTTCTAAATATATCTGTACCATTTGGTTTGAACAAGTAAAACTCTTTTTATAAGCATTTTACGAAATGTCTATGGGGAAAATAAATGGCGAATGAAAATCTCTGAAGCAGGAAGTGAGGTTCCACTTTGGCTCTCTATTAAGGCCGACTTGGACTCTCCCTGCCCCCTGCCGCCATCATCACTCCCTCTCCCCCAACCTCTGCATGACCCGCTAAGTCCCAGCAGCACAGCAGAGCACAGCAGAGCCACACTGCAACTGAATCAGACTCAGGTGGTCTTCTGTGAGACAGCTGGAAGACATCAGACTCAGGTGGTCTTCTGTGAGACAGCTGGAAGACATCAGGGGAGAGTGGAGTGTCCAAATGATACCTGGCCACAACACAGTCTCAATTTATGAGAACACATCTGCATCACTGTTGTTCTGTTGTATTCATATCATTTGTAAGTAAGCATTAGCTAACTCCGGCATATTTACATGTTTTCGTATATAGAGGCTTCTGTATTTCTGAACATGTCCATTAATGTGCATTGTCCCGTCACAATAAACCAATAAAGTAAAGTAAAGTAAAGTATGGAGTGAACTGATTTATATCATTTGTCTAAGTATGGAGTGAACTGATTAACTGACGCCTCTTGAAAGCCAAAAGATGAGAACAGTTTGAAGTGATGCATTTCCCAAAATATATAAGTTCAACTGAAGTATCAAACATTTGAAGAGTTCACTATATTATGCTGCTTCCATTCTGTGAGAGTGTTACCATAAATCAACCAAGGGCTTTCGTTAAAATATAAAACTGTCTTTGTTTTATGCAGCAGTTTTATAAGAGCAGGAGTCACTAGTTTCAAATGGTGGGTGTGAGGGTGTGTCATTTTGGAACTAAAGTATTCTACTTATGAATACATCGTAAAATATCAATATAAAAATGCTGAAAAAGGAGGGATTCTGAGGATTTGGAGCAACATGTTGTGTAATATTCACACGGGATGTCGTGCAGCAGTCAGGCAGTGGGCTCACATCTGAATGAGGACCCTTGTCCCCTTGCTGGTTTGTGTGCGTGTGTGTGTGTGTGTGTGTGTGTGTGTGTGTGTGTGCGTGTGTGTGTGTGTGTGTGTGTGTGTGCATCATGTGAGACCAGCTGTAGGCACAGTGACAGAGGTCAGGGGGGTGGAGGGAGGCCTGTGGTCAGATAGGGCACTATTTTACAAGCCGACTTGATTTTCTGAACACAAGAACAGACCTAAACAAAGTCTGGTCGAGCAGATCAACTAGAATTTTGCTGCACAACACAAGCTGCCCTCACACCTGAAAGTGTGAAGCGGATGGGGATACAAACTATTCAACCTCTGCTTGGTATATTGCAGCAGATTTCTGTTTTGTTCCTGCTTCGAGATGCGTGTCATTTTGCTTCCCCAAATGCCAGGTAGGTGTGTGAAGGCACAGTGTTGCCTCTCATATGCGTGTCCAATTGGGCTCTTTCAAACATCAAAATAGCAGGGAAGGAACAAACAGGTGTCTAGTGCAGTTGTTAACTCTAGGGGTGCGTTCACTTGCTGTGCAGGTGTCTAGTGCAGCTGTTAACTCTAGGGGTGCGTTCACTTGCTGTGCAGGTGTCTAGTGCAGCTGCTAACTCTAGGGGTGCGTTCACTTGCTGTGCAGGTGTCTAGTGCAGCTGTTAACTCGAGGGGTGCGTTCACTTGCTGTGCAGGTGTCTAGTGCAGCTGTTAACTCGAGGGGTGCGTTCACTTGCTGTGCAGGTGTCTAGTGCAGCTGCTAACTCTAGGGGTGCGTTCACTTGCTGTGCAGGTGTCTAGTGCAGCTGTTAACTCGAGGGGTGCGTTCACTTGCTGTGCAGGTGTCTAGTGCAGCTGTTAACTCTAGGGGTGCGTTCACTTGCTGTGCAGGTGTCTAGTGCAGCTGTTAACTCTAGGGGTGCGTTCACTTGCTGTGCAGGTGTCTAGTGCAGCTGTTAACTCTAGGGGTGCGTTCACTTGCTGTGCATGTGTCTAGTGCAGCTGCTAACTCTAGGGGTGCGTTCACTTGCTGTGCATGTGTCTAGTGCAGCTGTTAACTCTAGGGGTGCGTTCACTTGCTGTGCATGTGTCTAGTGCAGCTGTTAACTCTAGGGGTGCGTTCACTTGGTGTGCAGGTGTCTAGTGCAGCTGTTAACTCTAGGGGTGCGTTCACTTGCTGTGCAGGTGTCTAGTTTGCAATCATCTAATGTGGGAAATAGCCCACAGATAAAAAAAATAAACATTGTATGTAAAGTGCAGTGAAATGGACCGTGCCTTACCATATCATACACATTAAGGATGACAGGTTCACTGGCCATGGTTTAGTCCTGAGCTGGAAAGGCACACCTCCCACACTCGAGGTTATAAGGTTGTCAGCACCTCTTAACTCTATAGAATAGATCACATGATCACAGTGAGCTTCAGGAGTGAGATCTGAAGGGGTGGAGGAGGCCGTTCCATCCCCCTAGCAAGAGGGCGGGGGGATGTCCAAGACTGTCCGTGTCCGGGGAAATGTCCAAAGCAGTGGGAGGCAGGGAATAAACAGACAAGGAAGGGGGGGAAGACGAAGAAAAAAAAACAAGACGAGCGATCCGTCAAAGAACCATGGTGGAATAAAATCTGAAAAAAGTCAAATCTCGACAGAGCCCAGCGAGTTGCAGCACTTGACGCGGCACATCTAAAAAAAATAAAGGAATAGGAGAGATCTGTTGAATGGATGCTGACAGGCTTTGTGGTTGCAGAAAAACATAGAAACTCAGAATAGATCAGAAGCGGCCGGGGTGATAACTTGATCCGAAGCGGGCATCGGGCCTAGAAGTGCTGAAAGCTGAAGCGGGGATCGGCGATATCTCTCCTCCTCCTCTCCCTCCTCTCATCATGGGCGCCCGGCCACTAGCGATGGAGACGCCGGAGTGCGAGCCATTTTAGAGCGAATATGTTGCGGAGAAAACAAACAGGAGCGCAGATATGGAGGAAGATGATGATGGTGATGATGATGGTGGTGGTGGTGGTGCTGACACAATTACAGCTGATGAAGTCGGGTTCACGAGCATCTCCAGCTGGTGTTGTGGACGGTCCCGCATCCCACATCTTCAGTCGGGAGAGATCCTCGACATGGTATAGCCTACCTTGCACTCCAGTTTCTGTCTACTCAATCCTCTCGATTCCTACGTTAGGTGGTTTCCAGTTTTATTTCAGTCTTAAACCAGCCGTGATCCAGCCTGCGCTCCCCCGGCACAGCCTCTCTGTCTCTCGGTGTCCCTCTGTCCCCCTCTCGCTCTCTGATTGGCAGTGAAGCATTTGATTACATCATATCTGCCTCAGAGGCAAGTTGGCAACATCCTCCTCCAACAAACTGATCTGAGATGGGATTTATGAGACGTGGTGTGTGTGTGTGTGTGTGTGTGTGTGTGTGTGTGTGAGAGAGAGAAGTTAAAAGGACCCCCCTCCCCTTTTTTATTTTTTATTCACGACAGATTCTTCATTAAACCTTGTCTTTATTTCCCCTTTTGTGCTTTGCATTACTAAAAAATAAAAGCACATTTGATAAAGGGCATTTATTTTGAAAGTTATGACAGGAGTTCCCCTTATTAAATGTGGCAGGCTTGACAGACGGCTGGTAAAGCTGGCTTGTTTTGTTGATATCAAATATTTTTTATAGCCTTAAATATTCCTGCTCATAATGGATTATTTAACCAGGGAATATCATGCAACCATAATACACCCCTTAATTCTGGTGATTGCTGTAGGCTACAATTTAACAACACATCTAAGTTCCCAGCAAATCTATTATAAAAGCATACAAACTATTCCAACATGTTCTCATCAAGCAATTACAGTATTTAATACTGATTCTCACTGTTTTTTCTTCATGTACGAGTAAAGTCATAGGCACATTATGACATGCCGGGCCCCTGGGCCTGGATGCATAAAGGGCCCTGACAGCGCACATACACACAATTGAGGCCAGAATAATAACTAAGACATACATTCACCTGCATCTCAACAGGATTTACAGCGCAGCCACCTCAACTCTCAAAGCCAACAGCACAATAACAAGAAATAAACTCACCTGTATCTAACACAGGATTTACAGTGCAGGTACAATCAATTAAAGCCAAGAGCACAATAACCCTCTAATCATCCATAAACTTATGGAACACTTTGTCAAAAATAAAGGGTTGGGCCCTACTGTAACATCCTACACATCACATCCTACTGTAACATCCTACACATCCCCACACCAGCTGAATAAAACTGGTGCTGGACTAAAAGTGACTCAAAGTAAAGAAAGGAATGTCCGTCTGCATCAGTATTGTTTATTTATTTATTTAATAAATAATTAGCCTATTTAGTGTTTCGTAGCATACAGTTATTATAAAGTGTTCCTGACAAATATTGTTTCTCAGTAGTAATTAAGGCACTAATGAGAAATACACCAATGAGTGAAAAGTGTGACCACATGCCCTGCTCTCCCTTACATAAAACAATCTTATTTAACCATTCAACTTCCTGTGTAATGCCTTGTCACTACTGTATACAAGGTGACCATTAAGACACAGTCAGACCGTTTCTGGGTTGATTTGTCTTACCGCCTGGCTGTGTGCCAGGGTGAGACCTAGCCAACTGAAACTACAATATGGAGACTCTTGAGACATGAGTGTGTGTGTGTGTGCTATCTGTGCGCACAGGCAGGCAGTGTGTGTCATAATATCCCGAGGATGATAAGCAGATAGAGGAAGGAGAAGAGGCCCCAAAGTGTGACAACTCATTTATCAATCTCCTTTCTTTGTTACTTCTTCTCATCCACCCTTCCTCTTTCTAAATTCAACCCCTCTGCTTGAAACCCCCCCCCCCCTCCATTCATACTTGTCTCCTTTTCTTTTGCACCACAGGTTTCAAAATGTATTAAACATGGGTAATTTACAGCAGGGCGATGTGGTAATTTAGGACTTTTATCATGAGAGAGATAACGAGGAAGAGTGGAAGAGAAATACAAAGTGTATGGACTATGGAGACAAGATAGGTGGGTTTTTATCCTCATCTAGACTTGGACAACTATTTTGAATAGCATATCAGTGGTGGAAGGCTTACACCACTGATATGCTATTCAAAATAACTGTTCCCTGAAGGATCAGTTCGTCCCAGGCCTGGTCCTGTGAAGAGGCTCTGGGTTATGGGCCCGCTGAGGCTCGTTCGATAATACATCCCTGAGTGAAGTATAAAATATATACTAAAATGCCAAAACAAAGAGAATTCAACATGAATTTTAATAGGTGCTTGGACATCAAACACATAGTATTTGCATAATTTAGTGCTTCTGATCTGTTTTTCTTGGCATACTGTAAGTATACTTATTCACAATCCCTGTCAGCAGAGCAACAATGAAATGTATTTACAGAGACATGGAGCCACATAAAGTCAGAGACATTACATGATATATGACATGACAGGTATGCTGCGGACTGACAGAGAAGAACTATGGGCAAACACTCCCAGCATGCACAAAACCGTTAGTCGTCTGTTCTATGGCAATTACTGAATGACTTCCACAATGGCGGTTAGTGCAAAAAGTTGTTGACAGCAAGACATCATTCATGGTGAGCTCATAAACCTGTTATGTTTCACCAAAGGAACAATGCATTTCCCTTTGTATAACATAGACCAATATACACATGCGTCCCACAAGACAACAGACTCAGCAGAAGGTGTGACACAGGTGCACTGCAGTAGCATTGCCACTGGCAGAATGTGAAATTAGAGAATGGTTAAAAGGTTTGACTTCTTTTACGACAGACATGGTAACACGTCTTCTCAAAGAGCCTTTAGGTGTGATAAGAGAATCAAAAAGTAAACCGCTCTCACCATAAAACAATATAAGGCATGCTTTGTTTACATAAGATCAATTCAATGGTTCATTCTGAGTGACCATGTGACACTTTATACAATGATGTCCAAACTGAAAGCCATCCTGTTTGGCAAGTTGAGACTAATAGGCTTTAGATGAATTCGTTATTAGAACAGGGCGTTGACAGACTTAAACACAAAAACACAACAGGATGGATTTTCATTCTGATTATGACCAGGAGCAAAAAGAATATTGCTTAGAACAGACAAAAAAGGCACTCTAAAGTCCATTATGAAATACAAGTCCTTTCATTTACGTTAACTGCAGCCTTTTCCATCCCACAGCTCGATATAGGAAGAACAGCGTGCCATCGCTTCCACAGTTCTGCACAGAATGAAAACGCCACCCGACCATGTGAACCTCGACCACTTTGAGACAGAAAATACAGTTGAGTTCCCCCTCAAGACAGACCTGCCATTCAGCCGTGAAGGCAGAGAGGCCTACACGTGGCTGGACACAACACTGGCATTCAGTTGGCAAATGTGTCCAGAGACCCGGAAGCTCGTGAGTGAGTCTGACTTGACCCATTCATTTACCATTTAGCACTACTGCTGCGTACAACCTATTGAAGGCAGAGGAACTCGGCTCAGCCCAGCCAGCAGGGGGAATGTAATGCTCAACTCAGCCAGCAGGGGGAATGTAATGTGTACATCAGTCATACTCAACTTGTGGCTCCGGGGGCCAGATGCAGCACGTGATAGGGTGCCAAGTGGCCCCCCTGGCCATTTCCTAATTCACAATGAAAACTCTGAAGTTCAACTGAACTCCAGCTAAATTCTGAAATATCACCACCTGCTCATCACCCAGGTACTTAAATGTACTAACTTAACCTATCCTGTGTGCACAAAATTGTCAGACTAAACTCCGGCTGACACCCCAAATACCTACAATCCACTACAGAAAAATTTATATTCTTAATGTTTGTTTATTAACTGGCCCCTGGCCTCCTGTGATTTTGCAAAAGTGGCATCCGGGCAAAGCAAGTTGAGTATCCCTGGTGTACATCCTTCAAAGTTAGTGACATTTTGTAAAGGAGGGGCGGCGTTGGTGTCAAGCAGCTACAATTATCACACAATACACATTAACATGGAGAAACTCATCAGTGACATTAACACCTAGCAAAAATAAGGTCTACTTTTTTTGTAAGAGTTTGTTCCCTCTTCATTCTTTGGCCTTCAGCAAAGTTTTTTGGTCATAAAAATATACAGATAACGTCAGCATTGTTAAAAGTGTTTCCTAAGTTGTGGCTTGAACCGCATGTAAATGAATGCAAAGAACACAGCAGCTCCGGCTAGAGCAGCCAGTACTCCAAGAGGCGAGACAGAGGATTGGCCCTCGGGTCCTGAGCCTGTGGGTCCGTTCATGTGGGGCAACTGCAAAACACACAGATCAAAACAGAGTAGTAACATTAATGCTGCATCGGCAAGATTTCCAAGTAAAAGTTCACCCGTCTGATGAGCTGAAAACACACATCAGAGGAGTGTCCTACCTCTTTTAATGGGCTGGCAGGAAATCTCAGTGATGAACACACACATACACACATGCACACACACACACACACACACACACACACACACACACACACACACACACACACACACACACACACACACACACACACACACACACACAGTATATATATACACACACACACATATATATATATATATATATATATATATATATATATACACTTGTGTGTGTATGGATGCCCGGCCAAGCCAGAGGTGACACAGAACCTGCGAACCTGCGACCCTCGTGTTGGTAGGCAGGGAATCTACCGCTACACTACCCGTACGCCTGATTAATTAAAACTTAAGAACGAAACACAAAACTGTTTCTTCAAAAGCAGGGAGCGAGCACTCTGTCCAGAGGAAGCTGGACTCACCAACAACGATTGAATGTGCTGCCAAAAACTCTTTTTACCCCTCCAGCTCCACTTCCACCAGCAATAAAAACTCTTTTTACCCCTCCAGCTCCACTTCCACCAGCAATAAAAACTCTTTTTACCCCTCCAGCTCCACTTCCACCAGCAATAAAAACTCTTTTTACCCCTCCAGCTCCACTTCCACCAGCAATAAAAACTCTTTTTACCCCTCCAGCTCCACTTCCACCAGCAATAAAAACTCTTTTTACCCCTCCAGCTCCACTTCCACCAGCAATAAAAACTCTTTTTACCCCTCCAGCTCCACTTCCACCAGCAATAAAAACTCTTTTTACCCCTCCAGCTCCACTTCCACCAGCAATAAAAACTCTTTTTACCCCTCCAGCTCCACTTCCACCAGCAATAAAAACTCTTTTTACCCCTCCAGCTCCACTTCCACTAACAATAAGAAGACATCGGGTGGAGGAATGCACAATATACTCACATAACATTACATGATTTCTGGGTAATAAAGTTCTTCTCAAACAGTTGCTACTTGGGGATGGGGATGCCAAAGTACAAAGTTGCTTAGTACATCTTTACGAATTATAACAACTGTATTGTATTGCACTTTTCTTCACAAAATCAAACGTTTAGATATTAACGTGGATAGGTTTCATATCTACCTTCTGCTGAACACGGAGCTCCACGTCCTCCCCTGCGGTCCGAAACAGCTCGACCGCAGCGCTGTGCGTCCGATCCTCAAGTTTGACCCCATTAATCTGCACAACCCACACGACAAAGAAACTTTCACCAATTGATCATTCAATTCAATCAGTGGACAAGCAATGGAATAACACTTGCCAAGTGTGCAAATATCTTTGAAGTGGAGTCAATATTTACCGCCAGGATCTTGTGTCCCTCTTTGAGTCTCCCATCCAACCCTGCTGCTCCATCTTCTTTAATTTTGGACACATATATGCCACTGTCATTCATAACATACTGCTGGTCCACTCCCCCGACTATGTTGAACCCCAAGCCTGAGAAGTCAAACAGATAAACGGACAGTGAGAAGGTCTTAGAGTGAAAGACAGTAGAGATTGCATTGTTTGCTGTGGGTCAGTTTTAGAGTGAAAGACAGTAGAGATTGCATTGTTTGCTGTGGGTCAGTTTTAGAGTGAAAGACAGTAGAGATTGCATTGTTTGCTGTGGGTCAGTTTTAGAGTGAAAGACAGTAGAGATTGCATTGTTTGCTGTGGGTCAGTTTTAGAGTGAAAGACAGTAGAGATTGCATTGTTTGCTGTGGGTCAGTTTTAGAGTGAAAGACAGTAGAGATTGCATTGTTTGCTGTGGGTCAGTTTTAGAGTGAAAGACAGTAGAGATTGCATTGTTTGCTGTGGGTCAGTTTTAGAGTGAAAGACAGTAGAGATTGCATTGTTTGCTGTGGGTCAGTTTTAGAGTGAAAGACAGTAGAGATTGCATTGTTTGCTGTGGGTCAGTTTTAGAGTGAAAGACAGTAGAGATTGCATTGTTTGCTGTGGGTCAGTTTTAGAGTGAAAGACAGTAGAGATTGCATTGTTTGCTGTGGCAGAAGCGGCAGATTCCAACATAGTATTTTATCTCTCAGTGGATCAAAGTACAAGTTGAATTCCAACACAATACTGACATACTGAGGTCAATGGGGTGTAACCAAAGAGACACCAGTTTAATGTCACCAACCCCTCATGTAATAAAATATTACATAACAAACACCCATGCCAGGATTTAGCAGCCATTACTCTCTCACTTGTAATTAGGAAGCTAACGCTAATAATGATAATAATCCTGACTCTGCAGCGGCATTGATTTGGTGGAAATTGACAGCTGACAGGCCTAGCACTTTAGCAGTTGGAAAGTGTATAATGTCAGTTTGCTAATTTAGCAGATTTTTCCTTCCTTCACAGCCGGTTTCACAACACCCTCCTCCACTTTAGCAGACGATTACGCGCGGACAATGAAATGTGACGCGTTTATTTTTCAGACGCAATTTAGCTTCCTAGTTAGCTTCAGTGGGGCTCGTTAGCGTTGCGTTAATTGCTGTGCTACGTAGCCACAGTAGCTAGTCAGCAACAGTATTGGGATCATCTCTGCTAGCTAGCTGTGCCGTTTCCTTGAAAGTGCATTGCTTCTTACCTGCGGGTCCTCGCTTCAGTTTAATGTCCATGACCTTGGCTGCAGAGTGGTGCAGTGATCCATTCATCTTGTCAAGAGGCCTACTGATGTCAAAAGTGCCGTTTTTTGTGGAAGGGGGGGACAAACTATTTCTCTTAAGGTGAACTCATTCAGGACTTTCGATTCCTTCTTGCCTGCTTCCTTCCTATGCCTCTCTGGCACACAGTTGAACTGTGGATTTGTTTATGCTGCCCTCTAAGGGTCTCAGGCCGACATTTGAATCAGAAAGGAGCATGGATGCAAATGACAGCGTGATGCAAATGAGAGAATGAAGTTGCAACACCAACTTTGTCATGCTAAAGTTTTTTCTTGCTCAAGTTTTGTCCCAGGGACCCCACACCGAGATGCCTTTTGTTCTTTAATCTGGTTTAATGCCATAACTGTCTGTGTCGTAGTAGGCGGAATAACAGTTAAATCTCTGATATGAATTCTCTCATAGTCATAGTAGCATACGCGGATTATGACATGACGGGCCCCTGGGCCTGGATGCACAAGGGCCCCCCTCACAGTGCACATACGGCCAGAATAATTCAAACATACACTCACCTGCATCTCAACAGGATTTACAGCACAGCCACCTGAACTCTCAAAGCCAACAGCACAATAACAAGAAATAAACTCACTTGTAAGGTGATCAGACGTCCCAGATTTTCGGGGACAGTCCCCATTTTTGGGGACCTGTCCCCGGATGGAGCTGTCCCGGAAAATGTCCCAGATTTTCTACTCCTCATCCGTGGCCACAATTACTGTCTTTCAGAGGCTCTAGCAGGCTCATGTTTAAAGCTGTAGTGAAGCTACTACAGTAGCCTACAGATTACCCCCCACGGTTCGTCATGCAAGTGAACTGTGGATTAATTGCTAATTTAACCATAAGTGTGAAATACAGTTTAACTGCCACTGTGACTTTTTGAAAGTGTAACAATTAACGTTACCTACATCTCCATGCGTTGCAGTGAAACGACACAGATGCGTCACGTTACGTTCGGGAAGGAGAGGAGGGAGAGGGAGCGAGTGATTTAATTGAGTGACATCCCGTAGGCTGTGAAGTTTGAGCATTTCCAGTGGTGTTACTGGGAAATGGGCATGCTCGTCATCATTGAAATATATCACAAGATTGTGGTGTTTATGCACTCAAGGCTCGCTCCATAGGGTTCCATTGCTGTTTCCACCCGGAAACGCGGTTTGTTTACAAAAATGCTGCTTGGCTGATCCCTCGTATTGAATAACTAAGTAGCCTATTTAGTGTTTCGTAGTGTACAGTTATTATAAAGTGTTCCCCACAAATATTGTTTCTCAGTAGTAATTAAGGCACTAGTGAGAAATACACCAATGAGTGAAAAGTGTGACCACATGCCCTGCTCTCCCCTACATAAAACAATCTTATTTAACCATTTTGACTTCCTGTGTAATGCCTTGTCACTACTGTATTCAAGGTGACCATTAAGACACAGTCAGACACAGTTTCTGGGTTGATTTGTCTTACTGCCTGGTTATGTGCCAGGGTGAGACCTAGCCAACTGAAACTACGATATGGAGACTCTTGAGACATGTGTGTGTGTGTGTGTCCATGTGCTATCTGTGCGCACAGGCAGGCAGTGTGTGTCACAATATCCTGAGGATGATGAGAAGCAGATAGAGGAAGGGGAAGAGGCCCCAAAGTGTCACAACTCATTTATCAAACGATCTCCTTTCTTTGTTACTTCTTCTCATCCACTCTTCTTCTTTTTAAATTAAACTCTTCTGCTTGAAACCCTCCCCCCTCCGTTACTTGTCTTTGCTACCATCCTCTCTTTGCTAACTCCTCTCACCTTTTCTTTTGCACCACATTTTTCAAAATGTATTAAACATGGGTCATTTACAGCAGGGCGATGTGGGAATTTAGGACTTTTAGTCATGAGAGCGATAACGAGGAAAAGAGTGGAAGAGAGAAGTGTATGGAGACAAGATAGGTGGGTTTTTATCCTCATCTAGACGTGGACAACTATTTTGAATACCATATCAGTGGTGTACCGTACCAGTGGTTCCCAACCTTTTTTGTCTTATGTACCCCTTGAGCTGTTTGACCATGCCTGTTGATGATGCTCCATCCAAAACTGAGGAGATTGTGGTGGATCCCAGGTCAATTGGGGATCACAGCATGGTTGCCATACATGGCCATGACATCAAGCAAGCAGGTCACTTCCTACAAATAGGCCTACCTAGGGGTCCACTTTGATAGGGAACCTAACTGGCACACGCTTGTGGCAAGTGTTTTGTGCAAGAATCCATCAGCGCCTCCATTTTCTTAGAAGGCTCCGAGCTTTTGGTGTATGAATAGAATGTTGATTTTTTTATAGAGCGACCATAGAGTCCATTTTACGTTATGGCATCACCAGCTGGAATCCTAACGGTCAAATCTAAATCTGAAATATTTAGTCTGGTCAAAACGGCATGCAGGGAAGATTATGGGAATGCCCACCCCCCTAACCCCCAAGACATCTTTTCGGTAAACATAGTTTTTTATTTTATATACATACACACACATATACACTTACAACACTTAGGAGCAAGGAGTACACTGTGAGCAGGTTGAAAACATGTGTTGTATGGCATCTAACAGCCATTTAACATTTAATGGAGTGCTTTATAATCCCCCTGCACAGCTACCCCACACACAGACTAACATGTAACCCCCCACCCCTCCCACGCATACACACACACACACACACACACACACACACACACACACACACACACACACACACACACACACACACACACACACACACACACACACACACACACACACACACACACACACACACACACACATACATACAGGAATTAAATGTCACATCTGTTATCTACATTGGGATAGATTTGTGACAGCCTGGCTTTAGAATAATGGAGCCTGTGCAGCACCTTATGAGACCCAGCCGAGCACATGATGTTGTAGAACTAACCCTATCAACTGCTCCAGCCCACCAATCATCAGAGAACTCAATACCTACTTCCTCCTCCCAGGCTGATTTAGCTTTCACAACATATTTGTTATCAAATGACATAATGGAGGAGTAAATCTGAGATATAAGTGATCTCTCGAGTGAAAGATGAAGTAATTCCTCCCAAGGGAGCAGAGTTGGTAGAGAAGGAAAAGAGCGACACAGAGGTTACACAGTGACGTATCTGAAAATATCTGAAGAGATGTGAACGTGGCAAGTCACATTTATTTGAAAGGGATAGAAAAGTAGAAAATATGTTATCAAAAGGAGGTGATTCCTTTGGATTTCCATAAAGAAAAGGGAGAGTCTAAAGAAGCGGAAAATAGATGGTTAGAGGTTATAGGACCTAAAGTTATGGCAGAAGAGAAGTTGAAATGATGTTGGAATTGATACCAGATTTGAAGAGAGGACAGGACAACTGGGTCTTTTGTATAATGAGAGAGAGAAATTGGATAGGAGGAACATAAAAGGGCAGAAAGAGATGTAGATGAAGCACATGATTTGGCCTCAATTGAGCACCAGGGCGTGTTAGCTGAATGGAACCAAAATAATAACTTATGAGAATTAGCTGCCCTATAATAGTATAAGAAGTTTGGAAGCGCAAGGCCACCAGCCAATTTGCATTCCTGTAGAGCAGAACTACTAATTCTCAGATGTTTACCAGACCAGATAAAAGTAGAAATCAACTTATTTAAAGACATCTTTGAACAGTCCACCATTTGGCAGGCCAACAAGATTTTGTCTGACCCCTCCCATGTGTTGAACTCTGAGTATGTGCTGATGAACTCTGGGAGGAGATAGAGGGTCCCTCTGTGTAAGCACAATAGATACAAGCATTCATTTCGTCCTCTATCAGTTACACTGGGCTCCCTCTAGAGGTCAGACAGAAAGACAGGAGGCTCTGAGATAGCTTCACAGGCTCTAATACCTGCTTGCTTGCCTACATGTATAGTTTTAACATTCACTTGTTTGCTAACATGTACAGTAAGTCTAACAATCGCTTGTTTGCTTGCCTGTAATGTAAAACATGATTTACTAGTATCGTTTGTAACTGATTGCACTAGAACTTATTGTATTTTGAGTTATTGCATGATGCTTATGGCCTGAGAGGTATGCCTGAAACAAGGCAATGAGTATAAATGACTGTGACTGTCTGTCTGTCTGTATGTAGCTTACTGCAGCATTTTTAGTCTTCTACTCCAAGACAAATTTCTCCCATGGGAGACAAATAAAGTGAACTTTGACCTTGTACAAGTAAATCCATACAAAATATATGTTTCACTGAACTGCTGGTGTGTGGGCGTGGCCTCCTTTTTTCCTTTTGTAACCAGGCTCCCCTAAACCTGAATCTGGAGCGACAGCAACTAGATGTTTTTGAGCCATTTATCAGTCATGTAACAGCTGACACCTGTTGGGGACAACTAGTTACGGCGTGCACCTGCAAGTTTAACAATGGGCTTAAGAAATGACTTTTGAAAAGATTTATTTTTCATTTTGGAAATAAATTGAAATCCAAAATCCTCTCCATGTCGCCCCTGCAAGCTGTTCACGTACCCCTGGTTGGGAATCACTTCGTCCCAGCCAGGCCTGGGCAAGAGACGCGGTGGCCCTGTGAAGAGGCTCTGGCCTGGTAGGCCTGTTCGGTAATACATCCCTGTCTCATAGTAGGATACATTCTTAGGTAATAAAAGTGATTCCTCATTTTGTTGTGGAAATCCTGAAATCTTCTCAACCGGCGTCTTAACTGATAAAGGATTGGTTTCCCATGCTATTGACTACGGTTAGAAAAAGGAGCAGGCAAACACAAAAGGACACAATGTTATGCATCTAAACAATATGAGGCATTATTTGTTTGTTGCTCCTTTATTTATACGCATATCATCTCAAAACACTGTACCACTGCTATCTTTGGCAACAAATCAGAGCGACTACCCTTCGCCTTTCCCACAGTTTAGCATTAATTCTTTTTATTTTTACATTTGAGCCTTTACTTTTGTAATTAGCGTTAGACTTGACTTCAACATGAAATCAGATTTAGTAAAACATTATTTTGACCCTCCAGTCAGAAGACTACAGTTGAGGATTAATACTGAAGAAAGCCAGGGTTCAAAACTTAGCACAGCCCTATAAATAATTCTAAAAACTTCATCAACAGCCTATATTCACAGGCCAGTAAGGCTAGGGTTCAAATCGTTTTGGGGGGGGGTGGGGCGGCATCCAGCAATGAAATAAGACAAGTCAAAAGGAAATAGATTTTCAGCACACACCCTCATGCACCACAAACAAAGGCTTATCAAGATCATGATCCTATATACGACAGCAGAATAAACAATACAAATAAACAAAATACAGCATACTATGGAAAATAGATGAAATGCTTGAGACACATCGCACTTTTCCACTTGGCCTACAATCTTTTCATTAGGTATAAATTAGTATTCCCCCTAAAACATTAACTGCGTTAGGTGCACTTCATCTCACCGACTACCTTAGACACTGTTAAATCATGATATATATTGGATTGTGAGTGATTATTACATATCGAGACTTCTAGCAGAAAAAGAAAAAGAAGAGAACACATTGTGTTAGTGTATCAGACCTGCTTTGATGAATAAGTGCCATGGAGGCTGAGATTGCACTTTGCTGACTATGTGCCTTGCAAGTTCCATCAATAGCATCAAAAGTATTTGAAAGGGGGTTTCAAATACAGTAGTAAGGTGTGACCTAGGTCTCCTGTATAGCGTTATGTGTGTGTGTGAGTCAGATCATGCTGGGGGCGGCGCTGTAGAGGGTGATGTCTCCCGTCACCCGCAGCAGGGTGACCTCCTCCAGGCCGCCCACCCTGTGCTCGTACTCCAGCAGGTGGCTGCCGTCCACCGCTACTTTAAACGAGTCCTCTTCCACAAGGATCTTCAGCTGCAGGGAGAAATCAAGTGCACTTTACTCAAGTACTTATGTACAATTTTGGGGCACTGGCACTTTACTTGAGTATTTCCATTTTGTGAGACTTTATACTCCACTAAATTTTTATTTATTATTATTTTTATCATCAGATAAATATATTCCACTACATTTATCTAATGGCAGAATAATGTTTTACATGTAAAACATACAATAAGCTCAGAAGATATGTTGCATTGTTAGAAGAGTAGTAGTTAGACCTAGTGCCACCTGGACCACCCTACAACTTTAAAATACTTTTGATACTTCAGTATATTTTACTGCAAATATTACTAGACTTTTACAGTTTTGAATGGAGTTTTATTGGATGTTTTTCCATGTTATTGGTATTGCTACTTTTACTTATTATTACTTATTATGGTATGTGCATATTCTACCTGCTGAGGGGGATTGATAGAGCAGCTTGATGATGTTGAAGGGTTGCATGTTCCTTGACCTCGAGAGCTCCTAAATCTCATTCAAATTTTAGGAAAAAGACTATGCAAAATAAAGCCGCTGTAATTTTGAAGGAAACCAGGAAGACTAACACTTAAGCCCCCCTCTCTCCTCCCTCCACTCCCCACTGAGCCAGTAGAAACCAGGAAGACTAACACACTTAAAGTCGAACTGAACCTGTTCATCACGTGCATAATGAGTCCGTTTCAGACTGAAAACATAGTTTGTCTAAGATGACAGGTTGAGAGGCGGGTCATAGTATCATGTCGATGATTTTATTTGACAATTCTGGGGACTGGATTGGGCTTTGACCAATCCTGGCGTGTTCCGCCTCCAAATCGAGTGCGATTCAGTGTGTTGTGGTGCTCCCCTCTGGGAAGAGCCTTTTGACGGGAGGCTGAGTGGCTGAGTGGAGCTCAGCGACCCGCAGGCAGCCAGCTGCCTTCGTGTTGCCGAGCGGAGAGTGCAGCACGTCGGCCTGGAATCTCCGAAGTGCGACCCCTGACAACCAAGCTCTCGGATGCGCGCGCCATTATCACTGCTATAACGATACGATATCCCTGGAATGGGCGTTTTAACGAGCCAGTTACATTTCTTTGCATTATAGTTTTTGTTTTTTATCCATGTTTCTAACAATTGGCCAAGTTAGTAGTTCGTTTATGGGATAGGAATTCTGCCAGATGACAGGCACTAGGCGCCATTTTCGACTTCATTTGGAAGAGAAAATTATCCAGAAATTAAGATTTGATTGACAGCTGCATGTCGTGATATGATTGGTTGAAATGGGGTAGAAATTTGATAGTACTGGGTGACGTTAGCAAACTGTAAATTACTGTTATCAATGAAATCTTGAAAAACGAACTTTTGATGTGAAAAAGTGTGAAAAACTAAAGAAATTAGATTGTTGTGATTTGTTTTGCATACATTATTAAATAGGTGCACTGCATAACCAGGTATTTGAACTAAAGAAAAGTCATTCTTGGGTTCAGCTCGACTTTAAGCCCTCCTCTCTCCTCCCTCCACTCCCCACTGAGCCAGTAGAAACCAGGAAGACTAACACACTTAACCCCTCGTCTCTCCTCCCTCCACTCCCCACTGAGCCAGTAGCAATTTGGCACGTATGTAGTTGGAAATCCTGCTTCAGAGTTTGCCTCAATTGAGCTGATGCTCGAGACTCAACACTGTATTTATATTGATGCTCGAGACTCAACACTGTACTTACATTGATGCTCGAGACTCAACACTGTACTTACATTGATGCTCGAGACTCAACACTGTACTTACATTAATGCTCGAGATTCAACACTGTACTTACATTGATGCCACTGTAGCAGAAACTAGAATGAAATAAAGCTGAAAAGCTGTGCCAAACAAACGTTAATATCAAACTATGCATCGCTTATATTATATATATATATATATATATATATATATATATATATATATATATATATATATCTATATATCAAGCTAATATATATCAAGCTGCTCTATCAATATATATTATATATACTGTAAATATATTATATATATTTAAACATTGTGTTGTTAGTAGAGCCCAACCGATATATCGGTCCACCGATATTATCGGCCGATATTGCCCAATAACCGATATATCCGTATCGGCCGACATGTTGGCCGGTATTGCAGATATTTATTTATTTTGTATTTTTTAAGTTATAGACAGCATGTTGTGTATATTTGATCTTTTTTCTTAACTCAAGTTATATTTTATATTTGTTCTATTTGTGTTTTTGTATTTCTAGTTATTAATAATTAACTAATGCAATTCATTGCATTGATGTCATTTTGGACAATAAAGTTTATTGATCAGCTGTAATATATCCTGCCTACAGTAGATATCTCAAGTCATATCGATATTGGATTTTTTTTTACTCCCTAATATCGGTATCTGCCTCAAAAATCCAGTATTGGTCGGGCTCTAGTTGTTAGGAGGCTGAATAATAAATGCAAAAAGTCAATATTTTACATGCTCTACAGACTCCCATTAAAACGTGTTTAAACTAGAACGACCGCACTGCGGATTTATGCCTCCGCCATTAGTTCATTCTTGAGTCCAAATCGCCATTTGAGGCAAATTGGAAGAAATTCCGTCAAGGCGCTCCTGAGATGTTGCGTTAGAGCTTGGAACTTGGGTGTGTGAGGTCACAGTGACCTTGAACTTTGACCTTTGATAACCAAAATGGAATCAGTTCATCTTTGAGTCCAAGTCGATGTTTGAGGCAAATTTGATGAAATTCCGTCAAGGCATTCCTGAGATATCGCGTTAACAAGCTTGAAAATGGCGTTTGAGAGGTCGCAGTGACCTTGACCTTTGACCACCAAAATCGAATCAGATCATCCTTGAGTCTAAGTCGATGTTTGAGGCAAATTTGATGAAATTCCGTCAAAGCGTTCCTCAGATATCGCGTTAACGAACAACGGACGGACGTACGTCCGTACCTACAGACAACCCGGATCCATAATGCCTCCGGCCTGGCTATCGCCGGTGGAGGTATAAAAAGAGAAATGTCTCGTGACTGATATGATAAATTAGTTTTTAAGTAATTTAATCATATTACGGTATTGATTTTGATCAAAATTACCAGGATAATTATTGGGATAACAGTATATATATCGAGGTAATTTTGGCTAATTGTATATGAACTTTTGATATCAGCATAGGCCTACTAGGCTCAATGATGTATCAAACACCCTAAGCTTGTGAGTTTGACAGTATTAGCTACAGTTCCAGTAAGTCTACCTCAAAACGATGGCCCGGAGCGAAGGGGAAGCCTCCTTCCCGCTCCTCTGGTCCCCAACATCCATCTAGATTGGAGTTTCGGACAATCTGCTGTTCAGGAAACCGAGGATTGAAGTGAAAGATGACGTCTGGTCCTTTGATGAAGTCAACTTGGAACCTGCAAGTAAAAGGCCAATGAGACTGAGAACTTCAGAGAGCAAAACATACAGAAACCACCATCCCGCATTAAGAAAGTTTTAATATGGCATAAACGACAGAAAAATAACAATCATTCACTTTGCAAGATAAGTTCCACTTGTAGAAGACAGGCTTCTGTAGAATAGAATTACAAGAGGAGACTCTCTAGGGCCTCGCCTGCCCTATTGGGCGCGTGCGTGTGTTGCTCACTAAATGTTATTGCATTAGTGATGTCACAATGCCTCCTTGTGTGTGTGTGCCCCCTTATATCACTGATGACATAATCAGTGTGTGTGTGTGTGTGTGTGTGTGTGCCCCCCTATGACATCACTGATCAGTCTTGTCACAATGCCTCGTGTGTGTGACATCACTGATCAGTCTCGTCACAATGCCTCCATGTGTGTGCGCCCTTATGACATCACTGATGACATCACATCATTAACTAATTAAAAAATCTGGCTCCGTCAGGTCACCCGCACGGGTGCCCTTTACACACCCTGAAGGTATCAGCCCGATTGCACGTAAAACGGCATAGCTGTGGCCAAACAGAATTTGAAACAAATATTGCCCATACTCAATTTTATATATAGATAGATGTGAAATGTTGCTTTTGCCATGTGCTTAGATGGATCAAATGTAGTTATCAGTGCCTGAGTTATGTTGAGGTATCACTGACATCTCTGCAGCAGAATTAAAGTATGAATATACTGAAATAAATAAATACCTGTCTGCTCCGGGAACAGGCTCTCCAACTATCGTGATTAAAAGTCGGGGCATAATTCCAGCATGAAGTGGGAGATCATGGGGCACCATCTGCAAGAAATATTTAAATTTCAGAACGCTACATTTACTATGGTAGTTTATTTTGAAATGGTGTTAATTTGATCCATATGACTAATATATAATATAATATATGAAGCAAAAGACAGAAGATGCAAATGGTGTTTACCCTGTTTATAATAGTCCTGGGTGGGCAGAAGTAGAAATGATTTTAAAAGAAATCACACCAATAGTCTAAACTAGGGCTGTATACGTCAAATCATTGGGCGGGGGTGGAAAAATCTTAAGTTGAACACTATTCAAAATGTTGCACCTCGCCCACATTCCTACTCCAACAGCCAATGAGTCATCATCTCCTTAGTTTAGCACTATCTCGCAAATCACTATGATTAGCGGGGTTTAGGGAATGATTAGCCAAAGATAACGACAAAGCTGATCAACAAGCTGGAGCTTTTTCATCTTTTACATGTACAAGGCACTAACAAAATAACAAAACTGAACTCCAACCACAATGATGGAAAACAAATTAAGATTTTTTTTAATACAATCATGTACAGAAGTTACAAATTAACGCGGGGAAAGTGGGAATATACTTTTTATGACTTTATTGGTGAGGGGTGTATGTTATTATTACAAAAATAAATGTGTCTTTATAAAGTAAAAAGTAAAGTGGCAAAAATCATATACTGCACTTGACTGAAACGGCATCAGATCCCCAGGCAGATCTAACACTAAACCACTAACTCCATGTATTCAGTCTTGGTACATTTCCATGTTGACTAATAAAACCATAAGTGCAGGTGATTGCAGGTGCAGGTGTCCTTGTCCGACTGAAAAGTTGATTTCATTGCTTTCACCAAGAATATGGTGGATTATATCTGGGCTGAAAGACAAGAATACAGTTTTGATGACTAAATATTCATTTTGTTGTTGTTTCTACTTTATTTTTTGCTTTGCACCCCTGCAGAGCCCAAGACCAAAAGAATCCAAACGCAGCCCTCACCGAAGACTCAACACCTTCCAGAGAATCCCAACAGGAAAGCAAACAAACTTTTTTTGTCCACCAGCCTCAGTGGCAGGTACACACCAAAATGATCAGTAATAATATTCACTGTTTTAGAAGCAAACTAATACTACAACAGAATAGGACATCTGATGGCTGGTTCCCTGCTAAAGTGGCTGGTAGAATAATTTACCATCAACAGTTATTCCCCACCCTGAATCCCAAAGACAGACACAGCAAGTAAGAAGATGCTCCACTGTCACTAGAGCAAGATCATCCGCACAGAAATGCAGCAAGCAAGCCAAATGTATTGTTTTAAACAGTACTAATACCCACCAGCATGCCTCCAGGAGCAGAAGGCCCACCATATGGCCCCATGGGTGCTGGAGCAAAGGGGCTAGGGGCCGGAGGGAAACCTCCCCCTCCAGGTGGTCCCCATGATCCAGGGGGGACGGGAGGAAATGCTCCACCAGGGAATCCAGGGAAAGCGCCTGGACCGGCTGCAGGGGGGAAGGCACCTGGGCCACCCGGTCCGTACATCCCATTCCCTCCTCCTGGCTGACCGCCTGGGAAAGGCACATTAGGATAAGGCCCAGGGGGAGCTCCGGGGCCAGAGTGAAACGGTCCAGTTGGGTATGGAACGGGGGCTCCAGGTAGCTGTCCTGGAGCTCCTTCAGATGGGTACTGCCCTGGGAACTGCCCAGGAGCTCCAGGGCCACAGGGGAACTGCCCTGGTGCCCCTGGACCAGATGGATATTGTCCAGGTATCCCAGGACCTGGTGGGAATCCACCAGGACCTGGTGGGAATCCACCAGGCACTGAAGGAGGTCCGGGGTATTGCCCTGGTGCGCCAGGACCAGACGGGAATGGTCCCTGACCTCCAGGATACTGCCCTGGTGCCCCCGGGCCAGACGGCCCCCCAGGAAACTCACCCGGAGCGGAGGGCTGGGTCGGAGCTCCAGGGGCTGAACCGGGCCAGCCTGGGTTTGTAGCAGGAGGAATGGTGTTGGCAGGGACAGAGGGGTTAGTGTTTCCTATTTTGCTTGCCTGGCCCGGGACATCGTCCAGTATGGCATCTGACAGCTAAAGCGAAAGATAGAGGGCAGATGACTTTTCTTGCTCTCCACAATAACATAACTATTGTTTTTATAAACTATTGCAAAAGCTAATGAAAATAAAGTAGTTAATTTAAATTGAAAATAACAATTAGCTATAATTGAATCAAAACACCATAAAATAAGTAAATAACCATTAGCTACAATGTAATCAAATCACCATAATTGAGTGACAGTAGTTATTTAAACTCACCGAGAAATCTGCCATGATCTAAGACAAAACACAAGACACAACTTTAATTAGTTTTTATTAAATAGTTATGACAACTAATTATAGCTGGCACCACATTTGAAGGCATGTCACACTCACATACACATACTGTAATGCTCTATGTATGAGTAACTGTTTCCAACCAACACTGGTGATCAAGCAAATCCATGTAACGTTAACGTTAGTCAGACTGTTGAGAGAGCTGAGAATATACACAACGATATGCTAAGCAGACGCTAACTGTTATGGTCTTCAGTGGAACATTAGTTAGCGATTTAGACATGGATCTAACGTTAGTTAACTGGTGTTACATATTATACTTGGCTAGCTAGCTAGCGGCTAGTTAACGTTAGCTCACTTGTTTATTTTAGCTAGCTGCTAGCTAGACGAGGGCTCAAAAGTACAGGAAGTAGATTTTTTCTTGCTACCTCTCCACAAGACAGACTCCTTTCCAATGGTAGTGGCCAACAACGATTATTTATCCAGTTGTGAAAAGCAGGTAGCAAGCTAATTTAGCTAGCTACTGTAGCATAGCATACAACTACAGGCTCCACACACAACTAGCTTCAGACAGACAGAACTCTTGAAAAGGAAGCGCACACACGCCTTGATGATGACGTATGCTAGAGTGGGCGCGTTCCCAAAGGCGGACACACAAACACTTTTTGCTTTGCATTGCTGCGACTGTGTCACAAACAAACTGCAAAGGGAAAGAGGATACAATTATTTGTTTATTATCGGCTACCAGTTATCTGTTATTAAAAAAACAATTTAACTAGATAGTTCGATTGCCTTATCTCACCGTTTTTTGTGGACATTTTCGTTTTGTAACGTTTTTCCATTCGTTTTTCACAGCCCAAATTTCTATTTAGTGTAAAAGCAGGGCAAACGCATGTGTACCAATAACATTAATGAGGGCCTGCTTTACCACCTCAAAACGGTTATTGGCGTCAATGGTTGACAGAAATTAATATGAAAATAAAATACTGATAAATAAACAAACGAGGGTGCGCTTGTGTGCGATTGGGATTGGTCAAACCAGTCACAAGATGATGCATGAGGGAAGTAAAAAAAAACACGAACGCACGCGCGCACGCACACACGCACGCGCGCACACACACATACCCCTCATAACACACACTCACTGAAGAAAGCTTCCCCACCATCCACAACAGCAGCTGCAGGTTCGGGACATTTTTTTTAACTCGGCAAAATGGTAAGTTGCATGCGAGGAAACTTGTGTAACGTAACCTTTGTATTAACAGCTCTTAATAACAAAATTGAACTGGCAACGATTATCTAGAAAAAGTAAACCCAGGCTACTGTTAGCCTGCCAAGCTAGCATAAGTTCCACCCTCCAGTGTCAAGTAGCCACAATATAGACAACCTAGACGTCCGGTCTGGGTTTTTGGAGTGAAGTTCGAAGGTGAAAATAAAGATTATGTATAAGAATATCCCGTGATAAAGCTGTTAATTCTGCTAATAATAATGCTTATTCTGGTTTGTGTAGTGACACAAACCCCCATAATTATTTTTGTCTAAAGTGACATTTGACGCGCTTATTGTGAAGACTTGCTGCCAGCTTCCTGTATTCGTCTGGCTATCTGTTCATCAGTGATGTGCTACAACACGTCTGGTATGGGGAGTTGGCAGCTGGCTAACAAGCTAGCTCGCATATCAAGATTGACAGCTTTCCCTTCGTTTTGTCTGTTCGTGTCATGACAACTTCATATTGTTAAGTGTCGATGCACGCTAGGGAAATGTTGCTGTCCCATCTGTACGGCAGATCGAGACACGTCAGATGCTTTAAATGACCCTGCTAGCTAAAGTTAGCCGACTTTAATTTCCTGACTGACTGCTAGCCCAGCTGGCAAAGCTAGCTAGCTGCCTGTCAATGGATGGAGGGTAGCCCCTGTTTTGTTTCCCCCTCTGCGTCCAGATTTACACGTTGCTTTGTCCTGACCACAGAGACCACAGTCTCTTTTTAATCTGTGCATATTTTTCTCTAAAATGGGCTCAAAGAAATCCTGACTCCCACCAGCCATCTGTTCAGGAAGGTGTAATTATTGCACAATCTTCTGCATTCAAATTGGGTGACTTCTGCATTCAAATTCGTCCTTACAAAAAACTGCAGACTTTTAAGCATTGTGATGACATTATTATACAGTGAGTAATCCTGTGTGCAGGCTACAGGAACTGGTATTTGATTGTCCTGCTGGATAAAAAGGTCCAGTAGGTCAGAATGAACTCCTGCAGGATCCTGGTTTGATACATTGTGTCAGGAGGATTTTTAAATGACAAAAATATGTTTTTCTTTTAACTGGCTTGGGAATTCAGATTTTTTTTTCTATATTGCTTTCAAGTGAAGCAGTGCCTCTACAGCTGTCTTCCAAACATAACCCTCTGCAAATATCCTAAAGAACATGAAGCTAAATTAAGTATAACTTTGGCAATAGCTTAAGACAGTGGTTCCCAACCTTTTATGTCATATGTACCTCTTAAGCTGTTTTTCCATGCCGATAGTACCCCCTCACTCATGTGTGTTGATGATTCTCCTAAATTTGTTGTTTAACTTTTAGTTGAAATGCAGACAAACAAGTAAATCCATACAAAATATTTGTTTCACTGAACTGCTGGTGTTTGGGCTTGGCCTTTTTTTCCCTTTTGTCACCAGGCCCCCCAAACCTGTTTCTGGAGTGACAGCAACTGAATGTTTTTGAACCATTTATCAGCATAGCAGTTGACACTTGCCAGGGGGAATAGTTGCAGCGCGGACGTACCATTTTAACATTGGGCTTATGAAATGACTTGGAATGCCATATATATATTTAAATCATTTTGGAAGTAAATTGTAATCTCAAATCTTTCCAAGTACCCCCTGCAAGCTGCTCAAGTACCCCTAGGGGTACACGTACCCCTGGTTGGGAATCACTGGCTTAAGATGAGTACATGGTGAGATGTGGGACTGATGTGGATCTCTTTTACAAACAGAAATATTTTTAAGTGTTTCTCTGCAGGATTCTTGCACATCTTTCTTCCACAGTTTCCATGCAAGAGTTTTGGAAATGTTTGATGTGAGAAATGGATGTAAGAACTTCTTACACCCATAAACTGGAAACTGTGGAAGAAAGATGTGCAAGAATCCTGCAGAGAAACACTTGAAAATATTTCTGTTGTGAAAAGCCTAAACAAAAACATGTCCAAACTGTTTAGACAACAGATGTTCGTATGTTAATATGCTACTAGAAGGGAGGAAATTGAAGGGAACTAAAATAATCTTTATAGGTGTGGCTTAGGATGCACTTCCTGATCAGCATGCAGTTTGACTATAACACTAATGTAGAGTGTCGACTGATAAGGTGAATACTATTACTATAATAACCCCTTCTTTATGTCAGCTTTTAGTTTTAAAGCAACTTCAGAGTTTGGTTCATAAATTTAACACAAAAACAGAGTGAAAGAAGATTAAAAAAACACAAACACAGAGGAATTGTGCAGGGTTATATATAAAAAAAACATATACATGCTAATTCTAATGTAAGAAGGATATACTGTCTGTGGGACTTCACTGTTATCCAAAACAAAATAAACCTCATGACTTAAATTGGTTGTGAAATTGTGACATTTGAGTGACCACACCGTGTTTGTCCCTTTTCAACAGAGTGAATCACTTGCGGTGTGTGATGTACATGAGGATCTGGTGAAAAAGCTGAGGGAGTTCCGTTTCCGGAAGCAGACTAATAATGCGGCTATCGTCAGTAAGTATCAGCATCGCATTTAAGACACTTTGGTGCTTGCATGTTTATAGATGATCATTATGCATTCTAGATCAAGTACCAATAGCCAGGGCAAGGTGTTGCAGTGAGTAGGGAAAGCCCCGTTAAAACTGACCAGCTTCTACCATGATGGTCAAGTATTGCATTTCGCTATTATTTAAAGCTGTCACGTTGAATTTGTATGCGTGTTTGTCATCTTTGGCATGCAGCAGTTTGCATATTAATTAGGTTAACTTGTAAATAATAAGTTGGAAGTTTAGAAAAGTACGCTTGTGACGAGGATCACTGTTTTGAGTCTCTTAATCCAGATGAGGGAGTGAACTTGCAAACACCCAATACTTTGTTGCTTTTTAGGAAAAGTTCTTAAAGCCTTCCTCCAGTCAGTTTTGTCATTTTTAAGATATTTCATGTGTAGCTGTGTTTGTCCTGCTCTGCTGATTAGCCAAAGTGTTTGCCACTGTATTTTGTTGACAAATAACTAGGGGTGTCACAATATATCGTCCCACGAAATTTCGCGATAGTAAAACGTCACGATATGTATCGTTGAGATGAAATCTCATATCGCAAAAGAATTAAAAAAAAAAAAAAAAAAAAAAAAATAGACTAAGAAACGTCTTTGTTTGTTGAAGTTCAATGTGTGGAAAGTAGTTCAGTTGAACAAGTCTCTGAAGAGACACATGAGAAGTTATACAGGAGAGAAACCATTCAATTGAGTTTCTGGCAAAACTGTTTACTTGACAGGAAAAACTGAAGATGCATAAAAAATAGATTAAGAAAAGTCTTGTTGTTTGAGTTTGAAGAAAAACTGAAGATGCATAATGAGAATTTATACTGCTGAGAAACCTTTTAGTTCAAAGTAAATCTAAGTGACGGTGTAACTCATTCTATTTCAAGATAAGCCTTATCTCCAATCTCATGTTTTTTCTAGTTGTTATTGTAATAACAATTTCTCACAACAGCATGTTTTGTATTTGTGCATTTCAAATAAAATACTACTTTTCCAGTCATATATTGTCATTATTCAAGTTTAAAAAAATATTGTTAAAATCGTATCGTATCGTATCGTTATCGTGAACCCAGTATCGTGATACGTATCGTATCGTGAACTGAGTGTATCGTGACACCCCTACAAATAACCTTATTTGTGGCATCAAAGTCTTACAATATAGCTTGTGGTAAAACCAGGTGCTGACATCAGACATTATGAGAAGCGTGTTTGCGCTTTGGCGGCAATTTACAACAGAAGACAAAATGATCACATGCTGAATGTGAATGCATGGCACATATAAATACAATATTTTTTGTCATTCACTGCATTTCAGGCAGTCTTTGTGATGTGTTTATTGCGCATGTTCATATCGCGATGATGATGAAAATGCGATTTATCGTGCAACCCTACAAAATATGCCCCGCCCCTCCCAGAAATGTAAAAATAAAATGTTCCATGGGCTGACATTTGTCTCATAGGACACACTAAAGTCAATTATTCATGACTAATTGAACTACATAAACTCTACAAAATTTCCATGGCAACTGGTTCTGTTTTAGAGATGATTTTACATAAAATGTGTTTTTTCTCTTTTCCCTTTCAGTGAAGATTGATGTAGAGACACAGCTTGTAATCCTTGATGAAGAACATGAGGTAATGTATCTATTTTTCTGTTACTAAATTGTTGTATAGTCGTTGTTAGTTGTTAGTTCTCAGTGGGCTTGCAAGTTCATGCAAATTTATAGTGCATACTTTAGAATTTGGGATGAACAGCACATTAGGGGTTAAAAGGAAACATTTCAACTTTGTGTTATTAAAAGTATTTTGGTTTTGCCACTCGTCAGCTGTTGGATGTTAATGGATAATATATTGTAGATAAAGTGTAACTAGCACCTCACTGTAACTGTTCACTAAATGTCCTCTCCTGTTTCAGGATATCTCTCCTGATATGCTAAAGGAGGAACTGCCTGAAAGACAGCCAAGATATCCTTTGATTGGGAAAAAAGACATGCGTCTTTACCAGTATTTAAAGGACAAATCTACCCCACCTGCTTGTAGGTTCCTAAGCAGCTCGGGAGCACGGTGGTGCAGTGGTAGCGCTGTCGCCTCACAGCAAGAAGGTCCTGGGTTCGATTCCCACCTGGGATGCTGTGGGCGCTGAGAGTGGGTCCCCATCCCCATATCCTCAATGCCTTTACTGGCCAGGTGGGCTCGTCAAAAAGGGCCTTTCTGTGTGGAGTTTGCATGTTCTCCCCGTGCTCCCCTGGGCTTTCCTCCAGATAGGAACCCCCCAATAAAAACATGCCAAAGAAAGAAAAAATATCAACCCTCTTACACTGATATTGTATCAAATCAATCTGTGATGTTCAATTAAGAGTTCAATTAAGAGTTATTTTGTGATGACACGTTGTAATTCCCTCATCCTTCCTCATCCACTTCTACTTCAGTGAATGATTTCCTACATTTCCCAGAACACCAATTAACAGTTTTGTTGAGTGAGAAGGTGGGCTGTTTTAGTGTATTCCTCGCATCGTTGCCATGGTATTTTGTAATGAGTCCAAATGTGAAACATGGGAATTGTCCTTAGCCCCAGGAACATTTGTCGTCTACAGTTACAAGTACGAACATGATGATGGACGTGTTTCTTATCCCCTCTGCTTCATCTTCTCCAGCCCACAAGGTAAGAACATCTCTGGAAGTATGTGTGCAATACATGATTTCTAATCACAAGTTGCAATATTATGTGCAAACCGGACCAGCACATGATGTACGCGTATTTGTATTGTATGTATTGTATTGTATTGTATTGATGTATTTGTATTTGTTAGGGTGCAAACCGGAGCTGCAAATGATGTATGCAGGAAGCAAGAACAAACTGGTGCAAACTGTCGAACTGACCAAGGTTAGTGAGCCATCTTCACATCTGATAAAGGAACAGTTCACCCAAAAATGAATTGTCATCATCTACTCACCCTCATGCCAGTTTAAACATCGGTGAAGTTTGTCCATAGCCAGCACAACTCAAGAGAAAGCCAGTCACCATTGACTTCATCTGTACTGTACTGAACTGGCAACCTCCCCGTGGGTTCTATCTATGGGCAAACCTCACCTGTGTTTCAACTGCTGTGAGGGTGAGTAGATGACAGAATTTTCCTTTTTGAGTGAACTGTTCCTTTAATGCCAAGTTGCCTACAGCAAATACAACATTGTAACCACCAGCCAGATTAACACCCCCAGGAGCCCCTGGGCACTGAAGCTCCCAGGGGCCCCCCTACCCATCCCGACCCCCACCAGAGGGTGCTGCAGCACAGCACCACAAGCACCCCCACTTCCCGCACCCCTGGTCACCACTTGCCCACAGGCATCCAATGACACTCAATCATGAGACTGAGGGGCTCTATCTTCCCAAAAGCGCTAATTTAGCGTTTGCGCTCGTTTAACGCCGTGCCCAATGCAAATCGGGGGCGGACACAAGCGCATGCCTGTGATAATTGTACTGGGCATTGGCTGCCCCATGCCAAAGCAGGCGTTGCGATAGATGGCATTACCCTATCGTCAGCAGCGCGCAATTACTTTGCGCTAAGAGCTTTGAAAAGGACCTCTTACGCGCAAATACCTCTCTGCGCTGGGTGTGCTGCACGGAGATTACGGCTGCGCTCCCAGCGCAGAGAGGTATTTGCGCAGTGGAAAGTGGAATTCCTTTAGGATATGTCATTACGCACAGCCTTGCCACGCCAAGACATCAAATTATACTGCTAAAATTGGGTATTAGCAGATAATTCAGTGAGGCAATCAACTATAACTCACTGAGAAACTTTTATCACATCGCAAAGAGGTAAATTAATTGAGAAAACGTGTTGGACAATGGACATAGGCTATTTGCCTTCATAACCCGGAGCGTCGTTGGCACCACAGACGATCTGTCAATAAGCTCCCTCTGCCCTCGCACGAGTGACTACACTCTATTACACACGGAGAGAATTACAGCATATTGCATTCCTCGCGCAAACAGCCATTGCAAGACGGGAATCTGATTGGTTTTGATTGACGTAATGCCCAGCCTTGCCTGGCCACGCTTGTGAATAATTCTGGTAGTTAAGACCGGCCAAATCCCGTTTGCGCAGGCATTTTGGGGCGCAGATGATTTTGGCACTGCTCTAATTTGCGCTTGCGACACGTGCCGTGAACCTTTCCGCATCCCGGCCGAGAATTGCATCCCCAACATATTTCGGGGCTCTTTCAAGAAATCAGGGAGGTCACGTCTACCAGACAATTATATCACTTTTAAACAGTTACGTGTCTGTATAAATCATGGGGATGCTTTTTTTTGCTGCTCGGCGGGGGAGCAAAACTCGGCAGAACACCTGGCGGACGGCGCAAGGCGGAATGCTATCTTCCGTGCCTTAAGGCACGCGCAAACAGGTGCACCAGCGCTATTAGGGGATATCGCCTGTTGGAAGATAGAGCCCTTAATCTTCTTGGAAACAATTTTTATTTTGTCCTGATTGGTCTTAGATTTGTGTCATAGTTCTGTGGAGCCCGACGGGAAAAATAAATAAATTTGGAGGGCCCCTTCATACTGAGGGGGCCTGGGCACCTGCCCAGGTTGCCCATATGGTAGATCTGGCCTTGATTGTAACTGAGCTTTCTAACAATTGCCAGATAACTTGTCAAAATCAAATAAATTGTCCTGAATGGATTGAAAATGTAATAGAACCTATAGATAATAGAATCAAATGTATTATTTAGATATTTAGATATTTAGTTATTTAGATCAATGTTACGCCCCACCCGTAGTCTGCCTTATGGGGCGAACAACACTCCACCATTGCCTCAAAAATAACACTCTACCAACACATTAAAATACCCAACCATGGGTTTTATTAACATACAAAACATACAAAAACCACCAAGACACAAAATCCAGGAAATCAAACTACTGCCAACAGACAACAACAACACTCATTAAAATCTCAGGCTGAGAGGCAGCAAGGCCAGCAGTCCACAGCAGAAGGCTCTGCCTGGAACAGCCTGGAGCATTTATCCACTTCTCTCCTGGGCCAGGTGAACCATCCAGATCCATGGAGTCACATTCTGTTTGTGTCTTGCAGAACAAAACCCAATGTTAGTTGATGTGACTGGATGGTTTTAACCAGGTTAGGGCCGGCGCACCTCATTGAGAACTGCTTAGCTGCATGCACACCTGGGCGGAGCTGTAGAGACAGGAGAGGAACAGGGAAAAGCACCACAAGGGACACATACAGCTGTAACCATCAATAGACACTTTTCACAGCAGCCATTTTGACATGTCAAAGCGGGGTAAACACAGATGTAACCAATAACATTATTAATGATGGTTCCATTCCATTTAGGAGTTCCAGTGCCAGGTGCCCTCATTATTAAAGTTATAATCCATAAGATTTCAGTTGAATTCTCTTATGTGACATCTATGTCAATGATTGGTAATTGCAGGTGAGATCCAAAAAGTATTGCATATTATGTGACATGAGTCAGTTGTTACTGTTAGGCCATAGTAACCACCTGTAATGCTGGGAGAGACCAGAGTCAGTTGTTACTGTTAGGCCATAGTAACCACCTGTAATGCTGGGAGAGACCAGAGTCAGTTGTTACTGTTAGGCCATAGTAACCACCTGTAATGCTGGGAGAGACCAGAGTCAGTTGTTACTGTTAGGCCATAGTAACCACCTGTAATGCTGGGAGAGACCAGAGTCAGTTGTTACTGTTAGGCCATAGTAACCACCTGTAATGCTGGGAGAGACCAGAGTCAGTTGTTACTGTTAGGCCATAGTAAGCACCTGTAATGCTGGGAGAGACCAGAGTCAGTTGTTACTGTTAGGCCATAGTAAGCAGTGCACCTGTAATGCTGGGAGAGACCAGAGAAAAGTAGCTTGTTCTCCTACTTCACACAAGAGTTGTCAGGAACCTACAGTAACCTGAAGAGCGAGTCTATTACGTTAGCTCCGCCCACCCTGTGAACCTACAGTAACCTGAAGAGCGAGTCTATTACGTTAGCTCCGCTAGTTAATTATAGACCTTATTCGATTGACGTCACTCACGTACTGGCACGCCCACCGCCGCCATGTTCTCGACATAACGCAGCAGCTCTCAAGTGACAGCCTATGTAAGAGCAGCGTTTATAGGAAGCCAGCCGCCGTTAGCGTTACCTGTATCGTTCCAATTGTGTTCGGATGGTGACCTGCAGCAATAAAGTCCCCGTGGTTTGTTTCTATCCCTACCGTCCACAGACGTGAAGGGAGCGAGACGGAGGATACGTCAGCAGCACAGGAGATGTGTGGATAGTTAGGAGAGACAGGTGAAACTTTCTGACAGCTCCTCACAGCAAAGTCTGTTCACCTCGTTTTTTCTTTAGTTTATTATTACAGGCATTAACGGCAGCATAACTGTGGGGTTTTTATTGCTGTCATCACTATCGCTATTTTGTAATGGAACAGAAATGACAATAAGGCCGTTACTATAGTTGTCAGCTGCAGGACGGTATGTCAACAATATGGCGCTGTCCGGGGTTAGCGAATAAGGTCTAAGGCTTCCATCAGTGGAAGTGGCTCAATCACCATTGTGTCAACTCACTATCAGATAGATAGTGACTTAACGGACATTACTTACATGAATATCCTTGAGATTATAACTTTAATGTTATTGGTAACACGTTAGCTAATAGCTGCTGTGAAAAGGGTCTATTGTGACGAGCCTCCCACTCTCCTCCGCTGGCTGGGGTCGTTAAGGCTGATTGAGTGCACCTGGGCCTGGTGTGCTCCCTGAGCTTTGAAAACCAGACTATTCAGTGTCTTTGATGCGTCGAAATGGCTGCTGTGAAAAGGGTCTATTACTTTAACTGTATTTTTTTTACTTCATAAAGGGTGTAACATTTTAATTGATGTAATAAGTGAGTTACTGTATTATTAGTCAGTATTATATAATCAGTTACAAAATATGTTACGCCTCTTTGTAAGTAATAATTAGTTCATGGATATTGTGGTGCAATTTATTACATACATACAATTTTTCACCCATTTAGAGGGATATTTTGATTTGTATTTCATTTTAAAGGGGCCATATTATGCATTTCTTAATTTTGTATCATATATATGTTGTTACAATCTTGGATGGTCATATTAAACATGGGCTAAGCTTCAAATAAATATGTGAAAGTGTTTTAATGTTACCCCCATGAACCCCCCCTCCCGCCCATGAACTCTCATAGACGAGATGACATGGATTTATGCCAATTTTGTGCGAGAACCATAGTTTTGGTGACGTCAGGTAGGACTTGTTACCCTGGCAACAAAGCGTTGCCGCCGCCGGCGCGCAGCGCGCGCATGCCCTAGCCAGCCTCCACCCTTCCCTGTGTTGACATTTCTCCAGTACACTGCCGACCGACACGACAGTAGCGCTGCTAATTTCCACTCGTCTCGGCCGTATCTGCCTTTCACTTTCACACAAAACAAGGAGACGACTTGGAAGTGAGCCAGGATGTAGGACCGAAGTGGTAAGTTCTGAAAATATGTGTCTCATTCCAGCATCGGTTGTACCTAGCAGCTAGGAAGCGCTAACGTTACCACCGGCTGGGTAACGTTAGCACTTGCTATTAGCCTTGCAGCACAGCTGCCTTTCATAGACATGAACAACCGATGAATGACGAAGGCACACATTTTCAGAACTTGTAACGTTAGTCCAACTTGCTGACATCTCCAAGTCCTCATTTTGGTTTGGTCCGTGTAGCCTTTGCTAGGAGAGGCACACTATAGTCACAAGCATTTGGGAAGTTATGGTTAGCTCGTTCCGCTGCCAAACACAAAAACTCCTCGCGCTGCCCTCCTACCTCCTGGAGTATTTTCCGGAGGGTGGGGGTTCAAAGACAGGACCTAAAACAGAGCGTTTCATATAGAGGCTGAACTGAAGGGGGCAGTGAGAGCCAGTACAAGATAAATGAGTTTTTTCAACTATGAATGATGCAATAAGTTACTCTACTGGAGGCCAACAATAAAATAATAATACATTATATTAGCAAAATATGGGCCCTTTAATAACATTTCATAACTTGCAACCACTCTTCCCTTACTGTATTAATAGAAAGCTCTGGTGCTGTTCTGCTCCGTCTTGTTTGTGCCAGGTGTTTGAGATCAGGGCCACAGAGGACCTAACAGAGGAGTGGCTTAGAGAGAAACTTGGCTTCTTCGGCTAAGGGGCTGTCTCCTCCGGTGGACCGGGATCAAGATTGCACAGCTCGTGTCGTCTCTTGGGGAGAACACACCACACTTCATGTTTCCTCCTTCTCTGTACCAGACCTGCCTCAAATAGTTTTTTTACAGTTTCGATAAGGAGTGTCGAAAGGAGAGTCAAACTACAATTTCTTCGCTTGGAGAGAGAGTTTGAGAGTTTGAAAAGATGATTCAGACTGCAAATTCCCTATAAGTCATTAGACTGAGCTCCTTTAAGCACAGACTGACCACAACACTCATTAACACTCTGAGGAAAGACCTCAGTCGCCAAAACGCATCAGTTTGGTTTCATAAATACTTTGTTTTAAGGAAGTGGCAGTCTGAGTCATCTGTTCGAGCACTTTCTGTTCGAGCACCAGAGTTCAGACACAGGAATGTGTTTGAAAGTCAAACTTTTCTGTGATTGACATCTGACCTGACAGTATCTTGAGTTGTTCTGTTCAGTTAAACCCTGCCCACCTGGGAGCCCAGAGGAAGTTAAAAAGAATGCTAAGAATTATTTGAAAATGCTATTTGACGCAGGTCTGCGTTTAGTACCTCCCATACAATCTCTCCACGTGCCAGTTTAGTGTCTGTATTGAATAACACTCCCATAACGATTGAAGTGGACAGAAAGCTACAGTACTTATTCTCCACCTCTCCTAAGCATGTGCATTCAGGAGAAGTCATCATTTGTAAGAACAGTTTCTCTTAATGTTTCCTTGAGTAGTTTACACACACGCACGCACACACTGTTTTTTGCAACTGTAAACCTCAATTTAATTTTGTCTATTTTAATTTGTCACCTAGTCAAATGGGTTATTTTTTAGGGGAGTTGTACTTTGAGGTATTTTAGATTTTTATTTAGTTATCGCTGGTAGTATCTAGGGTTATGTAAAAACACTTTCTAGCATTAATTTTGGTTAATAATGCACTTCCTGCTGGACCACCCGAACAATCAGCTACAATTCAAAGATCGCTGCGGATTTCTATTTTTAGTCGATTTCTCTATCGGTATTCATTTAATCATTTATATTTCAGTTGATAAAAACAAAATGAATCTCTCCTGTCTGCAGAGGACACAAAAACAACACTAAGACCATCTGACAAGTGGCACTTCTGAGACTTGTACTGATATCTCCTGCGCACATGAACAAGTCTTCTATTATACTGAATAGTCATGGAAGTCTATACAAGTGAGTAGTGCTTTCCAGAGTTAACACTGTAGATAATGCCCTTGTTAGACAGTCACCAAATTCAATTTTTTTTATTTAGAGGAGAAACCGCAGCGAGGTGAAGCTCTTCTACCTGTGACCTGCATGATATATGCTCTTCTGTCTTCCCCTGAAAATATTGCCACTCAAACATTCCTGAAAGCTTCCGTTTTCGACACAGAACTTATTACTTAAGAAACCTCTTGTAGGAACCATGAGGGTCTTGAACACACCTGTGTCTGTAGGAAGCGTGACAGTGTTGAACACACTGACTGCACAGTGTTCTACAGAAGCGGGTTACTGGATTGGAGGGATTGTTGGCTCTTATCGTGCATTGTAGCTATTAACTGTTATTCATGTTGAAATGAATGTTGGGCTCAATTCTGATGTCAAGTCACTTTGATTGCTTAGTGGTGGCCGTCACTTATCCAAATGCCAGTTGTGCTTAATATTTAGACGTGGTAGAAAAAAAGACAGCAGCCGGGTCACTTTTTTTATATATTTTTTTCTCGTTTTTTTATAGAACAGAACACAATCAAAACAAAACAAACAGGCTCAGACACAGGAAAATGGAAAAAAAGAAAATAACACAAAAATCACCAACATTCAATATTGCAACACGGTGCTACCAGCCACATAAGATGCTTATGCACTTGTAAGGGATATACATGGGATGTATAAGAAGTATATGTGCAAGTAAACAGAATTAAGACTTTTCTTTTTATCTCTAATGTCTGAGTTTCTCTTTGTTTCTTTCAAAATCTAAGTATAATCCTGCTTCTATGGTATAATGCAGGGGTTCTCAACCTTTTATAACTTTAGGCCCACTTCTGATTAAAACAGTTCCGAGGGCCACCTTCCCAGATAAATGAAAGACAGAGGGAAAAAAGTAATTGAAATTATGCATTTTAATTGGAAGTTTTTGATCTATATAATTCTTGAGCACATTTAGATATAAAAATAAATAACTAGCTGTCAGCACACTTTTTTATTTTATTTTTATTCATATATTTGGCAATACCACTGCCTCCGTGGCCCACTACAAGGTGCTTTGAGGCCCACCAGTGGGCCACGGCCCAGTGGTTGAGAATAGCTGGTATAATGGAGATAAAAGAAACAGTTTGCCTGAGATCTGCCTCAAATACATGTACACACAATCCCCACCATCTCATGTAAATCATGCGTCAATGTCAAATCTTACATAGACATTGATAAATGTATGTCATGACAGGGCTCGGTCTAACTAAAACAATGGAAGATAACTATACCTCTTGCGGTCTACTGATGGATTAGATTTATAACCATGTCAACCTATTAGCCAGTGTGACACTGCTGTAGCAGGAAAAAACTCACAACTCCAACCTGGGTGACTCATGTTGATGATTTCCATGTTCTTACTTGAACTGAAGGTGCACACTGTCCTTTATAGATGAGGCCCTTTTTAATCCCACAGTTTCTAAATTGCATGGACATTCAAGGCTGTTTGTTGACTTTTTTAACATAGGTTTTGTTATGACAGAAGCAATCTAGTCTAACTCTGAAACAGTCTTTGTATTTCATTTAAAATATGCAATGTGCTGGTTTCAATGTGAACACAAACTTGATCAGCTGGCCTCGTCTTTTTTAAGATGGAATTTCTTGAAACCTCTCTTAAATGTGGCAAGCTAATGTAAAAACAGAGTGCATGCTTTAGTGTGTTCATGTCTGAACAGTTTGCAGAAATTATCCCAACAGTAATTTAATCAATTTGAAATATTTCTAATGTTGGCGTTTATACACTCTGATCATCCATCAGAAACAAATTATGAAATATTTCCACAATAGATTCTACCAGGTCCATGTGGATGAGATTATGCTACAAACATAGCTCTCCTGTGTGGTGAATCTATTTGGCCTTTTGGAGTCTTTTTTTACTTTATCCTGCATCATTAGGCTACTATTCCTTCTCCCCTTCCTTTTCAATAAACCCACACTCTAAACATGTAACATAACTGCCTCATGGCATCAGTGAAACTTGTGTGAAATATTTGTATTTTCCCATACTTTATACAATGTCTAATAAATGTCCCAATAAAATGATACTGTTTAGCCTTCTGTTTTATGGTGATTGGTGACTGCTGTTCACATTATGTAGCCCCACCCACTTGACCCATTTGTGTTATGACTTCCTGTGTCTCTCAAGCCAGACTGTCTCAGAGCCATGTTATTTTTCGAAACCCACAATTTTGGGGGGTTTCCTTTTTTCTTTTATCCTAGTCCGAGCAGATGCCCTCCTCTCTCACCACAAGAAGAGAGGCATCTTACCACGGAGTCATTACACCAAAGAACAAGTTGCCATGCCATATAATTAGTTTCCATGCCATTTCATCTCCCCATGCCGCATCATCTCTCAACCCAGACCAGCATAAACAAACTGAGGACTTCATAAACACGCTTGGGCTTACATCCTAAGATCACAAGACCTAGCAGAATTACAGCACATAGTGCCACATTAATAGACAATATACTGACTAATGTTTTGGAAAACAATATAGTTAGTGGGCTCCTAGTAAATGACATCAGTGACCATTTGCCAGTATTTGAAGTCTATGACTGTAATCATAGGGAGGATAAGGACACCAAAAAATTCATCTATAAACGAGCCAGAAATGAGGAATCCATGACTTTATTTAGAAATGAATTATTAAAACAAAATTGGGATATGGTGTATAAAGTAGAAGATATAGATTTAGCATATGACTCATTTTTAAATATATTCCAATTATTATATGATAAATATTGTCCTATTAAAAAATACAATAGAAAGCAAAAATATAATGATAGTCCATGGTTAACTAAGGGACTACAAAATGCTTGCAAAAAGAAAAATACACTATATAGAGATTTCATAAAGCATAGAAATATAGAGACTGAAAATAAATATAAAAAATATAAAAATAAGAAAGAATAAAGAAATAAAGAAGAATAAAGAAAGAAAAAAAAACATTGCATGGATGCATAACTGGGACGTATCCTCAGTGATGTACCCTGGGGTCATAGGATGTTTCGGGTCTCGCAACATCATACACCCTCGCCCAGGTGACCCAGCCGGGGCTGGCCAAGCCCCAACTTAGGTCCCAGTAGCTACCCACGGTCAGCCCTATAGGGAGGGTCGAAGGTGGTCACGTGGTCAGGGCCACTCAATCCGCTGCTCCGGAACTACTCTGCTGGGACCGGGGGAGGGGGAGGGCTCTGGTATGTAGAGGGACCGGGCTCTGTGGGTTGCCACCCGGCCGGGTTCCTCCCTCGTCTCACCAGGTCTACGACCTGTGCACTGCACCAGACTCCCCCGCTCCAAACATCTCATTCTGAGGTGATGGTATCTTAGTGGACACCATGCAGTACCAGTACTTGGTGGCACTGCAGTCTCCACTTGCGGCTTGAATGGCCCTCCTAAAAGGCCTCTCGTGGGTTGTTGGGCTTCTTCCTCACGGAAAACGCAGGCTGGGGAGCTAACCCATACTGCTACCTGGGTGCCGTCCCTGTTCCGGCTGTCAACTGACTCTCCAGTAGTCACTAGTCTTTCCTGGTTGTCACATAGTCTATTCCTATGAGTCACTGGCTAGGCCAGGCTAACTAATAAAGAAAAAAAAACATTGCATGGATGCATAACTGGGACGTATCCTCAGTGATGTACCCTGGGGTCATAGGATGTTTCGGGTCTCGCAACATCATACACCCTCGCCCAGGTGACGCAGCCGGGGCTGGCCAAGCCCCAACTTACGTCCCAGTAGCTACCCACGGTCGACCTGTGCGCTGCACCAGACTCCCCCGCTCCAAACATCTCATTCTGAGGTGATGGTATCTTAGTGGACACCATGCAGTACCAGTACTTGGTGGCACTGCAGTCTCCACTTGCGGCTTGAATGGCCCTCCTAAAAGGCCTCTCGTGGGTTGTTGGGCTTCTTCCTCACGGAAGACGCAGGCTGGGGAGCTAACCCATACTGCTACCCGGGTGCCGTCCCTGTTCCGGCTGTCAACTGACTCTCCAGTAGTCACTAGTCTTTCCTGGTTGTCACATAGTCTATTCCTATGAGTCACTGGCTAGGCCAGGCTAACTAATAAAGAAAAAAAAAACATCGCATGGATGCATAACTGGGACGTATCCTCAGTGATGTACCCTGGGGTCATAGGATGTTTCGGGTCTCGCAACATCATACACCCTCGCCCAGGTGACCCAGCCGGGGCTGGCCAAGCCCCAACTTACGTCCCAGTAGCTACCCACGGTCAGCCCTATAGGGAGGGTCGAAGGTGGTCACGTGGTCAGGGCCACTCAATCCGCTGCTCCGGAACTACTCTGCTGGGACCGGGGGAGGGGGAGGGCTCTGGTACGTAGAGGGACCGGGCTCTGTGGGTTGCCACCCGGCCGGCTTCCTCCCTCATCTCACCAGGTCTACGACCTGTGCGCTGCACCAGACTCCCCCGCTCCAAACATCTCATTCTGAGGTGATGGTATCTTAGTGGACACCATGCAGTACCAGTACTTGGTGGCACTGCAGTCTCCACTTGCGGCTTGAATGGCCCTCCTAAAAGGCCTCTCGTGGGTTGTTGGGCTTCTTCCTCACGGAAGACGCAGGCTGGGGAGCTAACCCATACTGCTACCCGGGTGCCGTCCCTGTTCCGGCTGTCAACTGACTCTCCAGTAGTCACTAGTCTTTCCTGGTTGTCACATAGTCTATTCCTATGAGTCACTGGCTAGGCCAGGCTAACTAATAAAGAAAAAAAAACATCGCATGGATGCATAACTGGGACGTATCCTCAGTGATGTACCCTGGGGTCATAGGATGTTTCGGGTCTCGCAACATCATACACCCTCGCCCAGGTGACCCAGCCGGGGCTGGCCAAGCCCCAACTTACGTCCCAGTAGCTACCCACGGTCAGCCCTATAGGGAGGGTCGAAGGTGGTCACGTGGTCAGGGCCACTCAATCCGCTGCTCCGGAACTACTCTGCTGGGACCGGGGGAGGGTAATCTTTCTTACATGTTATGAGAACATGTAAGAAAGATTATTATAATAAATTATTGGATAATAATAAGAACAATATTAAAGGTTTATGGAGTGTACTGAATAGTATTATTAGAAACGGATTTAGAGGCTCTAGTTACCCTTCACACTTTATAGATAATGATAAGACCTTAAATAATATGGAGGATGTGGCTAGTGGTTTTAACAAATAGACCCTTCTCACGGGGGCCATTTTGTGTCGTAATGGCAGGGTAAACACAGGTGCAAGCAACACACTAATGAGGGTTTCCAATTTCCATGATTGGAAGTTGGAAACGCTCATTAGTGTTTTGCCTGCACCTGTGTTTACCCTGCGATTTCGACACAAAATGGCCCCCTGTGAGAAGGGTCTATTCTTTGTTAATGTGGGACCTGAATTGGCTAACCAAATCAAGTCAGATACAACAAGGGAAGGTGTTGAATTCCACAACTTCGATAAGAATCCAAGTTCACTATTTCTTACAGCGGTAGAAGAAAAATAAGTTATGGACACTGTAAGCAAATTCAAGAACGAAATCTCGACTGACTGTAATGACATCGATATGACAATAGTCAAGAAAGTCATTGATGGAATTTCAAAACCACTAACTCACATCTGCAACTTGTCCTTCCAAACTGGCAAATTCCCAAGTAAAATGAAAATAGCAAAAATTATACCGTTATATAAAACTGGGGATAGACACCACTTTACAAATTACAGGCCTGTTTCACTGCTTCCTCAGTTTTCTAAGATTTTAGAAAAATTATTCAATACAAGACTGGACACATTCATTGAGGAACATAAACTGCTGACTGACAGTCAATATGGCTTCAGAGAAAAAAGAAGTACATCTTTAGCATTAATGGAATTAATTGAAGAGATCACTAATTGTATAGATAATAAAAAATATGCAATAGGAATATTTATAGATTTAAAGAAAGCCTTTGATACTATTAATCATGATATATTATTAGATAAATTGGAAAGGTATGGTATTAGAGGAGTAGGGCTAAATTGGATGAGAACCTACTTGATGGGCAGGCAGCAGTTTGTAAAGTTAGGTGAGTACAAGTCAACTCTATTGGACATCATGTGTGGGGTCCCTCAGGGCTCAATTTTGGGCCCTAAACTATTCATACTTTATATAAATGATATCTGCAGGGTGTCAAATATTTTGAAATTTGTTTTGTTTGCCGACGACACTAATATGTTCTGTTCTGGGGATAATCTGCAGCTGCTTTTGAAGGTGATCACTTCAGAAATGAATAAATTGAAACAGTGGTTTGATAGAAACAAACTGTCATTAAATTTGAACAAAACAAAGATCATGTTTTTTGGAAATAAAAAAATAGACACACAACTAAATGTGATGATAGATAATATAAAAATAGAAAGTAATAAAAATTTCTTGGTGTGATGCTAGACCACAAAATCAGCTGGAAACCCCATATTTCATATATAAGAGCCAAGCTGGCAAGAAGCGTTTCGATACTGGGAAAAACAAGACACACTTTAAATCAAAAAGCATTGTTCACTTTGTATTGTTCACTGATTGTGCCGTATCTTAACTATTGTGTGGAGATCTGGGGTAATACATACAAGAGTAATTTACAACCATTGGTAATACTACAAAAGAGAGCAATAAGGATTGTCAACAATGTAGCATATCGGGATCATACAAACTCTCTTTTTTTACACTTAAATACACTGAAGTTAATGGATATGGTAAATTTCAAAACAGCTCAAATCATGTTTAAAGCCAGAAACAATGAACTGCCGGGGAATATACAGAAGATGTTCTCTGACAGAGAGGGAGGTTACAATTTAAGAGGGGAGCTCAATTTAAAGAAACTACTTATTCACACTACCTTGAAAAGCCAGTGCATCTCAATCTGTGGGGTAAATTTATGGAATGGTCTGGAGTTGGAACTCAAACAAAGCACCAACATGGTACAGTTTAAAAGGGTGTATAAAAGAAACATACTTAGGGGGTATAGAGTTGAGGAAGGGCTATGTTGATTATATTTTTATTTTTTATTTTATTTAAGTAATTTAGTGATCAGAGTAGATTGTCTATATGATGCCAAATTCATACACGGTATTGTATGGGTATAGTTATGAGTGTATTATTAATAAGTATTATTTATAGATATATAGTAGATAGATAGAAAATATATTTATATTTTATGGATTATATAATGTTATATACAGATAGTGATATATTTAAGAAATCATAGAAATTATGATATACATTTATACTTGTAATTATCAATATGGATATTGATGTTATAAGAAGGGGGTAGGAGTATATAAGTCTTTACTTCTTCCTACTCCTTTTTGAACATGTTGAGGTTGATCAATGATTGCATTTTCTTTTTAATTGTTATTTTTATTTTATTTTTGTTGCTTAATTTTTATATCATGGCTTTCATTGATATGTTTTTATTTTTTTGTTTTATCTGCAAGTTCAAAATAAAGATTATCAAATCAAATCAAATCTCCAAAACCCCCTCCTTCCATCACATTACCCCTGTCCTACAGCAACTTCATTGGCTCCCAGTTAAATTCCGCATAGACTTTAAAATCCTCCTGCACACATTCAAAGCCATCCACAACCTCGCCCCTCCTTATCTGTCTGACCTCCTCCACACTGCCACCTCTACCCGCTCCCTCAGATCCTCCTCCTCCATCCATCTCTCTGTCCCTTCTGCCCGGCTCACCACCATGGGGAGCAGAGCTTTCAGCCGCTCTGCTCCCAAACTCTGGAACTCACTCCCTCCTGACATTCGCAACATTGACACCCTCCCCCTGTTCAAATCCAGCCTCAAAACTCATCTCTTCAAATTAGCATATTCCCTGTAATTTCCATGGTGTTCTTTGTTTACTGTTTAGTTTCTTTGTTTTTGTTCTATCTTATTTCCCTTCCACTCTTTTTATATTTTATACTGTTTGCTTACCTGTTGCTCTGCTTCTGATTTTACCCTGTAAAGTGTCCTTGAGTGACCTGAAAGGCGCTTTGAAATAAAATGCATTATTATTATTATTATTATTATTTCATGCCATAGATCTAATCGCCATGCCATTTGTGAATAAAGCTCGCTTGTTAAATTCTACCCACTGGTCTCTCATGATTGAAATGTTGGTCTCGACCTAGTTTCAAGATGAAGACCAGTCACGCTACCTCACATCACAATAGGCATCATCCTAGTGTGACGTCAAGCGTAATCCTAGTGTGACGTCCGCCAGGGGCGGACTGGGATCATAATTCAGGCCGGGCATTAGATACCAAGCAGGCCAGGCTGATACGGGCCGACGCGCGTGCCGGCGTCCGAAGGGCGGCGGCGAAAAATTTGGACCGTTTGAAGCCCAATTTGGGCCATTTGAAGCCAGATTTGGGCCGTTTTAAGCCCAATTTGGGTCGTTTGAAGCCAGATTTGGGCCGTTTGAAGCCCAATTTGGGCCGAGTCCAATTTTACAATGAGATGCACCCACTTTTACCCTGAATAAAGTAATAAAACCACTAGTAAACCAGTAGGCGGCGCCTGGCCTGCTGTTCAGTGAGTGGCCTGACTGCGGGCACCAATTTCTTTTTTTTTTTTTTTTTGCAGGCCAGGCCAGGCCAGGCCACCGGGCATTTGCCCGACGTGCCCGATTATGCAGTCCGCGCCTGACGTCCGCTATGACGTGTGACTCATCCGGTAATGACGTCAATGCCGAGGCTATGACGTGGCAGTACTTATAGCCATGCTCAGCGCGCCATCGTCCTCTTTCGCTGATCCTTCTCCTCCATGGTCGCTGTACCAATGATAAAAAATGTAGAACCAATGATAAAAATGTTAGAAACTATTATAAAAATCATAAAAACATTCAGACTGACTTTATATATATTTTTTTTATATATATCTATATCTATATAGATAGATATATATATATAATGTAGCGATCCAGGGTTTTAGCTAGGAACTGTTGCGTGGGGTTGTTCCTGGGGAACGGTGTGTAAGTGGGACTTCCTGTCTGAGCATGAGTCAGTCAAGATCATGGTCAAGATACACGAGGAAGCGGAGTGGACGTGTGTGAAGCTAGGAGCGTAGCTACCGCTAGGAGTTGTGTCTGTGAAGTGTGAATAAAAGCCTGTACCAACTATAAGTCTCCTGGTTCCTGGACGAATATGTGATTCGTTACAATACGGTATATATATTGTATATTATATTAATATATATATATATATATATAGCCTATATATATATATCGCTGCTGTCGTTCCAGGACCTCGAATCTCCAAAACAGAAACTTTTCAGGAAGTAAAAAAAACCTGTTTGCTCTTAAACTACTGAACCAAATGTCGTCAAAGTTGGCACATGTCTTAATTATAGTTAGTTTCCCGCTGAATGTGTCATTACTTTATAAATATCTGACCTGGATAAGCTCAAATGATGTTGTTTATATTATCAGTCCGACTTGGAAGCGCTTTCTCATGGCCAGTCAAGCGGGAGGCAGCCGCATCCTCATGCACGAGCCCCCAAGCTCCAGGCCGCGGGCGCGCGCGCAGGAGCAGCAGGATTGCCCCTCGCCTCTCATGGCCGATTTGGGGCTTTCGCATGGGGTGAGAAATAGTCTGACATAACGTAACGTTAACGTTACTTTATTCTCGTCAGAAAGCACTCCGATTTGCATGTTAAAACAAGTTTGCAGCCTAGGAATAACTGGAAAACATTTGATTGATATATTAACGTCAGAGGAAGCCAGGATGAGTCAAAACGATATGAGAAATACACAGCGCGTCTGCCGTGTGTCTTTTCCGGGTTTAGTGTCCTGCGTGGGGGGGTACACACGGAGGTAGGGGGGGGATTTCGAGGTTTGACTGACAGATTGAGGGCGAATGGCGTTACGAGATTTACTCACAAGCTCGTTTTAATGCTTTTCCATTGGTTGCATTTGTTTAAAACCACACAGAGACGTGAAGGGTGACCAATGGCATTGATTCATGAGAAAAAGTAAGAAAGTGAAAAAAGTGACATTCGAGGTCCTGGCCCGACACCGACGATATATAATATATGATGTAAAAAAAACATTCAGGCCGACTTAATAAAAAATGATAAAAGTGATGAAAACATTCACACCGACTTGATTAAAAAAAAATATATGTAGTATGCGGTGCTGGGAGCACACGGGGGTATTTTGCAACTTTTGGGTGAACTACCCTTTAAATACTCCAACCCAGCAACCAGTTTCAAAAATAGTGTTCGACACAGGTGACCAAAAGGAAGGGCATCGAGACAAGCATTTCCCCCAAGATCACAGTTTTATTGGCTAACACAAGTTAAACAAACATTAAAACAAACAACTTTAATATGCTAAATAGGTTAAAGATATAACTAGAACGACCGCAACGCGGACTTATGCCTCCGCCATTAGTTCATTCTTGAGTCCAAGTGGATGATGGAGCCAAATTGGAAGAAATTGCATCAAGGCGTTTCTGTGCAGAATTGGATATTTGAGCCAAATGTGAAGAAATTTAGTCAAGGTGTTACTGAGATATGGCGTTACCGAGCTTGAAAATGGCATTTGTTAGGTCACTGTGACCTTGACCTTTGACCTTTGATAACCAGAATGGAATCAGTTCATCCTTGAGCCTAAGTGAATGTTTAAGGCGAATCTGATGAAATTCCGTCCAGGCGTTCCTCAGATATCGCGTTAACAAGCTTGAAAATGGCGTTCGAGAGGTCACAGTGACCTTGACCTTTGACCTTTGACCACCAAAATCTAATCAGATCATCCTTGAGCCTAAGGGAATGTTTAAGGTGAATCTGATGAAATTCCGTCCAGGCGTTCCTCAGATATGGCGTTAACAAGCTTGAAAATGGCGTTCGAGAGGTCACAGTGACCTTGACCTTTGACCTTTGACCACCAAAATCTAATCAGATCATCCTTGAGCCTAAGTGAATGTTTAAGGCGAATCTGATGAAATTCCGTCCAGGCGTTCGTCAGATATCGCGTTAACAAGCTTGAAAATGGCGTTTGAGAGGTCACAGTGACCTTGACCTTTGACCTTTGACCACCAAAATCTAATCAGATCATCCTTGAGCCTAAGTGAATGTTTAAGGCGAATCTGATGAAATTCCGTCCAGGCGTTCCTCAGATATGGCGTTAACAAGCTTGAAAATGGCGTTCGAGAGGTCACAGTGACCTTGACCTTTGACCTTTGACCACCAAAATCTAATCAGATCATCCTTGAGCCTAAGTGAATGTTTAAGGCGAATCTGATGAAATTCCGTCAAGGTGTTCCTCAGATATGGCGTTAACAAGCTTGAAAATGGCGTTCGAGAGGTCACAGTGACCTTGACCTTTGACCTTTGACCACCAAAATCTAATCAGATCATCCTTGAGCCTAAGTGAATGTTTAAGGCGAATCTGATGAAATTCCGTCCAGGCGTTCGTCAGATATCGCGTTAACAAGCTTGAAAATGGCGTTCGAGAGGTCACAGTGACCTTGACCTTTGACCTTTGACCACCAAAATCTAATCAGATCATCCTTGAGCCTAAGTGAATGTTTAAGGCGAATCTGATGAAATTCCGTCCAGGCGTTTCTCAGATATGGCGTTAACAAGCTTGAAAATGGCGTTCGAGAGGTCACAGTGACCTTGACCTTTGACCACCAAAATCTAATCAGATCATCCTTGAGCCTAAGTGAATGTTTAAGGCGAATCTGATGAAATTCTGTCAAGGCGTTCCTCAGATATGGCGTTAACAAACATCCGTACGGACGGACATCCGTACGGACATCCGTACGACCGTACGGACGGACAACCCGGATCCATAATGCCTTCGGCCTGGCTTCGCCGGCGGAGGCATAAAAAGGTAGCCTTTAAAAGGCCTAAACCTGCTACAGGACATAGGCCGCAGCCGACGGCAGTGGGGGTAAATGTCCTGGGACAGAGCAACTAAATGTACTACAGGGCGGCCACAACCAACACAGCACACGGGTGAGTAAAATCAATAAGGGATAAAATCCAAAATGGAGTGCAACATCACTAGAAACAGGTGGCGCCCTGGTCAAGACCTCTGTTACTACCCCCCACGGACCGGTCGGCCACTCTCAATCCTGCAGCGATCCTATAGAGACAAGGAGAAAGGTTTCAATACATAGGCTGGTAGGGTAGCTACCTAGTTAGCCAATAGGTTCTTGGAGGAGAATTAGGAAATAATAGACGCCACATAGGGCTGGGACATGGAATAAAAGTACAATCAAGTGCACTAATGATCACAACAAAATCAAACCAAACGAAATCAAACAAAACAAAACAGCAGTGGCAGTGTCTATAAAAGAACACAATTTACATTATTATATCTGCTGACACACCCCCAATAAGCCATCCTATACTAAACGTACTTTATATTTTACCTTGGCTTATTTCCCAAATACCCTGTAATGGGCAGCTCAATGCGCGACGAGGGGAGAGCACAGGGATGGTCACGCAGTACTGGACCAGGAGCAACGCAGCCTGAGCACAGTGGACGCCTACGTGCCACGCCGGGAGCCAGGAAACAAGCCTATATCTGGGCATATGAAAACAGAAGGTAATTAGCGTCACCAGCATTAACGTGAGCATTTACACCAGTAAACTAAAACACTTACTGGGAACAGCACCGCCAAACACTCCTGCCGCACCAGGAGCCAAAGAGAGAGAGAGAGAGGGAAGCCTACTGAGGCACGGCTTTTATGTCCTACCAAACAATTTGGACCAGGAAGTAGGCGGTGTCCTACCAGACGGGAGCCCGGGAGGGACATTCACTACCGGCTACATCTTCCCCAGGGTTCTTAAATTGGCGGCCCGACAATTAACTATGACCAGGGGCGAAACACAGCTGCTGTCATACTACTAGAGCCAGGCACCCGGGAATGTGCAGCCCCCCCTCCTTTTTCTCTCACCGGCCCTGGGAGGTGATGCCGATTACCATGTGTCCCGGCCGTTGTCCGGGCCGTCCTCCGGAGGGCTGTGGGTCTGTGGTCAGAGGGGTGTGTGGCTTCTGGGGCTTCTGGTGTATGGACAGAGACCCCAGGATTTCCTAGTCGGGGTGGTGGCGCGTCAGCTTGCGCAACCAGCAGTTGGACATTACCAGAGGTATGGAGGGCCCAACGGCCATCGTCAGAGTCTCCATCCTCCCTCGGGACCTGTGGCTGTACCGGGCCAGTTTGCTGGGGCTGTGGATACCGGGTAGATGGGACCGGCTTCAACATCGCCCGGTGAACTTGCCGCCATTGGGTGGTGTCCTTGGTGTCATGTCTCTCCTTCCGCATTTGTGCCGCAGCCCTCATCCTGTCCCTGGCAGTCGAACACCACCTGGAGGCGTTTCTGGTGCTCCTGGACCCACCGACAGACTCCTGCGCCTTCGGCATCCTGGACCCGACCCAGGAGGAAGTCCACTGGAAGCTGGGGCTCTTGTCCAAACATCAACATATATGGAGACTCACCGGTTGACTGATGAATGGTGGTGTTATAGTTGAACACCAGGTGGGGAAGATACTCCGGCCACTGGCATTTAAGTTCAGGGGGAAGAGTGCGCAGTAGGTCATGCATGGTCCTATTAAAGCGTTCACACTGTCCGTTCCCCTGTGGGTGGTATGGGGTGGTGCGGGTCTTCTGGATGCCATACAGTTCACAGAGCTGCTGAATCAGAGCGCTATCAAAATTTCTGCCCTGGTCCGAATGAATGCGGGCCGGAACCCCAAACCGGTGGAACCATTCCTTCACCAGCACCTGCGCCACGGTGGAAGCCCTCTGGTCTCGGGTGGGAATAGCCTGTGTAAACTTCGTAAACACATCAGTCATTACCAGTACTTGCTCTCTGCCATCTCGGGACGGTTCCAAAAATGAAAAATCAATAGCTAGGATCTGGTTAGGTCTGGCTGCTAACAGATTATTCATGGGGACTCTGACCTGTGGCTGAGTCTGTTTCGCCACCATGCACCTTTCACACTGGTTACACCACTGCTTTATGTCTTCCCCCATCCCCGGCCAGTAACAGCGTTGTTTCACGAGTTCAGTGGTTCTCTCCATGCCCTGGTGACCATGGTTCTGATGTAGCTGCTGTAACACTTCTCCCTTCAGGTACTCCGGCAAGAGTAGCTGCTGGATCTCCTCTCCCCCCTCCGGCCTCAAAATGATACGATGAAGAAGGCCTTCCACCACCTGGATACGGTCCCACTGCCTCACCATCCCTCGTGTCGCCGCTGGCAGTGCTTCTCTTTCCGCTCGGCTGGGCCTCCTCTGTTGCCGCCAAAAGGGAAGGAAAGCACTGATGGCTGGGTCGTGCTCCTGGAGGGTCTTTGGGGGCTGCTGCAGGACGTCAGGGACTGCGGTACCGGGCAGGACACACTCCCGAATCTCCTCACACTGTCTGGAAAGAGCATCAGCATTTTTATTAATTCTTCCCGGACGATATTTTACCGTGTAGTTGAATGTTGAGAGCTGGCCCCGCCTTCTACGACGCCGACAGATCACTGTTCTAGAATCATTGGCTCTGGGCTTACTGAGGGGTGCCTGCAATGCTAAGAGGTTTTGTGTCAGCAAGTTAATCTGCTCTTGCTGTTTCAGCAGCATAGCCTTCAAATCTATCATGTCTGAGGGCATCAAACTATTTTGGTGCTGGCTTGTTCTGGCTGGACCCCTAGAGGACTGCATTGTGTATACAGAGGGGATAGAGTAGCTTCTTGGCCTACCTTCAGTTGGCTTTCCCTCCCGTTCCCAACGAATCGCCGCTGCTCGGACCTCTAGTAAAGTCAGCTGGGGGGTCTGCCGGACCAATTGTTTGAGCTCCCTGCGTAAAGAAGGTTCACTCACATTTTCCACAAATTGGTCACGTAACAAGACATCAGCATTAGGCATGTTGTCAGGAGCACTGTGTTTAACCTTTTCCATCAGAGAAAACAAGGCATGGGAAAACTCCTGCAATGATTCTCCCTCCAGCTGCTTCCTAGAAAAAAAACTTTCCAGCAGTAGAACATAGGGTCTCGAGCAGCCATACAATTCCCTGAGAACAGCCAACACTTTTTCTGGGTCCTCCCTTTCTGCCCTCGGCCGAAACCGGATCTCGTCCTTGGGTTCACCCTCTAAATGGTCAACAATAAAATAGGCTTGGTCAAGGGGGCCCAGCTTCCTAGCTCTAATGCTAGCCTGCACCTCCTCCACCCATTCATCCATCCCCACCCCAGAAGTACCCCTGAAAATGGGGCACTTTCTTTCTCTGGGGAGGTATAGCAAGCGCTCTGTGGCCACCATTCCTGGTGGAGCAGAGGAGGGTCCAGGGGGCAGGTCCGCTCGCCCCTGCAGTAGTTCCTTTTCAGCCTGCAATTGTCGCACCAGGTCTCTCAGCTCCTGCACTTCGGCCATGACGAGTCAGTGGCCCCGTTCCAGCCGATGTGCCAACTGCTGTTTTGTTTAAATCAACGAGAAGAACAAAAATAACAAAAACTATTCCAACTACAATCCCAAAAAATAATTGTCCCTTCAGCCCACCTAATGGTCACTGTGTCTTTGCCGACAACGCCAGAATGTAGTATGCGGTGCTGGGAGCACACGGGGGTATTTTGCAACTTTTGGGTGAACTACCCTTTAAATACTCCAACCCAGCAACCAGGTTCAAAAATAGTGTTCGACACAGGTGACCAAAAGGCTAACACAAGTTAAACAAACATTAAAACAAACAACTTTAATATGCTAAATAGGTTAAAGATATAAAAAGGTAGCCTTTAAAAGGCCTAAACCTGCTACAGGACATAGGCCGCAGCCGACGGCAGTGGGGGTAAATGTCCTGGGACAGAGCAACTAAATGTACTACAGGGCGGCCACAACCAACACAGCACACGGGTGAGTAAAATCAATAAGGGATAAAATCCAAAATGGAGTGCAACATCACTAGAAACAGGTGGCGCCCTGGTCAAGACCTCTGTTACTACCCCCCACGGACCGGTCGGCCACTCTCAATCCTGCAGCGATCCTATAGAGACAAGGAGAAAGGTTTCAATACATAGGCTGGTAGGGTAGCTACCTAGTTAGCCAATAGGTTCTTGGAGGAGAATTAGGAAATAATAGACGCCACATAGGGCTGGGACATGGAATAAAAGTACAATCAAGTGCACTAAATGATCACAACAAAATCAAACCAAACGAAATCAAACAAAACAAAACAGCAGTGGCAGTGTCTATAAAAGAACACAATTTACATTATTATATCTGCTGACACACCCCCAATAAGCCATCCTATACTAAACGTACTTTATATTTTACCTTGGCTTATTTCCCAAATACCCTGTAATGGGCAGCTCAATGCGCGACGAGGGGAGAGCACAGGGATGGTCACGCAGTACTGGACCAGGAGCAACGCAGCCTGAGCACAGTGGACGCCTACGTGCCACGCCGGGAGCCAGGAAACAAGCCTATATCTGGGCATATGAAAACAGAAGGTAATTAGCGTCACCAGCATTAACGTGAGCATTTACACCAGTAAACTAAAACACTTACTGGGAACAGCACCGCCAAACCCTCCTGCCGCACCAGGAGCCAAAGAGAGAGAGAGAGAGAGGGAAGCCTACTGAGGCACGGCTTTTATGTCCTACCAAACAATTTGGACCAGGAAGTAGGCGGTGTCCTACCAGACGGGAGCCCGGGAGGGACATTCACTACCGGCTACATATATGAAAACATTCTGATGTCCAGTCGTGACCACCATTCAAATTCACACATTTCAACTAACACAAGCCCCAACATTGACATCATTTCTTTCCTCTTTTCCCATTCATTTAAATTCAACCCATCATTTCAATTAACATTCCCCTCACAACATTCCCCAACAATTCCCCACACATTTCAACCACCACCGTTTCCATCCCCCCTTTCACAGCTTCTGTCCCACCTGAAGCACTCTTGTCCCTCTCAACCCCCAATGGGGTTAGTCCTTCCCAGGGTGACTCTTTTCAGCCCCTTTTCTGTGCTCTACAGTCCTCACACGCACTGCAGTATCTCCGCACGTCCTCCTTTTGTTTGCCCCAGTAGAAATGTCCACGGAGGAGGCTGAGTGTCTCTTCGGGCCCACGATCACCGTATGGGCCCTCATGCACCCCCTTCAGTGCCAATTCTCGCAGGCAACCGGGTACAACCAATCAATCAATCAAACCTTTATTTAACCAGAAAATAAAAACCCATTGAGACCGAGGTCTCTTTTTCAAGGGTGATCTGGCCAAGAAGGCAAAAGCACGTTTCACGTCGTACAAAATACACAAGTACAAATACATATACAAAAATTTCTGTCATTTGACCACCATCAACTGAAAATTGAGAAAATTTAAGACAAATAGAAATGATCTAAAAGACCAATGCAATAAAACAGTACAATCAAAAGCATGCCTCATCAACATGAGAGACAGCTAGTAAAAAGTCAAGAAGAAGAGTGCTACACCTCAAAGCAGGAACAGCAGGTGGCAAGGACCTCAACTAGTTTTTGTTTAAAACTATATAAAGAGACCAGAGAGGCAAGTTTAAGGCGGGTTTGAAGGTCATTCCAAGACCAAGGGCCAAAGTAAAAAAGAGATCTCCTGCTTACATCAGTCCGCGCGGGTGGCACTCTAAAGCGCACCCAAGCGCTGGATCTGAGATTCACAGAACTCTGAATCAGTACGAACTTAGAGCAGATGTAGGGTGGAAGCTTGCCAAGAATAGCCTTATAAATAAAGATGTACCAGTGTTGCAACCTGCGTGTAGCAAGTGAGGACCAAGCAACCAAAGAGTAGAGCGTGCAGTGGTGCGTCCTATATGCTGAGTTAGTAATAAATCTCAGAGCAGCATGGTAGAGAGGGTCAAGCTTAGCCAGGGCAGTGGGACAAGCAAATCTATAAACTGTGTCACCATAGTCCAGCTGTGACAGAAATAAGGCCGTAACCAGCTGTTGGCGGGAGGAGGGAGAAAAACACGCTTTTACTCTATAAAAGAAACCAATTGTGAATTTGAGTTTCTTGACTAGAACCCACTGGGTCCCGCTTTTCCCGTGCCCCTTTCTCTCCAAAACCCCATCTCCACTCAGATGCAGGTCCGAAAACATGTTCCACAGTCCTCTCGTGGCACCGGAAAACATGTGAATCTCCTCCACTGGGGGCCGGCGTCCGGCCGCCACCCACGCATACACCGGACCGATATCCGCATCCTCCATCTGTCTGCGTCTCCACTCACCCCCGTTGACATGCGTGATGTTCCTGTCCTCGTCTGTCGGCTCCACCTCTTGCACTCGCTCGTCCTCCCGTCCCGCTCCCCCAGGGGGCGGCGTGTTGAGGGCAGCAGGGCGATCACCACCGGCGTCGATCTCCACCTCGGCTTTCTGCGCAGCAACCGTGGGGTGTGTGTAGCGGCTTGGTTGGGCCGGCTCCTCCGGCGTTGACCCCTCTCGCTCACCCGGGGACACGAGCGTCGCTCCCCCGACTGTAACAGCTCTGCAGATGCTGGCTGTTCAACACGATCCCCGCTCTCCTGATTGTCTCGTCACTGATAATGATGTCCCCCTCTACCGGCTGGTATGCAGAGCAGCTAGCCTGGGCCGGCTCAAACGTCACTCTCCTGCCCTGAATAACCGGCTCTGCACTGCTCTGCTGCCCCGCTGCCTGTTGCTCCGGCTGCATGTCTCCCCCACTCCCCAAAGTCTCAGTGCACTCTCTGGCCAAGTGCTCCGGTGAACGGCACGTCCAACAGAGTCTCACCTGCCCGCCGCCTGCACGTCTCTCTTCTCCCGCTGTCCTCCGGTCTCCGACAGCCTCTTGACACTCCCTGGCCAGGTGTCCCATCGTTCCACATAACCAGCAGGCTCCCGGCCTTTCCCAGTACCGTCGCGCCGCGTACCTGGTCTTTCCCCCGGGACCGCTGCGACACCACCTCGCTAGATGGCCCGGTTCCCCGCATGTCCAACACAGTCTCTTTTGCGGCTCCTCCGGCCGTTCTCCCCGCTGCATTACCTCTGTGCTCATCAAATCCACCCGCTGCATGACTTCCCGCAGTGCCCGCATCACCTCCACTGCCCAGGCAGGAGTCGCTTCCACCAGCCGTCTGACTTCTTTCAACACACGGGCTTCCATGCCTGCCAGCATCGAGCTGATCCCCGTCATCAGCTCCTCTTTCCTCCCGTTCACCGATGGCCATTCTCCGCCGCGCACCATCGCACGTGGTGCTCTTAGCAGCTAGCAGTTAGCAGTTAGCACCCCTGGTAGCTAACCTACTACTTTCTCTCTAAAAAAAAAAAAAAAAAAATACTAACCTAAACTAAACTTGTACCACTGTTCCTTCAAAAGTTGTAGTTGTTATAGACTGTGTTGCATAGTTGATTGCTCTATTGCTGACAAAAATGTGATATTGTAAGTCGCTTTGGATAAAAGCGTCTGCCAAAAGCCGTATCACACACAGTCTCTTTTGCCGTTCCTTCTCACCCTCTCCCCTCTCGACCGAATCAGAGGCGTTACCGCTTTACTTGCTGACACCAGTGTAACGAATCAGGTATTCGTCCAAGGAACCGGAGACTTGAAGTTGGTACAGGCTTTTATTCTTGGCTTCACAATTAGCTCCTAGCGGTAGCTTCGCTGCTAGCTATACACACGGCCGGTCAGCTCTCTCTCATAGCTTGACTGACCATGCCTCAGACAGGATGGTCACATACACACCCTTCCCCCTAGGAACAACCCCCACACATCAGTTCCTAGCTAAACACGGAAACACCACATTACACGCCAAAACCCCGGATCGCTACAGTATTTTGCGCGGGGGGGGTGGCACCACAAAACAATTACGCTTAGGGCACCCAAATGGCCAGCAGCGGCCCTGATGTAGCCTACAGTATGTGATTAAATTGTTTACTTTCAGTAGTGAGTGGGAGGGGAGCACGGAAATGCCCTTCAGTACAGGAACTGGGTGGGATTCTCTCTAGAGTATTCTTGAAGTCTTGCGTGTGGAGAACATATGTGGAGAAGGAGTCAGTAGGCCTATATTTAGTCAAAATCTACTGTAACATCGAGAGGAGAGAGAGGGGGGGGATAGAGACTGAGCGAGAGAGAGGGGGAGACATTGCACGTGCGCCAATAGGCTTCATTAACGTCATAGTATAAAGTCTTGTGCTGCTTCACACTGCTGTCATCTCCTGAGAACCTATGGGTTGTTAAGATGTTACTTCTTTCACACATAGCCTAACCTTTTGTTTTTTCTCTCAAAAATGGGCAATGGAAAAGCTAGAACTTTCTGTACAAAGGCATGAACAAAAGAGGTAAGTTATAAGCTTTTATTGGGTATGGGTTTTTTTTCAACTACTAATAATAATGTCACCAATGGCGATTAGGTGACCACACACAATTTAAAACTAAGCTACCTAAGATGATTAGGGTCACTTGCGTTTTTTGTTTAAAATATTGTACAAAAATATGATTTTCACAAGGTACAAGGAGGAGAGGAATGCAGTAGTTTACACTGATTTTCACATGTTAGATTACATGTTTTATGTATGTATGTATGTATGTATGTATGTATGTATGTATGTATGTATGTAGCCTATGTATGTAGGCTACATGCATGTCTGTCTGACTGTATGTATGAATAACTACATTTAAAAATTGATAACTATATAGTTAGGTTATTGTATACTATGTATGGGATAGTGTATATATGACAACAATTATTGTCATATATATACATAATTGTTCATTATTACTATAGTGTATATATGACTAGTGTTTTATCAGTAGGCCTATGTGTGTATATATACATGTAGGCTATGTGTATATTTATATACTATGTGTTGTTATACAAGTAGCCTATATATATAATAATGTAGTATTGTGGAAAAGGGGTGGGAGTTAATAAGTTATACTTCTTCTCACTCCTTTTCAAATACGTCTACGTTTCTTACTCCTTCATCTTTATTTCATAATACTATTTCAATCGACTTGTTAACGTGTAATTTTGAAGGCCCCGTATATTGTCGCTGTAATAAATGGAGTGCATTTATATAGCGCATTTATCCAAAGCGCTTTACAATCAGTAGGTACATTCACCCATTCATACACCGATGGTGGCAGGTTACCTCCTGAGCTACAGCCGCTGTTTTGTTTACATGTTTATACATATTCAAAATAAACATGACAAACAAACAAACAAACTGTAAAAAACAAAAAAAAAACAAAAAAGAAAACGTCCGGCTATGTCGTGACGTGCCCGGAAGTGACGAAAAAAATAAGTATAGGCTACTGTACGATCCGGAAGATGGCCACGATTTTGTTTGGTAAACAAGTATGTAAACTAGACTAAGGTTGTGCGATGTCAGCCAAATCATCATGATGGTTCCACACTGAACCATCACGATGGACGATGGCATCGTCGTATATTACTGGCTGTATCTAATGGAGAGTATTAACTCGAGTGTGTAGCCGCTCTGTCCTTAAGTAGATAGCTAGCTTGCATCCGTGCGAGTAGCATCTTGCCTTTATTCTGTTAGCATATTCTGCTTAGGCTACCGCCGTGTAGCTTGCATACGTTCACCCCAGCTGGGGTAACATTTGAATCTGAGGCTGTTAACTCGATTGTGTTGCCGCTCTCAGTAGATGGCTAGCTTGCATCTGTGCGAATAGCATCAACTAGCTTCTCCTCGGCCGAGTTTTTCCGGTGCCGCATCTATGTGCCGACAGGTCACAATGCCGATAGCCCACAAGCAGAACCAGCTGAGCGAGGCGGTGTGCAGCGTGTCGGTGGAGCTAACCTCTCCCAGCCCCCACGCCAAACCTAACCTCCCCCAGACCCTAACCCAAAACCTAAGCTCTCCCACCCCCCACGCCTAAACCTAGGTCGGCATTGCGGGTGGTCGGCATAGCGGGTGGACACCGTTTTTCCTAGAGTGACTATAAGCTTGGCTCGCGCTTGTCTCTCTTGCTTACGATAGCTGTGCGAGTGGTTTCCCGCTTGTTCTCTTAACAGGTGGTGTTGACTTTGTTACGTTAATATATCATAATAACGAGATAGAGAGTGAGGTTGCTATTAAGTGTTTTACTTGCCGCTTGTAGGTAGTACAGGTTATGCCTGTCACTGTATGATGTCACTTCCGTATATTCAACAACATGCCATCTCATTGGCTACGGCATCTACAGCCTTATAGTATAGGTGATTACCATTAACTTACACCACAGCCTTCCCTTTGGGTCAGGCTATTAGCCACTTTCATTACCGTTGCACGTGCATGTTCGCTAGCCTCCGGGTGGCTTACTGCCTAGCTTCTTCACGCTAGTTTCCTAGCTTTCTTACGGTACTCCCGCTAACCGGGTACAGCCTGCGGGAGCTTGCTGCTAGTTAGCTTGCTGTTCTCGTGCTATGAGCATCTGCTTGTCACATGGGAATTGAGGGTAGGCTCGTGGGGGGGCTCCCTCTGGTCTCGCACTTCATGAAGGGAGCGTGTAGGTTGCGTGTAGATAAATTAATAAGGCAGAGGGCCGTAACAGAGCCCTTGGACTCCGTCGATTTGAAGTTTCTGTCTTTGAAAACCACGCTGCTGCTGGCCTTGTCATCAGGAAAGAGGGTTGGTGTCCTGATTGCCCTCTCGGTGCAGCAGTCCTGTATGGTTTTCGCGGATGATGGGCGCAGGGTTACGTTGCGACCTAACCCGGCTTATCAACCTAAGAATATAAATGCCAGCTTTAGGTCTATGGTCAATAGACATGTCAGCATTCTGTCCCCCGCCGTTCATGTCCCGTAAGGGCGCTCTTGGCCTACGTGGCCAGAACGCGCTCATTACGCACTTCAAACCAGTTGTTGATCTGTTTCGGGCAGAGGGCCCAGGGTGGACCCCTTTCCAAGGATCGCTTATCGATTGCTTTGGCATACTCTACCGCGGGTAAGGTACCCCTGGAGGGTATCAAGGTGCATTCTACGCGGGGCGTTGCGACGTCTTCCGCATTATTGCGCGATGTATCGGTGGAGGACATATGCGCTGAGGCCTCATGGTCCTCTCATTCTCATAACACGTTTGTTAGGTACTACGGTCTTGACGTGTCCGGTTCGCGTTTCGCACATGCGGTACTGTAAATGGCGAGAAGGTAATGTCGTTGCCGCTCCAAATGCCACACGGTTGGGCATGGGCGATTCGCCATGCGTCCGTTGTTCACCGTAGCACAACCCTAACGATTTTGGTGGTCAAAGGTCAAAGATCGAGGTCACTGTGACCTCTCGAATGCCATTTTCAAGCTTGTTAACACGATATCTCAGGAATGCCTTGACGGAATTTCATCAAATTTGCCTCAAACATCGACTTGGACTCAAGGATAAACTGATTAGACTTTGATGGTTAAAGGTCAAAGTTCAAAGTCACTGTGACCTCACACACCCAATTTCCAAGCTCTGTAACGCAACATCTCAGGAGCGCCTTGACAGAATTTCTTCCAATTTGCCTCAAATGGCGATTTCGACTCAAGAATGAACTAATGGCGGAAGCATAAATCCGCAGTGCGGTCGTTCTAGTTTATTATTAAAACTGCACAATTTTAATTGGAACAGATAATTAATCACGATGATCCGATGTAGAAGGCTCAGAGGTCGATGGAGGGTCGGCCCATCACGATGGTCAATGCCATCGTCCATCGTGCCAACCCTACCGTGCACCCAATTTTCTTTTTTTGCATGTACACATGTACATTCACATGTACAAACAGCAATATTAACAAGGGGCGGGGGGGACTGCAGGGTATAGGAGAACTCAAAAGTGGAGGGCATAACTTTTAAAAATTTTATGTTTCTGCAGCTGAAGCTTTCGATCGAGTGTGTTGATGACGCTGTTGGAACATCTGGAGTCATGGTTTGTGGGAAGCAGACATTTTCATTCGACTTCCAACAGGTGAGTTTTCCACCAGCACATAAGTACATATTCAATAATTGAAATAAACTGATTTCATATTGTGTATAATTTTTCCTTTATTTTGCGTTACAGTGCACAAAATTATTATTATATACAGTGCATAAAATTATTGAGAGAGAGAGAGAGAGAGAGAGAGAGAGAGGGAGAGAGAGAACTTCCTGCTTCAGCACTGTACCAGAGATTTTCATCCGCCATTTATTTTCCCATAGACTTTTCGTAAAATGCTTATAAAATAGTTGTACTTCGTTGAACCAAACGGAAATGTGTATGGTTAAATAAATGGCAGATGAAAATCTCTGGTACAGTGCTGAAGCAGGAAGTAGGCGGTCACTTTGCCTCTCTCTCTCTCTCTCTCTCTCTCTCTCTCTCTCTCTCTCTCTATATATATATATATACTGTATATGTATGTGAATATATACATGTGTATATATATGTATATATTTTATTTTTTTGCCTCTCTCTCTCTCTCTCTCTCTCTATATATATGTATATATATATATATATATATATATATATATATATATATATATATATATATATATATATATATATATATATATATATATACATACAGTATATATATATATATATATACAGTATAATATATACAGTATATATATATGCATATATATATGTTTTATTTATTTGCCTCTCACTGTTAAAATAAACCTGTTAAAATTATTGAGCGTTCATTTCTTTGTCAGTGGGTAAAGTTACAAAATCCAGAATCCAAATCAGCAAGGGAAAATAATCATTCTGTGCACTGGTATGTTTTGTTTCTTGCATGAGCAGCGTGCCAATGAGGCATGTGATGATGGACAGACTCCAATGGACGTTGACGAGCCAATCATCCCTGAGATACCCATGGACGTCAATTAGAAGTACAATGGTGAGGATAGTCAGGGATCCACAGGCCCAAAAGCTCAAGAAAATGGGTTGAACCTGACATGGCATGCTATACTTTTTGTTTTAGTTCTTTCTATTCATTTGGACATTAAGGTCCACTGAATGAGAGGTCTGCTCTGCCGGAAACCTCGGGAAAAAAAAGTTGTGGCCATTTTTGTATATGAAGCCTTTATTTTTTGACCGAAAAATGTGAAAGAGTTCTTTTTTCCTCAAAGTCCTCAGTGGATTGCGTAGGCTGTCAATAAATTCATCCCAGGTACACAGAACATGTGTGTTGACAACACCAAGTTAAGAAATACACTTACAAAACCTTTCCAAATTATTTATAGCCATTTTCTATTACAAAAAAGCACTAGTTTTTTAAATTTTCTCCATTATTTTCATCTTTACTTTGTTAGTAAGCAATTATATCCTGAAATATGACATCAGCCAATGTGTCATTCTTTTCAGCAGATATTATAGTCATTCCACACTAAAGATTATTAAAATCAACCCAAAATCAATGGATCTGTGGTGATTTTATTACCTTTATGCTCAAAATTCCTCAACATGTTTTTAGTTTTAACAAAACCCTGTACCCCAAAGACAATACTTGTAACACAAGAAATTCAAAACAACAAAATTATTTTAATCACAAAATGTACACTGGATGACAAGCCAACAAAACCATTATTGTTATACAGCTTTGGATAGATTGTGACCAGTATCTAGAAAACATTAAATTAAACATTAGCTGAACAAAGTTATTGAACACAACACATAAAAAAAAGAAAAAAAAAAGACTGGCAACAAGGTCTATAATATAACATAAAATTAACTTTGCAATGAACAAAATAACTCAATCACTGTCACTGTCTTCAAGTGTGAGTTCAATCCTTGAACATTTGTTGGGGTCCCCAGTGCAGAGACATGCGATGACACACTTGACATTGGCTCTCGCACAAGAGCATCCTCGGGCACATATGCTTTTCTTGCAATGACAGTATTTGGTGCGTTTGAATTCTGCAGGTTTTGTCTCCTTCAGCATCATGGTTGCCATCAGCAATACCACTGACAAGCTCTCTGCCGAAGTCAGTGGCAACAGGGTAGGTTGGTTGAGACATGTGTGCTCGCTTGCATACAGCCAACTGATGCAGGGCTCGGCGAAGGTGTAACTGGAAGGCATCTTCGGTAGGTGGAAGGCAACACATGTCTCCTTTGATATTGCCAAAGAGATGGGCTCACAGTGCATCCAAATTACCACTGAAGTCACTCCTCTCATACAGTGACACCATGTACCGCCTAGCCGCTGTCACAACATCTTTTTTAACGTCCAGGCTTTCCCCTGGGTTACCATATCTGCACAGGGGCAGAAGGTCTTCCAGGTGATCAACGGCAGTTTTGTAGGTGCGCTTTTTCCCTCTTCTGTAGAGATAGCTCACTGTGTCACATCAGTATGTAGGTGCTGAGGAGCATGGAGGAAAGATCTGCAGCTTGAACATCATTGTTCACTGCCAGGGTGTTTGCAATTGCATGTGCAGGTAGGTAGATATCCATCTTCTTTACCCACAGCTCCTGCAGGCCATCCATGCAATGTAGTATATGCACATCATGATCACGTCTGTGTCAGTAGCCACCACTACAGCCCGTTTGTGGTGCAGATGTTGTAATGAGTACGCAATGTGGGCAAACATCCTGGTATCTGCCTCCTTAATGCTTCTCACAGGATAGTTCTGGAAGCTCAACCTGACAATCTGCTTTTAACAGAACAGTGCGACCAGGATCACGGAAAATTACATGGATGGCCTGCAGGAACTGTGGGTAAAGAAGATGCAATCGCAGACGCCCTGGCAGTGAACTATGATGTTCAAGCTGCAGATCTTTCTTGCATGCTCCTCAGCACCTACATACTGATGTGACACAGTGAGCTATCTCTACAGAAGAGGAAAAAAGCGCACCTACAAAACTGCCGTTGATCACCTGGAAGACCTTCTGCCCCTGTGCAGATATGGTAACCCTGGGGAAAGCCTGGATGTTAAAAAAGATGTTGTGACAGCGGCTAGGCGGTACATGGTGTCACTGTATGAGAGGAGTGACTTCAGTGGTAATTTGGATGCACTGTGAGCCCATCTCTTTGGCAATATCAAAGGAGACATGTGTTGCCTTCCACCTACCGAAGATGCCTTCCAGTTACACCTTCGCCGAGCCCTGCATCAGTTGGCTGTATGCAAGCGAGCACACATGTCTCAACCAACCTACCCTGTTGCCACTGACTTCGGCAGAGAGCTTGTCAGTGGTAAGCTGATGGCAACCATGATGCTGAAGGAGGCAAAACCTGCAGAATTCAAACGCACCAAATACTGTCACTGCAAGAAAGGCATGTGTGCCCGAGGATGCTCTTGTGCGAGAGCCAATGTCAAGTGTGTCATCGCATGTCTCTGTACTGAGGACCCCAACAAATGTTCAAGGATTGAACTCACACTTGAAGATAGTGACAGGGATTGAGTTATTTTGTTCATTGCAAAGGTAATTTTATGTTATATTATAGACCTTGTTGCCAGTCTTTTTTCTTTCTTTTTTTAATGTGTTGTGTTCAATAATTTTAACCTTGTAACCTTGTGCCTCAACAGCCTCAACGCTGTTGAGGATGTGGGGTGCTCGCCGTCTGGGGTTTCGGCCCCTTTGGATAGCCGCCGTATCCCTTCTCGGCCACCACTGCAAATCCCTCGCGGGCAGGGGGTCGCGGGAAGGGGACCGCTTTGTGGGGGAGACACAGGTTCAGCGCCTCTCCCTGCTGCCTCCTCATGTCACTCGTTGGTTGCATCGCCGTGACAGCTTCGCCAAACAAACCCCCATAGCCTTGGTTGGGTTGTAGGGTGAGTTCACTTTGTCCATGTCTGACAGGCTGGAGACTTAGTTCCTGGAGCTGTGCGCATGTGCACAAAGCGACACACCACTGGGGTGCGTTCACACGCAACAACAGAACACATTCAAACAAGACATTCACATACAAAACACAGAAAATGGTGGTATTTTGGTTAAATTCATAAGTGAACCAGATTAAACCCGTTACATATACACACATCCTTTATTTAAGTAGTCACATTAAGATGAAATCCACATTTACGTCAGAATCTGACCGTCTTAGCTAGGTCTCACTTGTAAACGTGGATTTCATCTTATCAGATAGCAGCATCAAAACACATGACATCAAGTCACAACAACAACACTTTGTATATTTTAGAAATACTTTATTAGATGATCACTTTTAGATGACTACATTATGTTAGCCATCTACAGACTATCAGTAGACCATCAGTAACTAACAACAGATGTAAGATTCTGGATGCCGTTCTGTTGACAGTCACTGCCTTAGCTTTTTCCTGTGCAACACTTTAAAATGAATCTTGTTATTGTTTGAAAGGCATGGCCAGAGGTTTGCCTTCTGGACTGAAGAGGCTAGTAGACACCTGCTCCAGGGAAGACTTCTGCCAGTATACAGAGTGCCAAGAGGGAGTGGCATCACTGAGAATGTTCCAGACCACAACATGCTGTGATGGACCGCAGTGCAGATGAAAAGACACTGGTGGACTTCATTGTGCAGACAGTCACTTGGGATTTAAGCTCCATGTTCCAATTGGAAACAATAAATGTAGCCGATCTTGTTTAAGAAAGAAATCTCTTGTCTTTGTAGAGCGGTGGAAGAAGGGTATTTGGTCTATTACACACATCATGGATGACAGGCAATTTATAATGTTATAATGAATATTGTTTTTCCTCTATTTTTTATTTGTTCCTTTCCTATTATTTCTTAATAGTTTAGTTGTAATTCCCTTATGTGATTTTCTTGTAGGCCTACTGTTGACAGCTCGCTATGTTGTATTGAGTATAGTGTCCACTGTGAGATCATGGATTTGGAAGCAAAAAGTAGAAATAGGACTGAGGGATGCAGGGCAGAGTACTGGACACAAGCAAGTGAACCGGTCCATCATGTCCTCTGCAAAAGCAAACCCCACTGCTTCCCTTTTTATGCCCATGCATGAACGGACAATGAAGTGTTTTCCTTCAGAATGTCTGCTATAGCGCCTTTAAAAACATTTATTACAACAAGAAAAAACATTCAGCAATTAAATTCAATTGTATAAAGAGAATAAAAGACAAACCTCCATCATATTGCTGGTGGACAACACTTACTGGCCCATATCCCATATTAAAATAAAAGGCCGATATTGTCACACGGAAATCGTCATATTAAGTATGATGTCATACCACGTCGACTTTACCAATACCTTGTCTAAAATATTACAATGAAAACATGAAATGTACCAGAAGTATCTGTGCAAGTAAACAGAATTAAGACTTTTCTTTTTATCTCTAATGTCTGAGAGAGTTTCTCTTTGTTTCTTTCAAAATCTCTTAAGTATAATCCTGCTTCTATGGTATAATGCAGGGGTTCTTAACCTAACTTTAGGCCCACTTGTGATTGTTAAAACAGTTCCGAGGGCCACCTTCCCAGATAAATGAAAGACAGAGGGAAAAACGTAATTGAAATTATGCATTTTAATTGGAAGGTTTTGATCTATATAATTCTTGAGCACATTTAGATATAAAAATAAATAGATAACTAGCTGTCAGCACACTTTTCTTTTCTTTTTATTCATATATTTGGCAATACCACTGCCTCCGTGGCCCACTACAAGGTGCTCTGAGGCCCACCAGCCCACCAATCCCCAATGGTACAGTTTCTAAATTGCATGGACATTCAAGGCTGTTTGTTGACTTTTTGAACATAGGTTTTGTTATGACAGAAACGATCTAGTCTAACTCTGAAACAGTCTTTGTATTTAATTTAAAATATGCAATGTGCTGGTTTCAATGTGAACACAAACTTGATCAGCTGGCCTCGTCTTTTTTAAGATGGAATTTCTTGAAACCTCTCTTAAATGTGGCAAGCTAATGTAAAAACAGAGTGCATGCTTTAGTGTGTTCATGTCTGAACAGTTTGCAGAAAGTATCCCAACAGTAATTTAATCAATTTGAAATATTTCTAATGTTGGCGTTTATACACTCTGATCATCCATCAGAAACAAATTATGAAATATTTCCCCAATAGATTCTACCAGGTCCATGTGGATGAGATATGCTACAAACATAGCTCTCCTGTGTGGTGAATCTATTTGGCCTTTTGGAGTCTTTTTTTACTTTATCCTGCATCATTAGGCTACTATTCCTTCTCCCCTTCCTTTTCAATAAACCCACACTCTAAACATGTAACATAACTGCCTCATGGCATCAGTGAAACTTGTGTGAAATATTTGTATTTTTCCATACTTTATACAATGTCTAATAAATGTCCCAATAAAATAATACTGTTTAGCCTTCTGTTTTATGGTGATTGGTGACTGCTGTTCTCTTATGTAGCCCCACCCACTTGACCCGTTCGTGTTACGACCTACGACTTCCTGTGTCTACAGTCTATGGTCTCAAGCCAGGTAACCTCGCGTCACCAGGCTCTTCTCGGCGAGAAAGAGCCTGGCTTCCGTTCAAAATTGATTTTGTCACCCTACCTGGTTCCGGCCTAGAGCCGCCCTAGACAGGAAGGGCAGCGTTTCTAGCTCGTCAACTTTTACGTTAACTTGACAATTTGACATAAGTATCAGAACGGCAAACAACAAAACAAAAGATGGACGTACCGAACGAAGTTTTTGAAGAAGTTATTTTAGAAACATTGCGGATTCACAATCTCACATCTTTTAAGCCAATACAGAAGCTTTGAATCAGACAATTAATCGAGGCAAGAGACGTCAAGCTAACGGCAACAAAGACGTTTTTTGGCGCACTGCTTTCCGGTGTTCATTCTGGTTCCGTGGTTTACGCCCCATGACAAAAAGCGGGGTGAAAGGTGCCCAGACCAGCCCAGACTACAAGCCAGCTAACCAGCGAAACATCGCCTCAACCTATGGGCTAGCCGCAAAACGCGACTATTTCACTCGAGTACGATGGGAGAGGTACTCGAGTGAAATAGTCGCGTTTTGCGGCTACCTATGGGCGTGCTCTGTACTTAGGGGGCGTGCTCTGTACTGGCCCCGGCTGGAGCGGGATAGTTTTTTTTAGCTGTAATCGAACAGTTGCGCGTGACGACAGACTGTGTGGTGACAGTTCAACCTGTGAGCGAGGCGAGCCAGCGACAAGCCAGCTGGAGGAAAAATGGCGTTCACATTCGCGGCCTTTTGTTATATGCTTGCTCTGTTGCTCACGGCAGCGCTTATCTTCTTCGCTATCTGGCATGTAAGTACACATTCGTCCGCTATTAATACAACAAGACTGATAACGCGCTGGAAGAAGGTGGTTGGTAGTACCATTCGGCTAACGTCAAGCCACTGAAGCCAGTCATCAAGCTAGCTTAGCGAAGATAGCCGGGGGAACGTTGCAGTCCACCACGGATCTTTTCACTCCGTGTTGTGTAACTACATTAGGGAACTATATATATATAGACGTCCCTGCGCTTTGCAAGCAGGAAACAACCTGAAACGCATCAATTGTACAATGAATGGCACACACCCTTTCGCTGGCTAGCAGCTAGCAAACGTTAGCAGCTACACATCCCAACCAACGACATATAATAGACCCCAACAGGCAATGTTATTTGCAGTTTATATGCAAATAGCTATGTGAGTCAGCTGGTCCAGATCATAGACTGTATAAATAAATGGTCCAGATAGATCACCACGACGTGGTTGCTGCTACTGCTAGGTAGACTACTTGCTAGCTAGCCAGCCAGCTAACGCTAACTACCCTCAAAGTTTAAGCTAATCCTCGAACGATGCCGCTTCTGGGGTTCTGTTTTCTTCAGCTTCTACCATTTCCCCGTTACGTATATTCCCAGGCTTTGTGATAGATTATCTATCAAATAAAGATGCCGTTTTTACGGGGGGGGGGGGGGGGGGGGGCTCTCAGCAAATTAATGGAAATACAAAAAAAAAATCATCTTTATGGGGAATTAAATGATTCCGTTATATTTGTTAATACTACAGTATAATAAATGAAGAATATAATATCGTTTTTATTATATTTTACAATTATATTTTGTGTAGTTAGTATTAACAAATATAATTGAATCCTTTCCTTCCACACACAATCATATTTGCCATGCACATCTGTCAAATTACCTCCCAGTCAAACGTCATCACATTCATTGTCATTCCCTCCGGTGTGGGTATCTTTATGGGGAAGGACATGATTCCGTTATATTTGTTAATACTACAGTATAATAAATGAAGAATATAATACCGTTTTTATTATATTTTATAATTATATTTTGTGTAGTTAGTATTAACAAATATAATTTAATCTTTTCCTTCCACACAATCATATTTGCCATGCACATCTGTCAAATTACCTCCCAGTCAAACGTCATTACATTCAATGTCATTCCCTCCTGTGTAGGTAACTCTGGAACAATGTTTATAATGGAAAACGATGAAAAAGGGGAAAAGCAAGCACACTCACAAAAAACAGTTGGTGGGTGCACAGCTCAAAATAGTCTATGAAGGAGAAGAAAAGCCAGCACTCTCAAAAATGTCCTTTTATTAATTTAATTGAAGCAGATGGCAGGTACAAACGTTTCGACAAAAGTCTTCCTCAGTGTACCAAAACGTAAATATTGAATATGAAGAAATATTGAGTATGAAGAAATTAGAAAAGATTTGAGATACAAATGTAATTATGTTATTACATAAATAAAAGTAAGGAAATGTATTCTGAGGTTGTATGGATGTGATTTTTTACATTTTCAATAGTATTGTCATGGGTTTTTATAGCCTCAACGCGAGACTCATCAGTCATTCTTCCTTCTGAGTCTCGGATCCGCGGCGCCTATATCCACTGCAACGTCGGCTAAATGGCTGCACGCGATACACACATTCTCAATCACAATAAAACTGTACCCCCCTCCGAGACAATGTTGTTATCCATGAGGTGGGTGCCCTGGCACTCCCAAATAGTGTGTAGTTTCCAATACCGAGCATTTCTTCACATGTACTCGCTGTTCTTTGACCCGGAAGTCGAACAGCGTGTTATGTTAGCGGCCAGGGGTGGATTCGAACTGTCGACCTTCTGCTTGCTGGACGGACGGACACGCTAACCGCTTCACCAAGAGAGCTAGGTCCCTTGGCGGAGCTGATTAACGTGTCTTTATACTGGGAGAGTGAGTTTAACCAACCTACTAACACTCAGGACTCAGATTCATTCGGTTACACTTGTATACTGGGACAAGGACAGTAGTCCGAGTAAATAGCCTAATCAAGCTATAACCATAGCTCGACTTAACTGTGCATGTAAACGTCTCACTCTAGCCGGCTGTGCTGTTTACTAAATTCACTTCATTTTAAAAACTGCAACAGTTCACACAACTTTTACATGACCTGCATACATCAGACTCTTGAGCTACTTTGAGCTCACTCGGAATGTCAAAAATATAAGTGTTGTGATGTATGGTTTTTTAGATAATGTTTGTTTGGCACAGCTCATACTAGTTAACTGCTGCGGGGTTCCGCATTTCTGGGTGGTTGTGATGTCACGTTGAAGCGGGGGGCCATGGCCAAAGGCTAATGCTATTTGGGAGGCCTTGGCATGGCAAAGTTTGGGAACCCCTGCTCTAGTGCAAGGGTTCCCCAACTTTTCAGTCCCCGACCCCCACCTTCCCCGGTGGTGGTTGAAGCATACAAACAGTGAGCATTTCATAAACAAAACAAACAATTATGGTTAATATGTGCTCTTTTTAATCGTTTTAAATTGTATTTCACACATTTTGTAGTTAACATATTCTTTTTGGCCAATTTCACACATTCTGAAAATCATCTCGCAACCCACCCAGTGGTGTCCCGCAACCCCCACTTTGGGAACCACTGCTCTAGTTGATGTTAAACTGTGATTTTCTTCTTGTTCCTCCAGATAATAGCATTTGATGAGCTGAAGACTGATTACAAGAATCCTATTGATCAGTGTAACACTTTAAATCCGGTAAGTGTTGCCACTGGACATGACAGACTGCCCTTCCTTGCTTCTTTGACTGCATGCACTGCAGATCTGCTTTGTTGAAAGTGTTTTGTTTAGGATGAGTTTATCCACCTATCAGTCTTTGAATTGATTTCTCTGCACTGTTATGCTAAATAACCTGCCTGTTATAAATCCGGTGATCTTGTCAGCTGTCAAACTCTAACGCATTTTGTTTTTCTAATCTGCCCTTTTTCTTTCTTTTTTTTTAAACTTTTTTGTTAACGGCAAAAAGACAGTTGAAAAGGTCAAAAAGATAAAAAGACTCAAAATTGCATTAAAGGTTTGTACCCAGTCTGCAGTCTGTCATTTTGCACGGGGGAGTGTTTGCAAACGTCTTTTCCGTTAACTAATCTCACAGGAAAGACCAGGGTTCAGGTCAGGATTAGACTAATGTTACATGCCACCTGTTCCTCAGGTTGCTAGTCGCCTGTGTTTTGCATTTCAGACCAGTTTTTGCTTTTATAAATCTTCATATATATTTTTTTTTGTTCAGTTTTGTTTTCTAATCTGCGTGATCTCAAAGTGCAGTTTCAATTACTTTTGTCTGTTGTTTTTTTATGCTAGTATGTCCACTTGATTTTCCTTGAAAACGATGTCTAGATTTGTACATTTTATGCCGTGTATAATTTTTTTTGTTGCATTGGGGCCGTGGTGCTCATCAAAAGCATTGAGACATGCAGTAGTAGGCATAACAATATTCTCTATGGTGAATTAGCCAATCCAGTTATTAATGATTGATCAAGTATAGCTGTTAACTGAAAAGACTTGCAAATGCTCAAAAACATGCATGATCTTGATTACAACAACCTACCCTTTGTTTGCATATGATAGTGTTTTATAGTTACTGGTCAATTCCCAGTAAACTCAGTGAATCAGGTAATTTGTGCTCAGTTGGGACTACAGTAACCTGAAACTAGCCCTATACACTTCCCTGACTAGGTCACGCTTTTACATAATGTTCATTTTAATCATGTAAAAGTCAGAACCAATATATCCTATATATAAACAGGGTTCATACAAGGTCCTTGAAGTGCTTGGATTTTGAGAGGGGAAAATCAAGTACTGGAATACCTTGAAAATAGCATTTTTTTTAACCAAGTGCTTGAAAAGACCTTGAAATTCAAATGAACCACATAACACTGTCTTATATTTTGACCAAGTAGACAAGTGGTTAGAACTAAATTGCTAAGCTGGCTCAGCCCCCCCTCCCCTCCCCCCTTTTCCCCCCCCCCCCTTTTTTTCTCTTCCTTGATGCCACCATCACTCCCCAATGTTGCATGCAGTAATGGTGCAGCAAGCCAACTGTTCCACTATGGTGAGCAGCACACCTGCAGCTGCTGTGATGTTACACTATGGTGAGCAGCACACCAGCAGCTGCTGTGATGTTACACTATGGTGAGCAGCACACCTGCAGCTGCTGTGATGTTACACTATGGTGAGCAGCACACCTGCAGCTGCTGTGATGTTACACTATGGTGAGCAGCACACCTGCAGCTGCTGTGATGTTACACTATGGTGAGCAGCACACCTGCAGCTGCTGTGATGTTACACTATGGTGAGCAGCACACCTGCAGCTGCTGTGATGTTACACTATGGTGAGCAGCACACCTGCAGCTGCTCTGATGTTGTTACACTATGGTGAGCAGCACACCTGCAGCTGCTGTGATGTTACACTATGGTGAGCAGCACACCTGCAGCTGCTGTGATGTTACACTATGGTGAGCAGCACACCTGCAGCTGCTCTGATGTTGTTACACTATGGTGAGCAGCACACCTGCAGCTGCTGTGATGTTACACTAGGGTGAGCAGCACACCTGCAGCTGTTGTGATGTTACACTATGGTGAGCAGCACACCTGCAGCTGCTGTGATGTTCCACTAGGGTGAGCAGCACACCTGCAGCTGCTGTGATGTTACACTATGGTGAGCAGCACACCTGCAGCTGCTGTGATGTTACACTATGGTGAGCAGCACACCTGTAGCTGCTGTGATGTTACACTATGGTGAGCAGCACACCTGCAGCTGCTGTGATGTTACACTATGGTGAGCAGCACACCTGCACCTGCTGTGATGTTACACTATGGTGAGCAGCACACCTGCAGCTGCTGTGATGTTACACTATGGTGAGCAGCACACCTGCAGCTGCTGTGATGTTACACTATGGTGAGCAGCACACCTGTAGCTGCTGTGATGTTACACTATGGTGAGCAGCACACCTGCACCTGCTGTGATGTTACACTAGGGTGAGCAGCACACCTGCAGCTGCTGTGATGTTACACTATGGTGAGCAGCACACCTGCAGCTGTTGTGATGTTACACTATGGTGAGCAGCACACCTGCAGCTGCTGTGATGTTGTTACACTATGGTGAGCAGCACACCTGCAGCTGCTGTGATGTTACACTATGGTGAGCAGCACACCTGCAGCTGCTGTGATGTTACACTATGGTGAGCAGCACACCTGCAGCTGCTGTGATGTTACACTATGGTGAGCAGCACACCTGCAGCTGCTGTGATGTTGTTACACTATGGTGAGCAGCACACCTGCAGCTGCTGTGATGTTGTTACACTATGGTGAGCAGCACACCTGCAGCTGCTGTGATGTTACACTATGGTGAGCAGCACACCTGCAGCTGCTGTGATGTTACACTATGGTGAGCAGCACACCTGCAGCTGCTGTGATGTTCCACTATGGTGAGCAGCACACCTGCAGCTGATGTGATGTTACACTATGGTGAGCAGCACACCTGCAGCTGCTGTGGAATTTGTCATAACCTTTGGCTATAATAAATTCACACAAGGCCCAAACAATAACAATCTCTAAATGCAACATCTGCCAAATAAAGCATCCTAGATCGACCACAGCAAACTTGATCAGGCACCTGACAGGTCAGTCAGGTAATGGGAAAGTTAACGTTAGGTCGTATGGACGTTTAGCAAACATGTTAGCAGATGTTAAAACACTCATTACAAAAGATTTGATCATTACAAAAGATTTGAGACCTGACTTGGACTTGTGCCTCTCTGATAATCACTGTATTAAAAAAAAAAAAAAAAAAAAAACTACTAACCTAAACTAAACTTGTACCACTGTTCCTTCAGAAGTTGTAGTTGTCATAGACTGTGCTCCATAGTTGATTGCTCTATTGCTGACAAAAATGTGTTATTGTAAGTCGCTTTGGATAAAAGCGTCTGCCAAATGACGTAATGTAATGTATTTATAGTGATATTGGCCGTAGTTATTGGCCAGAGTTTTGACCTGAATGTGAGAACAGACGCCCAGTGACCAGTCTGGCCTGTTTTGCTACCTTTACCACCATTAAAACTCAATATTTAAATTGACATTGGACAAATCTTTTTCCCGTCCAGCTCACAGGATTGATAGTAGAATTGACTTGTTTAAGGCACACTGCGTGAATCAAATTTGGTGCCCCCTTTGGGGCAAATTTACATTTGAAAATGAACTATTTGCTTTGCGTCCTTGAAAATGAAAACATAGTGCTTGAAAAAGTACTTGAAAGTAATTTAATTTTATATTGTAATGTCTGTATGAACCCTGAAATATAAAGCGTCTTAAACGTCAATTTATGCTATTTCTTCCCCCTACTGTAGTTCAGGTCAGGATGAACTTCCATTGGTGGTGGCATAAAATAGATTTAATTAGTGTTCTAGGTCTTAAATTAAACCTTCTATTTTGTAGCACTAATTGTATTACTTTGCTATGTGGAGTAGGCTACGATTTCATTAAGCAATTAGCAAACTGCTATATGAGCTCCATTTTGGCAGTAAACCTTTATCACCTGTGGTTTGGGACAGATGGCTGCAGAATCCCAACACTCCCTAGCTCAGCACTATTTAGGACCGCTGATTGGTCAGTGATTTCAGTAGTGGGAGGAGTTATTTCAGCTAAAAGCACACATTTCTCTTGTCTTGATTTTTAACCCATGATGCACTCCTCACTTCAGACTGCAGTTTGGAACATGGCCACTATTTTTGTGTGTGTAATGCTAAGCTCAATGGGCACATGTTTTTGCGTGTGTCATGCTAAGCTCAATGGGCACATGTTTTTGTGTGTCCTGTGATTCAGTGGTTTTGCATTTGGCAGCACAGTGCAGGATTTCAACACTTAGGCTCCCCTTCCTGCACCTTTCTCCTCCTACACGCCCCTCACCTTTCCATCTGTGGGCTGTTGGGTCGCCCCGCCCTCCGCTCTATCTGAATGCATGGCTTCCATGTGGTGCCTCCATCTGCCCCCCTCGACCCTACACTAGAGCCTCCATCTGCCCCCCTCAAACCCTACACTAGATCATCAGACTCTGTCGGCCTGAGACAGGCTGAAGACTGCTTGGGTTAGTCCACACAGCATGGTCTTCCCCTCCGGTGTGTATATTGCCCCATCCGTTTGTCAGGAAGTGGGATGAGCTATACGTTTGCCCTCACTGCAAAAACAAAACATCATGTTAGGATGCGCACACACTCAAGTTGCTGATGGGTTTCCCCTTCTCATTTGTGATCAGACCTATTGATGCATGTCTGATGTTACACATGGTGTCAGCTCGCCTCACCGTGCATGACAGAGCAGAGCACTGTTCATGTATTTGACCTTTCTAACTGCAACCACAATAGGTGACATGTGACTTTATTCCACACCTACAATAATGTCTAGTAAATATGACATCAAGCTAGACCTAGTAGCGTGACTCAAGAAGATCAAGAGTGTGAAGCAGGATCATTTGCTTGGCTGAAATAGGCCAGTCTAACAGTTTGCTACATCTCACATTTATATATTTTGCTCAATCTCTTGACTCACTCTCTGGAGGTCAAGTCACCCTGCGATTTATACATGTCTGCCTGTTTTAAATAGCCAAATTTGATCCTTGTTAGGACAAATTTCCTTTGAGCCCTGTCTGTCACTGATATACATAATGTATTTTCTTGTGGCCTGTGTGTTAAAGGGAATATGCATAGACAATTTGTCAAGATTTGTCTGTTTGCAGTACCAGTAAATATCAGCATACAGACCAATCTGAGGATGAGTTTACCAGGGCATATACAAGCATCCAAATGGAATGTCCAGTGAATGTATATCCTAATGTTTTCTTCTCTTGCTCTTTCCAGCTGGTACTCCCAGAGTATCTCATCCATTTCTTCTTCTGCGTGATGTTCTTCTGTGCTGCGGAGTGGCTCACCCTGTGTCTCAACATGCCACTGCTGGCTTACCATGTCTGGAGGTGAGATCCATGTGATGGCTCATCTCCATGTTTAGTGTGCTACAGTAAGATGAGCCAAAGCTAGTTTAAACTGTCCACTAAACATACACGCTAAAGTGTGGGCATGTATAGTAAACTTAATAAATATTCAACATTAAGAGGTGAAATGTCTGCTGTCCTTCTCATTATCACACAATGCTTTGATTAAATAACTTGTTGGCACACGAAATAATCTAAATTATTTTTGACACAACTTTTACAAATTGGCTTATTCTCACGAAAATGTGCTTTAAAAAAATCCTCCTCCAGGTATATGAGCAGGCCAGTGATGAGCGGCCCGGGACTCTACGACCCAACAACCATCATGAATGCTGACATCCTGGCGTACTGTCAAAAAGAAGGCTGGTGCAAACTGGCTTTCTACCTCCTGTCATTCTTCTACTATCTCTACGGGTACGAGAAGTGTTTGCCTTTTGTTTATCTGTCCTCTGCTTTTGGGTCTTTGCGAGTCTCAAGCCAGTCTATCTCTTCCACAATCTTCAAATGTTCCAGAGACAGTATGTACAGTACTTCAGACCATTACAATTTGGACAGAGGAAGTTAGCTAGCTAGGATTAGACTTGTTCTAGAGCGACTGCACAGGGGACATGGAAGTCAGGAAATGAGTGGATACCCGCCTTATTTTGACCGGATATCCTGCCTTATTTTTGGACCCACTTTGAGAGCTGCTTTAATACAGATGGGTAGCCGGGAGCATTAGTAAATTGCAGGAGCTGACGTGTCTGTCTTGAGAGCCTAATGTGTTTGTTACCAGTTTGAACTCTAAGCAAGTCATGTTTCACTTCCTTATCTCTTTGTTTTGTTTTTGGACAGGATGATCTACGTTCTGGTGAGCTCTTAAACCAGGAGGAGGAGAAAGAAAAGAAAAGAGAGGATCTGCATGTACAGTAGACAACCAAACACTATGACCTTAGTGTCTGGTGCTGGAGACTGGACGTGCTGAAGCCCACCTTTCAGCAACATGAGAAACCATGTCAACAAGATGAACTCTCGCCCCCCTCCCCCCCCCCCACACACACACAGTGCAGAGCGTTATTTTGGAAACATTTAGCCCATTTTAAGAGAATATCCGGGTTGCAGCGTTCCTCACATAGCTCTATAGTTTAAATTTTATGGAATAACGACGAGCCTGGACTGACTCCATTATTTTTTTTCTTTTTCTTTTCTTTTTAACTGTGGTGATTTTGATGCGTGGGATTAAAATAAAGGTTTTCATCATGTTTCCCAACTTTTGACTGTTTACAAACTAGATAGACAATGTTCTTTTCAAGTGTGGATTATCAGTGAGATTCTAAGCCGTGTGATTTTAACAACATTAGCGTTTTCTGTGAGTTAGACTCCGGGCTTTTAGAGCAAATTGACACATGCTATGCGATTCACTACCGTTAACTCAATCAAGAAGGAAAATGTTACGCAGATTTTTGTCCCTGCCCTCTCCCCCAGATGCATAATGGGTCTTTTTAGATGAACATTTGGTTTTGGGACTCCAGTACAGATCATTATCACTTGATGAAACGTTGCACAGGGACAATCGTCTGGTTGTCACAAGAACAGATTTCAAACTATTTGATACTTGGTACTTTTATTTTTTCCAGATTTCTTCAGACCCATCCAGCATCGCATTCAAATCTTGAAATCCCTGTCATGATTTTTTGTTTTGTGTAGATTGTTATTTACATCCAGAGTAGGAAAGGCGCTGTGTATGTGATCTGTAATTCTTCTAGAAGAAATGCCCTTGCAAACTATTGAACCTTTACTAAACGAAAAGGTCGACTCAACAGTACGATGGCAGTGTATTTAGCTTTAGCAGGCGAGAGCACATTGTCAGCATTCAAGCTTCGATAGGAAACCGCTATTGTGCCATACTGTTGGATATACCTTTTGAATTTTGTGACTGTTGGACATTTTTGTCATTTTTATTTTGCTCATTTCAACACCAAATATTCCACTGTTAGGAAGTGGTGTTGTGTGGTGTGTTTTTTTTTTTTACTTGTCATTAGGATGTTAAACACTCCTTGTAGTGTCACTGGTCATTTTCTATATCAAATCTGGAAAGTGATGTAAGTTGAGGCTATTACGGCAAACAATTTCTGAAATAGGTGTATTTATTGCCATTTTCATACTTGTAAATGTATCCGGGAAAGGAATAACCATTTGTCACAAATGTTATTTTATTCAATGTATTGCCACCAAGTCACATCTACAGAATGACAACTTGAGTTCATATGAATCTGAATAAACCTATCCCACTGTACGTGTCTGGACTAGAATTTCATTTCAACCCGATACCTTTAAAGGGAACATTTGTACATTAATTGAAAATGGTAGTAAAACTCTGGCCCAGGTTAGAAATATTACAAAGTTAATTATATTTTCTGACTAAATCCATTCAAAGGACACATTTTCTTAATGCACATCTAAATAAGATCCAAGAGCAGTTATGTGAAACAAAGGATCTGACACCAGGGCAGAAAACTTCAAGATGAACATCACATTCAAGTACTTTTCAATTACCAAAGGGACTTGTTTAGTATAATTCAGTGATTTATTTTTACTTGTAAAGTCAAATCCTGGTGAAGTGATTTTAAAATGGCTGTTAACGTTATCACAGGGTTTTTCCTGAAAAGTGAAGGACAGATCTGAGACATACTGATGAATTTGGTGCTTTATTAAAATAACAAAAGCATCCAAGTAGTTACAAAATAATAGCATTTTCATAATGTTTTAACGTTTAATGTTATATTTCTCAAATCCAGAAACTTTCATGGATTCTCCAGGCCTGCTGGAACCCTGTGAAATACACACACAAAAAGGGACATTTAGCTGATACTCTGGTCCAGAATGACACACTGAGGCTCCATCCTCAGTGAGCAGGTTGAGGTTCAATGTCTTGTTCAAGGGCACTTGGATCTGTTGAGGGACATGGTTAATTACATCTAGGATCGACTACTACTGTAATGCTGTCCTCTCCGGCCTCCCCACCAAATTGCTCAACCGACTTAAGCTCATTCAGAACTCGGCTGCCCAGATCACTACCCGCACCAAATCATCCAATCATATCACCCCCATCCTCATCCAACTTCACTGGCTCCCAGTTCATTATAGAATTGACTACAAAAACCTCCTGCTCACCTATAAAACCCTCAACAACCCAGCCCCCACCTATCTTTCCGACCTCCTGCAGGAGTACACACCGTCCCCACCCCCCGCCTCAGTACCAAGGGGTGCCAGGGCCCTGAGCTGCACCGCCCCCAGGCTCTGGAATTCCCTGCCCCCTCACATTGGCCAGTATGTCACCATAACAACATTCAAATCCCACCTGTCCAAACTGGCCTACTCACTGTAATCACTAACCCCCTCCCATACTGGTCTGCTCGTCTGCTACTTATGTTGTTATTCATGCTGGAGGTTGCTGTTCTCAAATTTTAATTTTCTTGTCGGTCTATGGTTTTATTATGCAGAACTGTTTTTTTTGTATAGACGGTTTTAACTTGACAACAAAAACATTCTAAATTGAACCCCCACTCACTTCCTGTTGCAGTGTTTGCTATGGACATAAAAGAGAAAAAAACATTCAAGTGCAGGACTGACCATTCCGTGAAAACAGTCTATACAGCTGAGCAGCGAAAACAAAAGTAACAATGTCGAGTGAATATTTCTGCAGTTTGCCGAATGTTGAGAAAAAGGAAGTGCTGTGGGGTTGCGCTCTGGTGAAAACCATTATAATAATGAGGATGACAAAAAAAACAATATATTAAAAGTATTCTTTAAAGTGCAATCATTAGAGAATACAATTATATCAGGAATTATCATCCATAAAAGAAACGCTGACAATCGAGTGAGTCTCAAAGAGATCAGTATTTTCATACTTATGCTGCATTTGGCTCATAATCTGAATCGAGTGAGTCTAAAAGAGATCAGTATTTTCATACTTATGCTGCATTTGGCTCAAAATCTGAAAGAAGTCCACGGGGAAAGGCGGTGATCACCGAGACACTGACCGCTCGCACTCTGTTGGAACCCCTTTGCCGTTTTGGTAGGCTGTGTACTTTTCCCGAAACTCGTGGAGGAAGTTGTATTGCTGTGGGAGCGTAAAAGAAAAAGGTATCAGGAACATGTACAGTATGTTTAAAAGTCGTTACACACAAAGCAAAGCAATACAATCACAAATTCCAAACAAAGAGGGAAAAACAAAAAGCAAAAACGAACCAATCAGTGGAGATGGAGAGAGGATGAAAACAAACTGATCACCTTCACTGTTTGTATGGCTGCACGTCCTCGAAGCTCCCTCAGGATCTCGATGGCTTTGTTTGCCGTCATGGTAACCGACAGCTGCAGTAGCAGGCAGGCAGCGACTGAACAGGAGAAGCACAAAACCAGGAGAGGATTTTTTTTTTTTTTATATATACAACAGGTCACACTTTATGAAGTATCTAGAAAAGCATCAAGAAAATTCACATCCCTCTAGGACAGTGGTTCTCAATATAGGGTCCATGGACCACCAGGGGGTCCCCAGTAAATGGATGAACTGACTTCACCATTATTTCATTGACTGTTATCTCTCCACCTGCTAGTCACGGGATTCTGGGCAAAATCATCAAATAATGTCTCAGACTATATTTCAATAATGAAGACTACCTCCCCTAGCAACGCCTGCTCAACCATCCCATTCATTGATTGCACGCCCTTTTATTCATCTCTCTCTCCCCTCTGCAGTCAATGCCCTGTTCAGGTCATATCACTCATTCATCGACGCCCCTTGATTCCTTGTCCATTCACAGTCTCCCACGCTGGCCTGCTGGCCAATCACTTAACTGGAGAGTAGATCAGATCCCATGTACCTACTTGTTGTAACTCACCTTGTCCTGTTACCCCTCAGTGCTGATCTCCGGCAATGCAATGTCATGACTCCTGAAGAATTCCCTATGGGGGGGGGGATTCTCTATCCTATAAATCACTGACGTCCTCCTCACGTCTCAGGAGATACGTCATCATATCACGGAGTCATACGCCAAATCTTATTTGTTTATTGTATCATTAAAGTTTATTGTACTCTCTTCTAGTCTCTCATGATTGAAATGGGGGTCTGTGGCTCTAATGTAGACTAAATTATGGGGCCCCTGATATGAAAGAGGTGGAGAGTCACTGTGCTAATCACTGTACTAGGACAATGTTGACAAAAAATAAATAACGTAGATTGTTCTTACTTAATCCAGAGCGTCCCAATCCTCCGTAACAGCTGAGGGGGGAGAAAAAAACCATAAAATCCGATCAGTGAACGGCTGTAAAACTGAAAGTGAAGTGTTGTTCACTTGTGTGTATCAGGAAAGAAATGACCTGGGGATAAGCTAATGATAGCAGATATGTGAAGATAGTAAAACAACAATCATATCTGGGCAATAAACACAAGAAGCCTGACTCACATAAAGTACGACTGCAGTCTTTTTTTAACCTTTACTCATCCAGAGGTGGTTTGCCAAACTTTGTTTTTTTTATTTGCATCACATAAAATAAATAAATAAATCAAGATATCCTTTTGGGTGCGGATTTACCTCTTTTTTTTTTTACTCTTGAAATTACCTATTTGAAATCAACTCTCTAGAGAAGCCTTATTTTATTTATATTTTACCAGCATGGCCTTTCTCAGTGATTTACATTTATTTGTGTATTAATTAATTTTTTTAATAACTTTAATATAGTTTGTTCATTAATATGTATGTTCTATATAAAATATGTGGAAAACTAAAAAAACCTTGTTGAAAAACAAGTGCAAATTCACAATAGCTGCACCCACATATGCAAATTTCCGAAATGCAGGATGGTAGGGACAGCTCACCCTGCATTCCTCACTGATGCACCTTTTGTTTATGTAGTTTGTGTTGTCTAGTTATTTTCCCTTAGATTAGCTAATCAATTATTATAACTTTTACTTTGGTGTATGTCTCCCCTCCTTTGTTACTTCCTTGACCTGGGTTGTAACATTATTTAAGGCTTAGAAGCTAAGCCTTTAATAATGCCTTAGCTGATGAAAATTACTGTTGACAAAATTAACCTATGTCAAGTAGTTTCGGACAAAAGCATCTGCTAAATGCCAATGTAAATCTAATCATAAAAACACTCTTTACAATCAGCTTTTCAGTGAGTTATCTTGTGACTCAGTTTGATTGAATCTCTTAGTATCTGCACACTCACTGGATGACAGTCCTCCTGCTATTCTGCAGGTTGCGCTGAAGTTCCTCCAGGATTTGGCAGCACTGCTCCAGCTCTGGGGCGCCCCCGTCTGGGAAGGGCATGTGGTGCACGGTGAAGCCCCGCTGCTCGTAGGCCTGCAGCAGGGAGGGGACCCGGTACTTGTGAAGTTCGCCTCTGGTGCAGAAAACAAACACATCCTGGACTCCCTGATTCTGGAGCTCCTCTGTTAATGAGGCAGGAAGCAAGTCAACAAAATGGACACATCTTTGCTAATATAATATTATAACATAACAGATCAAATGTCCTTTCCCTCGCTCTTATTTATTTACATTTCACTTGCATCATCATGCTTGAAAATGAGGAATTAAAGGACATTTTACTGTTGCAGAAATTGTAAGTTCTGGATAAGAGTTGAATCTAAACTTTGTGCCAAACACTGTATTGCATTATGCTGCAAACCCCACCTATCCAGTACCCCAAATTGGTTAAACAGGAACTAACACCTATTTGCAAATACCATTTAGATCTGGTAATGGATCCTCAGCATTTCATTGAGGACCAAGAAAGTCATCTTACCAGTATCTCTCTGCAGATTTCTGCGGGTATCTTTGAATTTGCATCCTGAAAGAAGACCAAACAAATACTCATCAGAGATTATGACCACTTGCACAAAACTTATGAATAAACAAGTATAGAGAGACATAGAACTACACTCTGATAAACCATTACTTTACCTGGCAATGCACATATACCAAGAAACTGGGAGCACTCCACTACTGACAGAGGTAACCTTAAAGCAGAATCAAAATAAAACACACATTAACATACTGATTCAATTTTTTGAAACTTAATTAAATGATTTTAAACACCTGAAAATGACCAGTGTCTATCCAAAATATGACTTTCAGCAATTTGCACACACGCAATTTACACAGACAGACACACACACACGCCAAAAACAGAACAGCTGTTAAAACCTACCAGGAGATCTGGAGGGGAGTCAGCTGCTCCTCTCCGACATCCTCCTCTTCAGATGAGTCAAACTCAGTTGTCCTCATGGCTTCAGCCTAACAGGACAAACCACTGAGAAGAGAGAGCAGTTAGATCATTACAACTCAATGTGGAGAGTTCGAGAAGAAACTGGCTACTTTGTGACTTACAGAAAGCTTATGAAAGCCGTGTCCAGTAGACTTAATATATAGTCAGCAAACCAGATAAGAGAGGTCCAAACTGTAAACTAGAAATGCCAGTTCGACATGTTTCCCCCCAAAACCGGCTCTGGCAAAACTTCATGACAGCACAAAACACCACATCACTTAACAACCAATACAGTACAGTACATTTGAGACCTCTGTTTTGAAATATAACGCTAGCGAACTGATCAATGTTGATGCTGCTACTGAGAGTAGCTAACGTTAGCTTTGTAGCTAAGCTAACTTTAGCCTTGGCTAAACAGGGTTTAGCCGGGTCCAACCGGGTCTTTCTAACCTTGCTAGCCGTTATCAGGAGAAAATATGTAGTTTAATGTACAGATGAATACATTAAATCTAGACGCCATTATCTCTATCTATCTTTATTCCTTACCTGCGCAGTTTTGTCCGCTCGCGCTCGCTGTTTTCCTTACAGCGCTGCTCTTGTCTGCTTCTCGGTTTAAAAACTGCATGATCCCACCAGCCAATCAGAGCAAAGCCCTTCTCTTAACCACGCCCATTTCGAAAAACAAAGTCATCTTTGGGTGCGCTCGAACTAGTCTCCAATGTGATCTAGAGGGGCGGAATATAATGTATTGATTTTTTACGCCCACGCAAAATCAAATTAGTATAATTATAGTACATACCGGTATGCACAAAATGTGAAGTTGTCAAACTGTTTCATGAACCTGGCAGAATATATTTATATTTATTTATTGACATAATACAAAGATTTCATTCCATTAAAATGATTGGATTTGTATAAATTATATGAAAAAAGAAAAAAGGCAGAAGTCATTACTGTGATCAAAGCAAAGTAGAACGTGCAGGTAAGATACGTGTGTATTATAGTATCCATGTCAGTAGCAGCACATAGTTGCACCCTGGCCAAGGAGCGTCAGGACGTGCTGTGTGTGACTGTCTGTCCGCCCAATGCACCACACCTCCGAGCCGAGCATGAGGCTCATCACACCGCAAATTAATCAAATCAAGTTTTTGCAGAAAGGGAAAACTGTACATTTCGGATCATTATTTATAATACGCATACGCATCGCTGCGTCGTTTCAAATATCTGGAGTGGAAATATTGGACAGCTAACTGTGAGTTTCTTGTGGTTTTTACATCTTTGGCTTCAGCAGTCTATTCTTATGGATTTTTGGGGGATTCTGGGATATTTGGACGCCATTGAGGGTATCACTTTGGAAGTAAGCATGGATTTATTTTGTATGTGTGTACAGCATGGACTTATACAGCCTACACTGTGAAAATGTTATTTCTAACACATTGCAATAAAGTGGTGTGAGAAGGCATAAGGACTAAGGAGTGCTATTATTAATATCTTTATACTGGTCATTTGCTTTATTTGTAGGTTTAAATACGAGGCTATTGCTTATTTATTATTATTATTAGTATTATTATTAGTATTATTATTATTATTATGGTGTTGTTATTGCTATAATTTTACATTATATCTGTTTTTATTTTGTTTTTTTTATTTATTTTTTCATTTTTGCTGATCTGTCCCTCTCCTTCTGTCAGCAGACTTATAAGGAGGGATCTTGGCTTCAGCAGCCGTTCCCCCTGCAGAGTTGAGCTCTTTGGCTGGCTTGCCACTTCCTTAACAGAGGGGTTGCTGGCAGGGGCAACATCTGAGCAGGTACTGCAAACAAACAACACACACAGAAGTGACTACTGATTCAGCAGGTTACTGACTTCTCCTGTGGGATTGTAGCCAGTAATATATTAGTAAACCGGAAAACACACTGATAGAATTTTGCTTAAAAATGTGACTCAAATCTGACTAACTAATTAATATTCAGCCTAATGTCTGTGACCTTTGGTGAGGATTAGGAAGAGGTTAATGGTTCCGTTCATACATTGCAGAGAGAAAGGAGGTTGACTTCTGCTTTGTGCCTATTGTGCATCTACTATCCGCTCCAGTTTTCGGAGGATAGTGAATACACAGGGGAAGGTGCTTTTCTCTGCATGGTGGAGTTGAGCAAACTCAGCTCAGTGCTTCTCTCTCTCTCTCTCTCTCTCTCTCTCTCTCTCTCTCTCTCTCTCTCTCTCTCTCTCTCTCTCTCTCCACACTCTATAGGCTTTCTGACTGCAGAGTATATCAACAACTGTAATTTGCACAAGAAGCACAGGGTGTTTGCAAACAGCTTTGTTTGTGTTCTCTGCTGCACAGGTCATGAAGCCTCAGGAGGGAGAGCTTGTCACGGAAATCTCTAAGGTAAATCTTTCCTCATTATCCAGCCTGGCATGTTAGAGAGACAGTTCACATCTTACACATCTTACATCTTACACACGAATGAGCAAACCCTACATAATCTCTGTGTCTCTAAATGGGTAATTAGTGGCCAAAATGAGCGAACACAGGTTCAGCACCATGGAGAGCTCCATTGGTTAGCTATTGATGGAGCACATCTGAGGGGAGTTTGAATCAGCCATGGAAGTGGACTATGAAAACCCTCAGTGGAGAGAGAGGAGATGCTGCATGCCAGCTCTGTGAGCCAGGTCTGACTAAATGGCCAGTGATTGTGTGCTCCAGCGGGCATCAGAACTAGTTAAATTCTAAAAAGTTATTATTTGCAAAAGCAGCAGTAGATTTACACACATTCAAATCCCTCTGATGTCCAAGAGTGCATTGCAGGGCATTATTACATTTCCATGAGCATTTTACACATTTTTAGCTGACACTTTTATCTACAGTAGGAGTGCATAGGTCAATGCGTGTGCACCTCATCTATAGATCTAATCTCTATTTGTTTATTCTTTATTTCTGTGTCAAGCCAAACATCTGACCCATCCCACATACACAAAACATACGTCTTCCAGTGATAGTCTACATATAAGACCAAAAATAAATTACTGCATTATACCACAGTATATTCTTTCAAATAGCATATTTGTAATGATACTGTAAGTTTCAAATGAACGATACACTAAAAAGAACTGCTACAAACGTAGTTGATCTTGATAAAAGCTTTTTTCTCACTCCCAGTCTTACATTTCTCCAGGAGGTCTATAACTAATATTAAGACCTGCTGTCTTCTCAGCTACAATGTATGGTCTCTGAGCTGAAGACTGGCTTCTCCACCGCCCTGCTGGAGCTGAGTCAAATCCAACATGGAGACACTTATCTGAGGGAGGAGCTGGAGGAGAACAGGAAGAGCTGCCAGAAGAAAGCCCTCCGCCTGGAGGCCCTGGTCGAGGCTCTGAGGGTTAGCTTCACTTTGGATTTTGTTTTGTGGGACTTTTTTGTGTTATAATAATAAGAATGTGAAGTGTCTGTCTGTGTGTCAGTGTGTCTGTGAGTGATCAGAATTGTGTTCGGCCACAGCTATGCCATTTTGCGTGCGATCGGGCTGAATCTTTCAGGAAGTGTAAAGAGCACCGCTGCAGGTGACCTAATGGAGCCAGATTGTTAGGGCTGATTAATTAGCCCTAATTACCTGATTGCCCTGATTACCTCATGATGTGATGTCACTCAAGCAATGATGACATCATCTGGTGACATCATCACTGATGACATGAACCTTTATTTATACTAGTAGACCCATGGGAGTGGGCGGGCGGGCGAGCCCGCGCCGTGGCCGAGCCTAGGAATTGAGCGTGCGTAGCGCGCGAGATGCCTAGTTAAGAAGATACAGGTTTCACTGATGACATCACTCACTGGTGACATCCAAATTCTATACATAAATGATATAAAAAAGCAAAAAATATATATCAGTGATTTATGATGAAAATGTGTCATTGTGGGGGCGGGTCTAACTCCCACGGGTCCACTAGTATTGACACAGTAGTTAAGAGAAAAAGAGGAAAATGTACAAACAGCTTAAACAGAGATTAGAGACATGGGAGACATTGGAGACATTTGACATTTGAACATGGAACATTGGACTGCATTCGACTTTCTCAAGATATGAAATGATGATTCGTTCACTTTTTATTGCATTTCGGGCAACAAAAATGAACTCTGTCCCAATGCTTTGTGGACCTACAGGAGGAACTCGGAGCGATGCGGTGTCAGGTTCTGCAGGTGTACAGCAACAACAGACAGAGACCTCAGCAGGATAAGAGTTGCACCTCAAAACAGAGAGAAAGGTAAAAACACACAATGCTATAAACTATATAAGTATTGTATAGTATCATACACAATATTAGGACTGCCTTCTAAATATTGAACTGCACCTACTTTTAGACTAGACCAAAATTGGTCCGAATATTTGGAGTTATGGTAAAAAAAAAAAAAAGTATTTATAACAGGACTGGTAAAACCTGATGACACACATTGTGCTGTCTGTCACACTGTGTAGTGGCAGCGATCCAGCAGCACCTGGTGCTGGACGGAGCCGCTGTGATTGTTCGTCTGGACCGCCGGCCTGCTTGTCAAGAGGCAAAGTCCTTCTGCACTGTTATCTGCAGGGTCTGAAAGCAGGTCTGAATGAAGGCACAGGTGAGCTCATGTTATCTGCAGGGTCTGAAAGCAGGTCTGAATGAAGGCACAGGTGAGCTCATGTTATCTGCAGGGTCTGAAAGCAGGTCTGAATGAAGGCACAGGTGAGCTCATGTTATCTGCAGGGTCTGAAAGCAGGGCTGAATGAAGGCACAGGTGAGCTCATGTTATCTGCAGGGTCTGAAAGCAGGGCTGAATGAAGGGACAGGTGAGCGCATGTTATCACATCGAGACTCATTATTGAACCAGGCAAGTTGACTATGAACACAGTCTTTTTGACTCTCGTAACGGACAAGCCCGTCTTTTATTGTCACACGAACACCACAACACATGCATGCGGCCACAACACACTCATGCTGACGGTGGCCGGTTAAAAGTGTCCTCTGCATTTAACCCATCCAGGCATGTCCTTTCCTCCGAGGGGCAGGCCAGGAGCAGTGGTCGCTTTCTCGTACAGCGCCCGGGGACCAACTTCGGATGTTGTCGTCACTGGTCGGATGATGATGACGATCTGATCTTCTGCATGTTTTTAGTGGGGGGGTTATATACGGAGGAACCCCCTGGGGGGTACGGGGAGAACATGCAAACTCCACACAGAGAGAAAGGCCCTTACGACGAGATAACCCACCTGGGCAGTAGGCACTGAAGATATGGGGGGGAACACAACCACAGCGCTCACAGTGTCCCAGGCGAGAATCGAACTCAGGACCTTCTAACTGTGAGGCGACAGCGCTACCGACTGCACCACCGTACCCCCTCCGTACCCCCTTGAGAGTGAGGGCCTGGGAGTTCATGCAGGCTAGAGGCAGGGAAGATTATATTCAGACACTCATATGAGAGCTGACCTGGCACAGGTTGTGCCCTGGCACAACCTGTGCCAGGGCACAACCTGAGCACTGTTCTGACACCTTAGACTTGTTTTGGCCTCATGCCTTTTTTGACTCAAGGCCCTGGATCTGCTGCCTCAGAAGTGCTTCTGAGAACCTCCCAAAACAAACTTCCAGAAAACCTGAACTTTTATGGTAACCTGATGCTGCCAGGTGGTTTGTTACACAGAACCATCCGGGACCTTGTCTTTGGAAACCGTTTCAAAAAGGGCAGGTGCGTTCAAAAAATACCTGGCAGGTGATTGGATGAACCATCTGTCTATCACCGTCTATCACAGGCTCACTTCTCACTGCCGTCACACCTATTTCCTAGCTGCTTCTGGACGCTGATTGATCTGGCCCATACGAGGAATCAGCCGAGTAGCATTTTGGTAAACAAACCGCGCCACTGGGTGGCAACGGCAATGGAACCCTATGGAGCCCAAGTGGCGCGAGGCGTGAGTGTCCGACTCTAGCCTGCTTGACTCTGTTTACATTTTAAAAACTGCGACAGTTCACACAACTTTAACACGACATGCATATATTATACATCAAACTCTTGAGCTACTTCTGCTCTCACTCAGAATGTCAGAATATAAGCGATGTGATGTATAGTTTTTGAGATATTAACGTTTGTTTGGCACAACTCATACTAATAACTGCCACGCGGTTCTGCATTTCTGGGTGTCAAGTGATGTCATGCTGATTCGTCCTATTGCTGGGATGTCAAAGAAATCAAAAGTTGGTCAGTATATAGAAACTGATCTGAGGTCATCTGTAACGCTGCTCATCACGTCATGTTCTCTGTCGCACCAGAGACTCATCTCACCTGTGCTCACAGCCTGTGACGGACGGGCCATCTGGGAAGCTGGGCAAATGCCAGAAGGGCTGCCAGACTGTACTGTAGGCTGCTTGGGCCAGACTGTACTGTAGGCTGCTTGGGCCATTCAGAATGAATGATTACATTGATCTAAAAAACAAAAAAACAACACAAAATAATTTTGTGGTTGATGATTTTCATTGAAGCGTCCCAAAACATTTGATATTGGCCCTTATAAGAATATATCTCCATGTATTCTATAGATGCCCGACATCAGGTGGCGATGCAGCTTCTCCATTCTGAGTGGGAGTACGTGTCCACCTTAAACCAGCTCTATGACAAGTACAAGACACCACCGGCTCACCAGATGAACATGGAGCCATAGTAAGTGCTACACAATTCATATGATTACCCTGTGAGGCTGCAAATACAATTGGAGAAATGACATGGAATCACAGAAAGATTAGATTGATTGCACAAAGGATTAAAAGAGTATTATATAAGTTCCTAAACACAAGCAGTTGGGTAAAAAAACCCCCAAAGAGAGTAAAATCTTCTCTCTAATGCAGGGGTCAGCAACCTATGGCACGGGTGCTACCTCTGGCACGTGAATGGTTAACCACTGGCACGGCGCACAGTAGGAATAAGTGCGCAATTGAGATTTTTTTGTCAAATGACCTATCCATTTGCAATTGCGTGGCATGTTATTTAGGATATTTACGGTAGTGACCCACTCTCTGCCTCTGATTGGTTGGCTTCCATGGCAGCAGCAGAGCAGTAAGACACCACTCTCTTACTAGATTGCTCTGCTGCTGCCATGGAAGGCAACCAAGAGAGTGGGTCACTACCGTAAATATCATATATACATGGCTCTGGGCAGCAGAAAGCAGATGAAAAATGCCAGCGCAGAAGACAGAGAAGGACCGTGCTGTGTATCTTGTATAGTGTTTTAATTTCAATTTCCTGATTTTGGAAGGAATAACGTTGAATTTTGAGGTGTGAGTCATTCATCTTAGTGTGGCACACTGACTGACAAGCAAAATTGAAAATGGCACTTCATATCAAAAAGGTTGCCAATGCCGACCCCTGCTCTAATGTATCAATGTTTGTATTAATGTATGTATCTATCTCTTTAACGTATGTATTCCAAGTTTAAAGTGATAAAAACATTTTATTTTTTGCTAAATCCATCTTTTGTGTGATGCTGCTGTTAAGTTCTCAGTGTAACTTGATCTGTTTTGTTTTTTCTTTGTGTTGTGATCCAGTCAGTCTTACCAGAAGTTTGTGGAGCAGCTGTTACAGCGACATCTGCTCTTCAGGAATACGCTGCAGGAACGCTTATCTGCTGAACACTGGAAATCCCTGATTGGAGACATCCTGGTGCAGCTCATCGGCCAGAACGATGTAATCAGACGTTTTTGAGTTCATTCTTTGATATAAATATAATAATATGATAAAGGTGCTCATAATCAGGGTACAAAAGTAACTTTTTCGTCCACCCGCCAAATGGCTAGTGAATGTTCAAATTTTAGCTGCCACTCAATTACCATTGTTGTTGTTTTTTGCTGATCTACCAGCCAAAAAAAAAAAGAATCTACCAAATCGACCAGCCACTTGTATATTTTACCAGCTTTTTGGCCGGTGGTGGCTGGTGCTAATTTTGGACCCTGATCATAATGATTCTAATGTGGGCTTCCAGACAGGTTTCTCGGATATGTACCTTGGCTACACAACAACTCTGGCATCGTTCCTCTCACTGGAGTTCAACAGACTTAATCTCCCTGAGAAAACTCACAAGACGCAGGTGACATTCACTTTGTTTTATAATGTACTTGAAAACAATAAGATGACTCCAATTGGATGCATAAGCGTTTCCCCTCTGATGTTGCAGAGCGGTCAGATGGAGAGAGAGGAGATGAGACTGCTCTCGCTGCTGTTGGCTCCTGTCTCTCGTGTACACAGCTACCTGAGCCACATTCAGGTGAGTCATCCGCTGCGGGACGTCCTGTTTGCACTGGTGCAGCGGGAAATTCTGGGCTCCGTGACAAAGACGTGACAACAATGCCGCCAACGCCGAAAGCATTGGTCGGACTAGATGATTTGAATATTGATTTGAAAGCCTGACTGGATATTGGGGTAGTTGGGTTTGGGGGGAAACTCTGGCCGATAGTCAGGGCAAATGATCCTGTAGTGTGAACGGGCGGAAGACTGCTGACTCTGGTCATTTGGCTCAATCTTTTCAAATATGTTTGATTTGATTGGGCTTGTGTAGTGTGAAGACTGACATCGGAGTGACCATCACCTAGTGTGAACAGCTCCCTAACAGGCAAGCAGATCAGTCATGTATGTGTTATTGTGTTGTTTATTTTTTTGGAACTAAAACTCGAGATTTGTCCCTCCCCAGAATCTGTTGCAGTGGACGAATAAAGAGCATCCAGACTGCAGCCTCCTGCTGGGAACGGAGCGAGCGCTGAGGAGCGTTTTGTCCCGCTGTCATGAGATCCTGGAGAAGGACGTCCAGTGGGAAGAAGCAGAGGCGGCTGGACAAAGGTTAGATCATTATTAAATGGTCATGTAATGATAACCTTTATATATAGAGCCCTTGTCAAAAATCAATTAAAATGAACAGAGGCTGCCCCGTATTTGGGTGTTTCTGGCTAAAGCATCCCTATAAAGCACACAAGATCAGAGTTTAAACGCAGTATCTATTCTTTATGACAGTTGCTCTGATGCTGTTGCCGGTGGATCCTCTGCAAACTGTTGTGCAAACTGTTGTACAAGGGGCCAAACCAGAGAGCCTCAGCATCTCAGAGTAGAGTCCAGCACTGCTGCTCACAGGTGAGTGTCGCCCTCTGTTGGCTGCAGACAGAAAGACAGCCAAGAGAGCATCCACTCTCAAACAATGTTGTTGCCAAGCTCAGTGTCTTATCACATGAGCTCGTTAATAAAACACAGACATTTAAAAACATACTAATGATCTTGTAAAATGATGGAACCTGACTGGGTTTTTAGTGCTCCAACATCCTAGCTGGGTTTAGACTCGACACACTAAAACAGTGTTTAAAAGTGGGGTCCGGAGATCCTCAGAGGTCCTTAACCCATTGATACCTGATGCAGCATTTGTGTGTGTATCCCTTTAAGACCACGAACCACGTGTATGTGGTTCGCGGTCTTAAAGGGATACACACACAAATGAGGGATATACACGTAAATGCTGCATCAGGTATCAATGGATTAAGGGGGTTCTAGCAAAATGTATTTTCACTATAATTCCATCCATAAGTAACACATTGACAGAATGTATGACTATGTTGGTCATGGGTTTCATACACTTTCTGTAAACCATGTCAAAGCAAAAATCTTATCAGATGGGTGACCCCGTGACATAATTGTATGAAATGGGAGTCCGTGGTCTAATTTCTCTCAGTTTAGGGGTCCTTGATCTGAAAAAGTTGCCCAGCATGATTGAAAAGGCAATTTTAGTCAACTGGGCCTGTACAGTATACACAGTCACCGACTGTATTCTTATTATCTTATCTTACAACGAAGGAAACTGTCTGTCTGTCTGTCTGTCTGTCCGAAACTATTTATCTCCGCAACAGTTTGGCCGATCGATCTGAAACTGCACATGGGATAGGCAGGAAGTGACGAAGCTGGTTTGTCCATTTTCCAAATTTAAGTCTGCATGGAGTTGCAGTGCATGCATCCCCGGGTATGGACTAGTTACTAGTTAGTATTATAATATATCCAATTTATTTATTGTTATTTGAATGTCACACTGCCTCAGTGTTTGTTTTTGTGGAAGGGGAGTCAGACTTCTCACATTTTCATCGCCTAAAAACCAACGAGCAATAACATTTAGGAGACTGTCCCCCATCCCACCTGCTGACATGTCCGAGCTTGAACGGGACAGTAGCAGCACCCATGTGTCATGATAACCTGCCCTCTCTGCTCAGAGACGACCAGCAGGCCGCCGGCCTCACCAACGGGGCCGCCAGCTGCCAGGGCATGCACCTGGAGTGCTGGTCCTGCAGCCCGGTGAGGAGGAAGAGCTGCGGCAGAGACCGGAACCAGCCGGCGCACGACTGCGGACACGTGTACTGCTCGCTGCTCGCCCCGGTTGCCGCGGGCTGGGCCGAGAACAGCGACTCGGGCCAGGGGACCTCCAGCCAGCCCACTGGGAGAGGGACGAACGGGCCAGAGGCGGTGCACCTGAACCACGGCCCGGACGACGATGGCGAGACAGACGCGGACGACACCTCGGCGTTCGACTACTCCTCCGTCACCTCCTGCAGTCCTGACGGAACCCTGCACGATGGGATGATGGGCAGCAACAGCGGGGAGGAGGAGGAGGAGGACAGCCAGGTACCCGTGCTGTTAAAGCCCACGTACGGCCAGCAGCAGCCCCGAGAGAGGACAGTGTGTCTGAGGTGGCAGATTCCCAGGTTGACCCCGCACCCCCCTCTGAGGAAGCACGCGGCGCCATGCGTAGACGGGCTGACCCCCTGCCTCGTCAGCTCCCATGGGAAGAGGCTGGTCAGCATCAGAAAAGGATCACCTCCTCTCCATCCTAAAAGTGCCTTCAGGCCCATCTGGGATGACCCGTCCAAACAGGTATTTACACATTCACTACATTCATGTCGTCGTATATATTGAGTTTTTCCTGTTAGACAAGTACCATGCTGTGTGCATACTGGGTCTGCTTTTGGTTTAGGTTTAGTGCAGCATCAGCACCCTTTGGTTTTACCTGCATGTCTCCAACATAATAATGACCAATGGTGGACAGACTACTAGAATGTCCTACTCAAGTACAAGTGCTGCTGATATACTTAAGTAGAAGTAGAGATACTTGAGTAAAAACTACGTAATGGTAAAAAAGCAGCTAACTTAAAATGCACAAAATGTAGTAGAAGTTATTGACTTTCTGTTGTTTAAAAAAAAGAGAACGTTCTCACATCATCTTTTCCGTGCAATTTTAAAAGGACAGGATTCAAACTATTTTAATTGGAAATGGCAAAATAAAATGCACAGAGTAAAGCCAGATGACTCTTGAATAGATGGATGTGAATGTTGTAATGTGTTCTGTATCTCCACATCATGTGATGAAGCAGGCAGACGCAGCACCAGAGAAGGACAGCAGACAAGGCTTCATACCCATTCAAACCCCAGCGAGGCAAAACTTCCAGACTTTCAACCACAGCAGAGACAATCTAAGGTGAGACACTTCAGCAGGTTCCCTTCTGTTGGAAGCAATGACACCGGATTCTTGTGATGCAGCAAGATACAAAGTGCTTAAAGGAACACTCTGCCCATTTTCAACCAGCTTTGTATCATTAGAACATCAGTAGTATATCAGAAAACTGTAAACGGTTTTGAAGTCTGTCATTTAATTTGACAGTTATTGAGTGTTAAAGTGTGGACCAGTGACATCACTGGTCCACACTAACTCAAATTAATAACCCATTAACTCAAATCAACTCTCAATAACTGTCAATCTATTCATCATTCATCTAGTTTGACAGTTATTGATTGAGTTGATTTGAGTTAATGAGTTATTCATTTGAGTTACTGTGGACCAGTGATGTCACTGGTCCACACATTAACACTCAATAACTGTCAAATTAAATGACAGACTTCAAAACAGCTTACAGTTTTCTGATATACTACTGATGTTCTAATGATACAAAGCTGGTTGAAAATGGGCAGAGTGTTCCTTTAAGTACTGAACACATGAACACTGTCACAGAAGCAGGCCCTCTTGAATATTGTATACTGCGCCCGGACACCCGACCTGCCAAGTAGCTTTTTGAAAAGTGCCTGGCCCTTTCCCAGATGGTTCTGTGAAAACAAACCATCAACATCACAAACCATTGCCTCCTAAGGGACCAGTGTGATGTCTCACTGAACTTGTCTTCTCTCTTGCCCTGCAGACCAGGCCTGGCTCAGCACAGAGGCAGCCATGCAGCAGCCATGGTGAATGGAGGAGTGTGGGACGAGAGCGAGGACAGCGAGGGACCGTGCAGTACTGTTTGATGGAAACTGTCCTCCCAAGACCAAGGGACTCATTCATACAAACCGTGTGCACTGCTTACAACCAAATCCAAATGATGAATGAAAAACTTAGAATGTATAGCGTTTGTCCTTTTATCAAAAGCCCTTTACATTAAGCATGAAAACGGATTCAATTTCACCAATTTTCTGTCAAAGCTAAACCCACTTTCACATCTTTGAATACTGCCGATATCATTTTTCTTTTTCTTATATATATTTTTGATGATTGCACAATGAAATCTAGGAAAAAAAAAAGTCTGAATATTTTGATAATTGAGGCTGCAACTGCAAAATGGGAGTTTTAGCCTTAAAACTCAAATCTGGGATGCAACAGTGTGCAATGAAACCTTTGGCTCGAGCAAAATAGACCATTTCAACTTGACAACATAAACGGTCTAAATTGACCCTAGTTTATTTCATGTTACAGTGTTTGCTAATACAACAGCTGACTGGAAGTCATCTAGGTTTCAAACTGTTCCCTAGCAACAGAATTCCAGCGAAACCGTCTATAGTCGATGCACTGGTGATACTAATGCTGCTAAAGCCATAACAACAAGTCTTGGAAATGATCAAATTAATTTCCAGTACTTTGCAGACGTGTGGAAGAACTTGTGGATTTTGAATAAGAAGACATAAGACAGGATAAACGAGTAGTTCAGTACAAAATAAGACTGGGTGATTTATTAATCTCATCAAGACCATTAATACAAAGCACAGTTAAAAGGCCACATACCATCAAATAAACCGACTGCTGGATCAAGCTGTTACAGTGCCAGGGAGGGGAATCTAATCTGGATCAAGCTGTTACAGTGCCAGGGAGGGGAATCTAATCTGGATCAAGCTGTTACAGTGCCAGGGAGGGGAATCTAATCTGGATCAAGCTGTTACAGTGCCAGGGAGGGGAATCTAATCTGGATCAAGCTGTTACAGTGCCAGGGAGGGGAATCTAATCTGTTATTCTGTAGGGGAGAGAAAAAGAAATTGGCAAAACAACCCCACCAATACTGACTTATTGGGAAACTATGTTGATGAGAACATGAGCGATCTCACTTGAGTCCTCAGAACCTCCTCATCTCTGCTTTAATCAGAAGCCATCCGTCCTCACAAGTGATCTGAACGCTCGTGAACTCCAACATGTGGGGTTTCCACACACCCGAAGATGTTTGTCCATCTGTACGAATGTGGAACTGATGTGTGGTTGGGGGGGAGGAGAGAGTGAGGTGGTAGAGACCAACTGATGTGTGGTTGGGGGGGAGGAGAGAGTGAGGTGGTAGAGACCAACTGATGTGTGGTTGGGGGGGGAGGAGAGAGTGAGGTGGTAGAGACCAACTGATGTGTGGTTGGGGGGGGAGGAGAGAGTGAGGTGGTAGAGACCAACTGATGTGTGGTTGGGGGGGAGGAGAGAGTGAGGTGGTAGAGACCAACTGATGTGTGGTTGGGGGGGGGAGGAGAGAGTGAGGTGGTAGAGACCAACTGATGTGTGGTTGGGGGGGAGGAGAGAGTGAGGTGGTAGAGACCATTGTGTTTGACTGCCCTGATCCATGTAGAAAGTGAGTTGAACAGTAGCATATAGGACCATTGTCATAATGCATTGCATTTACAAACATGATCTATATCAACTGCGGCTCTTCAACAGTACAGCCTAAAGTGCACAAAGTGTGTTCTCAGAAAATGTCCAATTCTTCACTATGCTCATCTCATCAAATAACATAATATATTTATATATATACACACTCAATTGCAAACCTTAAAACAATTCCAACCTCTGTTTAATGAGTATTAGCGTTTGAAAGTCTTTGAAAACGAGACAGTCAAAAGGCAATTAGTAGGATGTACAAAGTGAAGCACACGTCTAAGTAAGTGCTTGGCATATTGAACTGTATATTTTCATTGCTTTAAAACAGCTAAGGGGGCACGGGAGAAAAAAAATGGCTTTCCTCAGTTAATAGTCCCAGTGTTTAAACTGGGGATTGTCTGTAAGTTAGTTTGACAGTGACCTGTTTTTTTTCTTTCGTTTTTTAATCTGACTGTAGCAGCATTGGATTTGTTAGGCGATTTTTGACCGAACAGATGCGGATGAGGGTACAATACAACAGAAAAAAAGTCACTTTATACAAATTATTTAGTTAGTGTATACATGTTATATATACACAGTATCCACAAACATGTACAATTTCGTAGTGTATAGCTTTGTTCTAAACATTACATAGGCAACTTTATTTTTTAGCATTTTAGACACCATTTTGCTTATTCTGTAAAGTAGAAAACAAAATAAAAGGCACATCTGAGCATGATGGATTATTTCAGTCTTTCAAAGAAAAAGTGTTTTGAGCAAAGAGAGAAAGAGAGAAAAGAACTTGGGTTCAAATGTTCCTCTTTCATGAGTTGTAGGTATTTGGAGCAGCCACTGGGGGGAGCTGTCCCTTTGTCCCAGGCTTTGGTGGGGGTTTGCGTGCTTTCCAGAGCTGCACTTCCATACCGATGAAGAAGAGTAGGTGACTGGGGCTATAGGAGGAGAAGAAGAAGAGCACAGTGTGGGACAGCAGTGCGTGTCTTTACGGGGGTCGTTTTAAGACATCATCTTGGCTTCTGAGGAGCTTGAGAAAGAGAAACGGGACGACCGACCGCTCCCGGCGCCGCTGCAGGTTTGCAGTCGGACCTTTGCTGTCTCTCCTCTCTCCGTCTTTCCCTCCCGGATCGGAGCGGTTTGATATCGTGGCAGAATTCTCTCCGTCGCGCGTCGCTGAGGGAGATTTAATAGTCATCCAAACCTGCTGACTTTGCCCAAGCTTGATGTGCAAAATGGAGTGTGGACTCTCGTCTCGCCTCCCTTTCCCTCGGGAGCCTGCCTCCCGCTGGGGTCAGAGGTCACTGCTGTTGGATTTAAAGGCAACGTTTGAAGCGGAGCGTGTGTCTATGGAGCGGCCTGTCTGTCTGCAGACACTTCTATACAGTCACAGTGCACAGTGGAGATAAAGGGGGAGGAGGGCTCCTTCCTTTGCCTCCTTCTCTTTCTGTTTTGATGTCACGTCTGTTTAAAAAAAAGCTAATCCCTTATCCCCCTGCATCAAATAAGACTTTGGGCCACATGAGTCTTTTTTCAGTTGGTAGGAAAAACAAGTGAAGTCAATAGAAATGTGGAGCCATGCCTGCTTCTCTCACACAGGAAGCCGCTGTGAAAGAGCCATTTCTCAAGTTGTCTGTTGAGGCGGAGAGAGAGAGAGAGAGAGGCCTTAAACAGTGCCAGTCAAAGTCTGTGAGCTGCAGCGCCATTCAAGGGGGGTGAACCGTGATGTCAATGCCCATAGAAACATAGCATGACGGTTGAGGCTACAAAGTCCAACACTCCCAGACTCAACACTGCCCCCTGCAGGAGGGGTAAATCAGTGTCCTGTACATAAGGTGTGTCCCAGACTCCAACACTGCCCCCCTGCAGGAGGGGTAATTCAGTGTCCTGTACATAAGGTGTGGGGCTGAGAACTATTAACAGGGAGCGTAATGCCATATGGTCCTGCTCCGTACAGTGTGCGCTCTCTAACAAGAGAAACGTAACACAGTGACTCATTTACACACGCACGCACGCACACACACCCACACAGACAGACACACACACCCACACACACACACACACAGACAGACACACACCCACACACAGCAACAGTGTCTTGGCGCTCCTTGTGTATTGTGGCACACCGGTGTGGGTTTCTCATTGGCACAGAGGGTTTATAATGAAGGCGGAGCTACTGATCCCCTGAGAGGCATGGCGGGGTGTGATTGGTCAATGCAGAGGATGAGTGGGAGGAGTTGGAGTGCTGGAGTGCTGGGGGAGCGGGCAGAGAGCAGTGTTTTTTTGTCTTTCTGATCATGATGAAGTCCACTGTGGTCGCTCCGCGAGCTCGTCGTTTTTGCAGGACATGGTTTGAAGTTTGATCACCTCGGTGTTCGTGATTTAAAAAACTAAACGAGAGCGAGAAAGATGCAGACTCACTGGCTGCCGTCGGCGTTCTCCACCAACGAGAGGCTGTGTAATGGCGGTTGCAACAGCTCCCTTTTGTATGTCTTTGGTGGGAGTTTGGGGAGTTGAGGGCTGGAGTTGTGACGGGGCGGGACAGGCGGCGCCATGATGGGCATGGGCACGGGCAGAGGGCACAGGCTGTTCTGGCTGGCGCTGAGCGGGCAGCTCCGCCTCGGGACGCGGGGCGACGGGGTGCTGGGGGGCGTGTTGGGGGAGCTGGGCGAGCTGCCGAAGTCCCAGTGGAATCGGCCCACGGGGGACGGCTGCAGGTTGAGCGGGTAGTTGATGAAGATCTCCGGGGGCCGCTGGGGCACCGGGGGCGGCGTGTCGGGCAGAGGGTCGCGGGGCGGCGGGGGAGGGGGGCTCGGTAGAGGGCCGTCGATGGGGCCGTTGTAGAGCGGCGCCCTGGGCTGGATCCTGGGCAGAGGAGGGGGGAGTCTGGGAGGGATGGCTGGGGGGCTGTCAGACCTGGAGCTCAGCTGATAAGACACAAGAAACACACACACACACACACACACATACACACACACACACAGATCAGTTTCAATGTGTTATATTACTGCACTATCATTACCCTTTATTTAGACAGGTAATCTCATTGAGACATGGGGTGTCATTCTCAAGAGAGACCTGGTCAGACAGCAGCAGCCAAACACACAAAGTTACAGACAGACAGGACAGCTAACAGTAAATATGTCGTAGCCCCTATTGCTAATCATTCAAAATGATGATACTCAATGCTTGTATAGTATAACAGAGTATGATCTTTGTCCGTGGATTCATTTCTACATAACTTACTTTGCTTATTCTGAAGCACGTTGTAATTTTCCATTTGAAAACTACTATTATAAAGTGTATTGTATTATTACCAAACAACTACGGTAGATTATCCACAAACTCTGTAACATGCAGTCACCAACAAATTTGCCAGAACTCTTGGCTCACAAGCTCACAAACATGCCTTCCAGGAAATGTACTGTTGTTTGTCAACAATCCTGAATCTGTACTCGTCCTAAACAGGCAGAACCAAGCGGAGATCATGTTCAGCAGTGTTTTGTGTGTACTGGTGGGAGATGATGCTGTGGCCTCCTTAAAGTGCGTTCACACCGAGATATTTATTTTTCGCTCTGTCGCTCAAGTCAACCCTTTGGAATCGCTCTGTCGCTCTGTTTAAATCGCTCATCAACAGGCACACGAAATGACGGACATGTGGGGGATATAACGTTACGCAATGTCATGCTGTTTGTCCACTACGAGCTCCCGTCGTTGTTTACAAGCTAAGCCTATCAGCGTGCTCCTAATGCGAGCTGCATACCGGTAGTACAGACTTCACTTCATGTCAGCTGTCAGCCTGTCAATGCGGTTTGTTGCCACACAATAAACCAGCGGTTTGTTCCAAGCCAGAGTGATCCTTGACTCGCTCTCACACGGCAGCCAATCAGCATTGAACAGCGAGCGACTGATGCCAGCGTATTTTCGCTCGAGTTGGAATATTTCATCTTGAGCGACGAGCGTATTTTCTCCCTATCGCTCTGTCTCTGCCGCTCGGACGCCCAGCGATTATTCTCCCAGGCGAATATACGCTCAATCGCTCGTTTGCATTGATTTTGTATGTAAACTCGACGCCAGCGACCAACTTTAATAGGTCGGTGTGAACGCAGCTTTACCTTGGCCTCAGACATGGCATCTTTCCTTCTTGGGGGCAGTGGAGGAGGCTTCAGCAGCTCCTCTCCAAGCTGGTGGAGGCTGCCGCAAGAGACCGACTGGAACTCTACAGAAGACATGGAGGAAAAGACATCAGCACCAAGGCATCATGCAAACAGTATTATACAACACATGCTTACGACAAAGCGATCTGATTGGTCAAGGACCGTTCTCAAATGAGCACACCTAGCCATTTTCAAATCATTCATTTGAGCATGGCCTCATCACTAAAATATCGCTCAGTGGTCTGAGCAGACAGACGTCATCATTAGCTGTTACAGGCATGACACCTAGTGGTGCCCTGACGTGGTGCAGGTTTGGCCCGGATAAACAGAGAAATAAATGAAGCCACGCCATGTCGAGCAACAGTATTCCAGGTGAAGCACAATGGTAAAGCGCGCCCTCTTGTGTAATATTGCTTAATTGCAGGGGGCAGTCAGGAAAAGGGTCCTGTTCATATTTGATTATCTTCATCTCACCTACGCCTCTATTGTATAGGCGAACTATTAAATAAACATCTAACTGATGTAAATGGAAAAAAACAAAAACTTCACACTCACTTGAAGGCGGAAGGAGAACTGGAGCAAATATGGAGTTATTACCTGTAAGATTCAAAGAGACACAAGATGAAGATCTAACTTCACAAAAAGGTACGGGCTGAAATACAAACTGCATGAAACAAGTTGTCAAATACATTCTAGTGCAGTATACAAGGTGTACTGATGCAGTATACAGGGTGTACTGATGCAGTATACAGGGTGTACTGATACAGTATACAAGGTGTACTGATGCAGTATACAGGGTGTACTGATGCAGTATACAAGGTGTACTGATGCAGTATACAAGGTGTACTGATGCAGTATACAAGGTGTACTGATGCAGATGCAGTATACAGGGTGTACTGATGCAGTATACAAGGTGTACTGATGCAGTATACAGGGTGTACTTTGAGATTTTGACTTGCCCCTTGGTGTGCTTCACCCTCAGGCACAAAAAGTTTGAAAACCACTGCTATAGCCTACTATAATGTGATAGATTTTTTTATAGCCTACTATAATGTTATATAGGGGGGGGATCTGCAGTCTGTTGCTTCATCATCATCAGTCATCAGTATATAAATGGGAGCTGGGGCTCTGTCTGTTTCTCTTTCCCACTGTGATGTTATACATCCCACTGTGACATCATCCGTGATGTCATAAATCCCACTGTGACATCATCAGTGATATCATAAATCCCAGTGATGTCATAAATCCCACTGATGAAATCCCACTGTGACATCATCAGTGATGTCCTAAATCCCACTGATGACATCATCAGTGATGTCATAAATCTGACATCATCAGTGATGCTGGTCTCATTGGCCACACAGCAGCCGAGCTGCGGACAAGGCCATGCAGCGGCCGAGCTGCGAATGTGAGCTGCACGGCCAGCTCGGCGAGCTGCAGGACGGCCGAGGCCGCACAGCGGGCGAGCCTAGGAATCGAGCGTGCGAGATCCCTAGTTTTTTTTAATTTTCTCCAACGTTAACTGAATTGAATGAGCTTTTAAATCTTTATTGTATACGATATACAGTATAGGCTACTGTAAGACAGGCTATAGGCACGATACGTGCCGCTCACTCTTGCCCGTACGCCAAACTCAATTAAACAATGTGGCAGTTTAATGTTGCCTTGTTATCAGCAAGCGGTTCCCTTCGCAGTTGGGTTTCAGTTTGGCCATGGTTAGGTGTAGCTGTGCCTGGTGGAGATCTGCACTCTACTGAGTGCACTTTTCTATGAATTATAAATGAATATTTTGGGGGGAGGGGGTGGAGTTGGCTGCTGGTCAGACTAAATAGGCAATTTTAAAAATCACTTTGAAGTCTCATCCTGCAGGAACCCGCTCCTCTCCTTGCACCCACACATCCGACAATCTGACTCCATAAACACATTCAAATCCTACCTGAAAACCCACCTGTTCAAACTGCCATACTCACTTTAACCTTACAAAACCCACCTGTTCAAACTGACTCACTTTAACCTTATTCATCACTCAATCTCTGTTGTCTGCCCACATGTCTTTCCTTTTATCGATGCCTCTTTTAAATATGCTGGTGTATGCTATGCTATGATTGTTTTGACCTGATTATGATCTTTGAGAATGTCTGTCTCTTTTATCCACTGTACGGCGACCTTGGGTGTTTTGAAAGGCGTCTCCAAATAAAATGTATTATAATATTATTATTGTCTGTTGAACTCACCGCCATAGGAGCTGCTGAAGTCATGGTCCATGAAGACCGAGCTGAGGTCGGAGGAGGCAGACTGGGGAGGGGTGGGTGTGTTTGGAGAGGTGGGCACCGAGGCCGAAGCCAGTGCCTCCGGCTCTGTCTCGGCGATGCTGCGGAAGGTGATCTTATGGGGGGGCTCCCTCTCCAGGGGGACGGGGTGGCCCTTCAGGGTGCCAGAGGTAGAGGTGCGCACAGGCCGGATGCCCGGGGATTTGAGAGTGTACACAGTCTTCCTGGGCTGCAGAGGGAGAGGAAGAGAGACACCAGTTCAGACGTTGCCTACTTTACCTGCAATACAACCCATTCTCTCTCTCTCTCTCTCTCTCTCTCTCTCAGTTTAATGTTTCCTTTCTTCAAAGGCAAATGTTAATAGCTCATAAAACATAACTTGTTATATCAAATCACTAGGCAAGATCTTTATCTAAAGTGAGGCTGCAATAGTGAAGAGCATCCCATTCTCCCTAATTGAGATGCCACACAAATTAAATTCTGGTTTTGGGGTGTACAGAGAAAGCCGGAGGCACCCACCACCCACATTAGATACTCTGCCTCCCTCTTCCCTTTGGCATCCTCGATGGCTTCCCAGCTGGTAAGCGTGCCGTGTGCAGTTTACAGACATCATGTTACAGATTTCTGAATATTGAAGTAGAACCACTTTTCAAACAGTTTCCACTCGCTGCCATTTGGTCCTGCCAACATGCGAAGCTGCCTCGTGCAGCTTGAAGATCCATTCGTCATTTCAGCATTGATGTAAAATAATGAATGTAAAAGGTCTTCAGTCGGAGGTTCAGCTTACTTGAATATTATATATATCATAAAGGAGAGATGTGCTTATGAAACTATATATTAGGTGTATATATTTAAGTGAATGATTAGGGATCCAATGTTTCCCCCCCACATCAAGCATACATCAGATCCACCCAATAGCATATAATTAAACAAACAAATAAATATTAAAATAAGTTGTATTTGTTTGTCTATTGTCTAATATCTAGTGTTAATTTCCCACTGATTGTTTTGTTTGATACTGGAGTGTATATTCCAGTAGCAGCCCTGTGTACTTTACCTCTATAAACAAGTGTTTTCCTCACTTCATTCAGCCCAAAAGCAAGAACTACTACCAATGCTTGAGAATATTGAAAAACAAAAACTTAGTCATTCAGCCAAATTTACCACCATTTTGGGTGAGATCAAAAGAAAATGAACTTTGTTTCGAGACCTGTCTCTGTCTCAGCAACACTCTCTCGTGAGATTAGGCAACAGGAGCTCATGTTAGCAGGGAGCGATCGATTAGCTAAAGCTACACGTGTAGATCATTGATGTAGTAGCTAAATCTGTGGTTGGATTTTTTCTTTTTTTAAGTGAATATCTTAGTTACAACTAGATTGAGATAACATGGGGCAGTTTTGTGTTTATATGTGGGGTGTGTGGAGTCTACTATTGATGTGCAGTGTCTCTAAATTATCCATCTCTGATATAGAAAATCAAATTAACAGCTGAGAATTTGGACACTAGTACAAAATGGCCAACACACTATATAGTCCAGTATTTCTGTGGATTTTTGAACAGGGCTAACCCAAGTCACAACGGCAACAAGAACCACACTACAGAGGAAACACTGAAGAACCACACTACAGAGGAAACACTGAAGAACCACACTACAGAGGAAACACTGCACACTACAGAGGAAACACTGCCACCGGATCACTTACGAATCGGGGAGGCTGCCTGCAGTTCCGTGGCTCAATCTCCTGAGAGGCGTTGAACAGGTAGTCACAAAAATCCCTCTCACTCATGTTTCCCATCGGGTTCAGGTTCTCAAAGAACCTCTGAGTGAGGAACAAAACACAAGGGAACAATGAGCAGTTTAGGGTGTAATCTGATAGTGCACAAAAAACATGTTGAAATGCAACAAAGAGACAATCAATTACAAATCATGCAAACAAAAAAACTACCGTAAATTCCGGAGTATAAGCCGCACCTTCAAAGTTGACTACCGTAAATTCCGGACTATAAGCCGCACCGGTGTATAAGCCGCACCTTCAAAGTTGACTATTTTTTTCTTATATAAGCCGCACCGGACTATAAGCCGCGGGTGTTTTAATGTTTTTTTTTTTTTTTTGTGTTTTAATGTTTAATTACCATATGTAAGGGTTCATGCACAGAGGGGATTGTAGAGGATTCTTTGCCCCCACAGCGTGTCTGTCTCCCACTCTGTGTGTGCTCTCTCTCTCTCTCTCTCTCTCTCTCTCTCTCTCCTCTCTCTCTCTCTCTCTCTCGGGACTAGAGAGAGAGAGAGAGAGAGAGAGAGAGTGTGTGTGTGTCTCCAAACTCCTCCCTCCGTCTGTGCTGCGGAGGGGGGATTCTCCGCGGCCGTCTGGACTGTAAAACTGTTTCTTGAGGTGTCGGCTGAGAGCTTTGAATAAGCTTTTGCGATTCTGGTCTTATTTATGCGCAAAGGTACTCGAGTGTGTGTGTGTGCGCGCGCGCGTGTGTGTGTGTGTGTGTGTGTGTGTGTGTGTGTGTGTGAAATCGAAAGAGTTTTCGCCCAGCTACTTCCTTGAAAATTACACTGGCTTTCTCCAGCGCGCTGGCTGGCTGTGGCTCTGGCTGTGGCTGGCTGTGGCTTTCTCTCTGTCTTGGGAGAGAACTGTCGCCACTTAGTGGTCGGTAAAATAGATTATACACATTCTCTTCCTCCAATAGTGATATAGAAGACGTAAAAGGGGTTGATTGATGTCCCACCGTCAAAAAAAAATAATCTTTATGTAAGACGAGATAGCTCGTCTATGGCACTCAACCGTTGGATTATGTAAGACGAGATATCTCGGCTATGGCACTCAACGTGTTAATGGTATTTTTTTTTTTTTTTCTTTTTTTTTAATTGTGTTTTAACACATTGAATGCCAGCCATGTTTTCATTCCTGTAGGTAAGTTGTGCCAGGGGTGTTTTTGACGATTCTGGCTCATTTTAGCAACAGCCGAGGATTCTTTTCTGTTAAGAATTCATGAACACCAATCATCTAAAAATAACTAATAGAATGTGTGCTTTCTCTGTCTAAAAGAGTTAGTTTGCAGAGTTAGTAGTTATGTAGATATTAGCCGTTGAGTACAGCATGGTTTCAGCGTCTGGAAATTTATTCAGAGATAAATGGCTTTTTGTGAAACAGTCACTTTAACCATTCATTTTTGGCATCAGTAAGACCGTCAGACATTCTAAACAATAGTTTTGAACAGTAATTTCCTCCATAACAACAGGAAACACCCCTCTCATTCAAACTCCTCCCTCCGTGTGTCTTCTCCTCCTTCCTCCTGGCTGTACAGCGGGCGTGTCAGAAGCGCTTTTGCTGCTGCCTGCCTGTGTGTGTGCCTGCCTGCCTGCTTGCCTGCGTGCGGACGCTCCTTGTGCGAGTCAAGATGGGCCGGGGAATGCGTGGGCGATGGGCAGATGTTGATTATGGCCTTTCTGAGGTGTTTCAAAGTGTGTTTCACCTATGATCTATTTTGCAAATCGCTCTCCGCTCTCTGTGTGCTGCTGCCGGTGCGCGGCCGCTCTCAGGCAAGACAAGTGGATTACTGTAAAATCGCCACGGCATTTCCTTGAACGGCTTGGTCCCGCGGCAGTTTTTTCTTTGATTTCGGTCGTCTGGGGGAGCACTGTCAACACTTAGTGGGTCGGTAAAATAGATTATACACATTATCTTGCTCCAATAGTGATCTCGAAGATGTAAAAGTTGTTGATTGATGTCCCAGCGTCAAAAAAAAAAAAATGTTTATGTAAGACGAGTAAACTCGGCTCTGGCACTTAAGCGTTGGATTATGTAAGACGAATTATTTCGGCTATGGCACTTAAGGTGTTAATGTTTAATTACCATATGTAATGCTCCCATTTATTAACATTTCAACAAAACAACATAACACAACACCACCTGTGTTGTTATTTACAGTGCACACAGTGTCATACAGTGTCATACAGTGTCATACAGTGTGGTGAAAAGAGGGCAAGAGAGGAAATTAAAACAGAAGTGGCTTTATAGTTAGAAAGAGTGCTAAAAAAGAGAGTTTTTTTTTTTTTTTTTCTTTTTGAAAAAATCCATAGATAAGCCACACCGTTATATAAGCCGCAGGGGCCAAAAAAGGCCAAAAAATGGGGAAAAAGGTGCGGCTTATAGTCCGGAATTTACGGTAATCAAGATGACAATGACAAAATGAAACTCCACAGCAGGAACTAAATAACAAAACTTAAAATGTCATTCAGTACATTATGTTTAGTACCATTACTAGAATGATGATAGAAGGTCTCACCTTGATGTCATGCTCCACCTTCAGGCAGTAGGGCTGGTTCTGGTACTGCTGGATCTCTCCTGTGATTTCAGCCACTTTCCGACGCTTGCTGAAGTTGATCAGCTCCTTGCCGTGGCGTTTGAGGAAGTCCGGGTTGCCTTCCTCCGTCTTCAGGATGTTGGTCAAATAGATACCTGAGGGTGAGGAGGAGTTTGATGGTGGTCAAGAGAAGGACACAGACTGACTCATACTTGTTGGATAGCTCTCAGTCTCTTTGTTGAATGAACACACATTACATTGAATAGGACTTTCTGGACATCACTTATCATGTTCGTTTGCTTTTCTACACACAACTGGATCATTGAACTCCCATGAATTCACCCCCCCCCCCTACCTAGTCCTATACCGCCATACTACCTAGTCCTATACCGCCATACTACCTAGTCCTATACCGCCAAACTACCTAGTCCTATACCGCCATACTACCTAGTCCTATACCGCCATACTACCTAGTCCTATACCGCCAAACTACCTAGTCCTATACCGCCAAACTACCTAGTCCTATACCGCCAAACTACCTAGTCCTATACCACCATACTACCTAGTCCTATACCGCCATACTACCTAGTCCTATACCGCCATACTACCTAGTCCTATACCGCCATACTACCTAGTCCTATACCGCCATACTACCTAGTCCTATACCGCCATACTACCTAGTCCTATACCGCCATACTACCTAGTCCTATACCGCCATACTACCTAGTCCTATACCGCCATACTACCTAGTCCTATACCGCCATACTACCTAGTCCTATACCGCCATACTACCTAGTCCTATACCGCCATACTACCTAGTCCTATACCGCCATACTACCTAGTCCTATACCGCCATACTACCTAGTCCTATACCGCCATACTACCTAGTCCTATACCGCCATACTACCTAGTCCTATACCGCCATACTACCTAGTCCTATACCGCCATACTACCTAGTCCTATACCGCCATACTACCTAGTCCTATACCGCCATACTACCTAGTCCTATACCGCCATACTACCTAGTCCTATACCGCCATACTACCTAGTCCTATACCGCCATACTACCTAGTCCTATACCGCCATACTACCTAGTCCTATACCGCCATACTACCTAGTCCTATACCGCCAAACTACCTAGTCCTATACCGCCATACTACCTAGTCCTATACCGCCAAACTACCTAGTCCTATACCGCCAAACTACCTAGTCCTATACCGCCATACTACCTAGTCCTATACCGCCATACTACCTAGTCCTATACCGCCAAACTACCTAGTCCTATACCGCCAAACTACCTAGTCCTATACCGCCATACTACCTAGTCCTATACCGCCATACTACCTAGTCCTATACCGCCATACTACCTAGTCCTATACCGCCATACTACCTAGTCCTATACCACCAAACTACCTAGTCCTATACCGCCAAACTACCTAGTCCTATACCGCCATACTACCTAGTCCTATTCACGAGTTTCATGGTGAGACAGTGGGCGCTTCCATGACAGCCTCCCTCCCTGTTTCCAGCTGCCGGTTGCCTGTTTCCGCCCAGGACCGTTCATAGCGAAAGAGACTGAAAATAATCATAATAATTGTTGTGACTTTGTACCTACCTACTGTATGTCTTGTAATGGAGCCCCACTGCATAATAATTTCTAACTACCGTAATTTCCGCACTATAAGCCGCACCGGAGTATAAGCCGCAGCAGCAAAATTGCCTGTTTGTTACATATATAAGCCGCAGGTGTTTTAATGTTTTTTTTTGGGTTTTTTTTTGTGTGTTTTAATGTTTAATTACCATATGTAAGGGTTCGTGCACAGAGGGGATTGTCGGGAAAGAGATGGCTGTTTGAGGAAGCTCCCATTTATTAACATTTCAACAAAACAACATAACACAACACCACCTGTGTTTTTTTTTACAGTGCACACAGTGTCCGCGGTGTGGTGAAAAGAGGGCAAGAGAGGAAATTAAAACAGAAGTGGATTTATAGTTAGAAAGAGTGCTAAAGAAGAGAGAATTCGTTTTTTTTTTTTTTTTTTTTGCTGAAAAAATCCATAGATAAGCCGCACCGTTATATAAGCCGCAGGGGCCAAAAAACGGGGAAAAAGCCGCGGCTTATAGTCCGAAATTTACGGTACCTATAATATTAGTAAGTACCTAGTCCTATACTGCCATCACCTGTAGTTATGTCTATAGTAACTACCTAGTCCCATACCGCCATCACCTGTAGTTATGTCTATAGTAACTTTGCAGAATTCTTACCAAAGAAAGGCACACAGGGTGGGTTTATTGACTTGAGTTTAGCCAGGTATTTCTTAAAATGGTCCTGGCTGAGTTCCACGGCTTCTTCCAGGATTTTCTTTTTCCTTTCTGGGACTGCCTGTGGGTGCAGAACATAGGTTAGGCCCCGCCCACCAGTTTAGCTTCAGACCGAACGCTTGAGAGATACAAAATACACATTACAGCATTAAACACTGAGACCATTCTAAAACCTCCAAAAGTTGTGTGAGGGTGATAGTCAAGCACGATATCTGGCAAAATCACTGTCCTCTTTTCTGTTGCTTCTTGAAACACATTTTTATACACAGGCATTTGTGTCATTTGTTTCTGCCCATTTGATTCTCATTGCCTTTTTCTTTAATTTGCTGATTCTTGTGTTTTTTAATTCATGATTTCTTGTCATCTTCTTGGATTTCGTGGTTTTTGTGTTACTGGCATACAGCTGTGCTTACCTCAAAGGTGTGGTCGAGCCTGTAGACCGGGACAGAGTTGATGGCACTGACCACCTCCAGGACTCCGTTGAAGTTGTTGAGCTCCTGGAAAACCTGCAGGATCTCGATGACGCGTGTGAACACCGCCACCCTCTCATCCACGTTATCTGCCTCGACAATACATCTGACAGACAGACAGACAGACAGACACACATTTAAGTACTTTCTTCCCGATGAGGATAACCTCAATATTCACTGCTGCAGGCCTTTCTCGTAAAAATATGCGGTCACGAAAGATTAACCCGCAGAAATTGGGGTTAAATAAAACAGAAACATCAGATCTCGACACATTAGTCATGGAGGTATTTGGGTTCTCACTCACTTCTCGAACCACAGCGTGAGGTTAGTGGTGTGGCGGATCATGCGGAGCAAGTTGGGCGAGTTCTTCTCCTTGTCCTCTTTGGTCCAGACGCTGCCGACCAGCTCAGACGGCCTGACGGCTCTGTGGACCAGGCAGTTTGATCAGATGCAAACCAATGATCTGATTTGAACCTGATTAAGGCAATATTATGACTATAGCAAGCTTCATGTAAATGCTTTACTGCAGTGGTTCCCAACCACCGGGCCCCCGGACCACAACCACCGAGCCCCGGACCCTGTGCCGGAGCACAAAGCATTTGCTGCTGGGCCGCGAGGAGGTGGCAGGGAGAAGGGAAAGGGAGGGGGGAGTGAGAGCGAGAGAGAGTGAGAGCGAGAGAGAGTGGGAGAGGGACAGAGAAGGGGGGAGGGGGAGAGAGACTATCTGTGCACAATTAACTTGGCATTGTCTGTCTGTGCGGACTGCGGAGTGGCCAGCCTGCACCTTTCCAGCCCTGCGCCCACAACACACACCACAACACACACACACACACACCACAACACACAGACACGCACCACAACACACACACACGCACCACAACACACACACACACACACACACACACACACACACGCAAAAGGTCATCAAAGAGTGACAGCCCGCTGGCCAAAATAGATGTGTGAGTTGTAGCCAGCTTGAGAAACGTCGCTTGAGAGTTTCTTCAGAAGAGGTGGGGGAGATCAAACGAGACCTGACTAACCAGGATGACAGCGCGGAGTAAAAAAAAAACAACAACTTTGAACTTGGCGTGTACGAAGCCTGTAAAATGATGGTTGGGCTGAAACGTATGTTTGACGCAACATCTCAGCATTCTGGATCAAAGTCAAGGCTGAATATCATGAGATAACAGAGCCACAAATGAAGTGAAAACATGGCTTCTATTTCCAACATGTCTCTCCCTCCCATCACTCCCCGGTGATGGGACAGTCTTGGTCTTGCAAGTCCATGCAAGGAAAATAAGCGCCGTGTGTAATTATCCAATATGTCAGCCTGGGAATCCTACCTGGTAGGCTTTCCACCAGTCCAGTGGATTCCTATCAAGTGCTGCAGGCATTTCTTGCAAGTAGCTCTCCACTTTGGTTCAGGTCACTTGTGCAGTTTGGCTGCGATTCGTTAACCGCTAAGGTTCATCAATGTGATTCATAACCAATCATCAACATTTCAGACTATACCTCAAAGAATCATAGCCTTCCAACTAAACTAGCCTGACAATCACATACATGTAAACCCAGGTTATTGATGGAAAATGCTTGACTTCGAACACACGCACGCACGCACACACACACACACACACACACGCACACACGCACGCACAGGAGCATTTGGGTGACAAGTGTTTTGCTCAGGAACACCTTGACAGTAGTTGGTGAGGGTGGAGAACCCGTTTCTCACTCAGATTTCCAGCCAAGCTGGTCCAGGATTTGAACTGCCAACCTCCCCATCACAAACCTGCTCCTCTAAGCTCTACGCCCGCATCCACCTCGCCGTATCCACATGCACTGTAGCGGGAGAGACTCACCTGTAGAGCTCTGACTCGAGCAAGGTCAGCTGGCGGGCGATCTCTATGGGGTGAAGGGTCATGAGGTCAAACGTGTCAATCTGCCCCGCCCTGCTGATGTGCCACTCGATGGGAGGAGGCGGGCTCTCAAAGGTGATGTTGTGGCTGACGCCGTTGGACTGCGTCTGCAGCTTCCTCCTGATGATCTTATTGATGGACTCCACCCACTTCCTCATAGACTTCCCTAAAAAACAGATACAAGCTGTTACTTGCAGACTGTAACTCCACACTGCCGACAACTGTGTATCGCTGTATGTCACTAGTACAAATAGACAGGGAGATTAGGAGCTCTTGTTTGGTGGCACTTCAACAGGTTTGTGCACCGTCACGTGACTGAACCGGCGAGCCATCGAGTACGAAGCGGATCAAGTTGTCACCCAATAGAGTTGTGCCGATGTACGATGTCACTTAACATCAATGAGGGGCAGTGTCAGTGTCTATGTGCCTTTCATCGTGTGGCAATGCTGTGGGTTTGTTTCATCAATAGTGTCTTTTGAAAATAACATTTTCGCTTTTGCAATGTAGCCAATAGCCAAAACAACAAAGTCATTGAAGAGGTGTTGAGTACAATGATCATCAGCTGAGGCGGAAGAGGAAGACATGTTAAGTGAAGCTTACACACACACATACATACAACTTTCCAGAAGGCAGCGAACAAAAGTGTTTTTCGCAAATTTAAAGTGAGGAGAAAAGGTTTTGTTAAAAAAACCTTTTCTCCTCACTTTAAATTTGCTTGAACTCAGTAAAAAGTGTAGCAAGGCTAGTTTAGCCTGTGATTTTGAGCACATTTATACCCAAAATGTGTTTATTTTAAAACGTTTTTGTTCTTCAAAATGTGGACCGAAATTGTGAATGAAACACGCATTAATGAGACAGGACCGCTCAGCAGACAGCCCCTCTCCCGGCCCGATGTCATCGGCCATTGGAGATGTTTGATTGGTCTGAGGTAGAGGTCTTCACGGTAGGGCTGTCACAGTATTGATTTTTTCCATACCGCACAAATTAGCAGAGCCAATCAAACCGTCGCGGGTTACCGCAACCCCCCCCCCCCACAAAAAAATAAATAATAATCTGATGTTCTAAAATAATTGTTAATTGGTTCCTAAATAAACTTTTCGATTGCATTTATTCCTCTAGTAGTCTATTCTTTATAGCTCTATAGTCGATCTTTATTCCAAAGTTCTCATTAAGAGGTCGACTTTGCAGCAGCAGGAATATTTAATTGGTCGGCATTCAACAGACACGTTGCAAGGACACATTCATTATTGAAACACAGACAACATGCACACTCCTATCTGCATTTTTAGTACCCGGACCCTAATAAATATGCACCATACGGGTCTCGGGTCTGAGCAGACCCGTGAAGACCTCTAGTCCGAGGATGTGTAAATGGACACAGAGCAACCCCTACCACCGAACCAACTTGCCACACTCTCACACACACACACACACACACACACACACACACACACACACACACACACACACACACACACACACACACACACACACGTGTGAGTAAAAACTCTCAGTACCGACATTACAGAGCAAATAAAAGATCTTGCGGTGTCTAGGACTGACCTCGCAGTTGAATTTTGCTGGTGATGTATTCCTCTAATTTACTCCTCAGCTCTGGGTCGTTCTCAAAGTCGTAAAAATGATGTTCAACCCACTGACGGAAAACATTGAGAACCCTGTGAGGGAAAGACAGAACGGTATGAACACACACATGGAGCAGATAAAACATTGAGAACCCTGTGAAGGAAAGACAGAACGTATGAACTAGGGATGTTCATTTTGAAAATTTTCCAAAATCGATAATCGGTGAAAATTAACGATCAATTATCGATTATCGATCATATTAACTCATTCAGTGCCAGCCACTTTTGGAGAACGGATGCTCCCAGTGCCAGAGTTTTCAGAGCGTTTTCAGTGATTTCTCGAGGCCCACAGAATATTGTGTGATATTACTATGTAAACACCGAACACGCACAAGAACGAGCTGGCTCTATTGTATCATCAGCAAAAAAAAGTTTATTGATACCATTTTCCGTTCTTTAGTTATGAGCCGGAGAAGATAGGTTGTTTTCAGCGTTTTCAGGCTTTTCAAATTATTAGCTGAGATAATCCGCCTTTTGTGAAATGCAGCATTTCAAGCACATTCACTGAGTCTGAAGATAATATTTTCTGATGTAGTGACGTAGTTGTTGTGTGATGCCCTGCGTGCACCACCCCCCTCCCCCCCTCCCCCCGTAAACTCCTCCCCACACTGCACACAGCCTCACGCAACCATTATATTTTCGGAGTGCTGCGTTTGTGTGCTGCTGTCGGCTCTCAGCGCCACAGCAGGGAAGAGCCAACCCGGATTGCTGAATGGTTTGGCGTCAGGGGCTGCTTTCCTGGCTGCTAATCGGTTGGAGAAACTATACAGACAGACAGACAGACAGACAGGGACAGAGGGGCTCAGTTGTGAGCGCGGATTGACTCCTGTTCGGAGCCAATGTCAGCTCCCGCGACAGAGCAAATGGCTCTGGGAGCATGCATCGGGTTGTCTTTGATCCACGGCTTTTAGGCTGTTTCTCGGACCTGTCTCTAATCTGGACTGCACCGAGCAAGCACTGTCGCCACCTAATGAGTCCGTAAAATAGGTTATACACCTCCAATAGCTACTATAGTTGTACAGGAGCTGCGGAAGGCTTTGATCGACGTCCCACCGTCAAAAAACGCATTGGACGTCGAAGGACGTCCGTGGCATTCTACGTCACTATTTAATTGGACGTCGAAGGACGTCCATGGCATTCAATGAGTTAATACTTAGAATTTTTTTTTTTTTTTTTTTTTTACAAAATGAATGCCTATGGCAGAAAATACGAAATACAACGTGTTCTCCTCAATGAACTCTTTATTTCAATGTGTCTCCTCTCCAACACTGCTGTCCCCGGCGCATGCCGGTGTGAATTTCCCATGTTTAAAACAGTTTTGTTGGCACAAAGGCCCGTGCCCAGCCAGAAAACTAGAGACTATATGAAGCTCCACCTCACGTTAGTCGGCTGTGCAATGGAGTGGGGCGAGGAGGAACGAATTCCACCCAAACCTAGTCCAATTTTTTTTTTTTTTTTTTTTTTTTTTTTTTTAATAATTAAAAAATCGATCCAAATGCCACAGGATCGATTCCAATCCTTAACGATCAATTATCGATTTTCGATAATTGATGAACATCCCTAGTATGAACACACACATGGAGCAGATCATCCACAGTCCACAATACATTCCACCACAGCATCCTGTGGGGTCCAATTAGCTTTTAAAGGGATATTCCACATGTTTTTATGTGGGGTTGTATGAGGTACTTGCTGACAGTCAGTGTACTACATGCAGTAGAATGCAGACAGCGTGGTGCCAGTTTGGAGAAATGGAGAGCCGCTGTGTCAGGCAGGTAGAGCTGTCTGCTGAGTGTGAACAGGGTCACAAGCAAAAACGTAGAAAAACAGCAGGAAAAAAACATCAAATGTTTCCACACTGCTCTCCTGGCATCATCCAAAAGCCCTGAGATGCAAAGTTGACTTGAAAAGAAATCATTTACACCCTGTTTCGATCTGAAACCTGCACTGTAGCCAGGTGCTCAAATATCAGGTGAGGCTCCTGTAGCCGACTACAGTGAAGATTTCAGCTAAAAACAGGGTGTCAATTATGTCTTTTCAAGTCAACTTGGCATCTTAGGGCTTGTGGAGACTTGGATTATGCCAGGTGAGCAGTATGGAAGCTTTTTTCTTTTTTTTTTCTGTTGCTTTTTTGGGGGTTTTGCTCGTGAGCCTGTTCACAGTCACACTCAGCAGACAGCTCTACTTGCCTGATGCGGCCGGTCTCCATTCCTCCAAACTGGGACCACGCTGGCTGCATTCTACTGCATGTAGTGTAGTACACTGACTGTCGGCAAGTACCTCATACAACCCCACATAAAAAAAATCACAACTATCCCTTTAATTGCAAGCATTAGTAATTAGATTACCGTGCATGCAATGTAAACAAAGTTTTTCATCCTCTGGCCATGTTCATTAGGTAACCCACTTATCAGCCACAGTCTGCTGGTGCCTAGAGTTAATAACGTAAGTTAGGATCTCTAAATGAACAAGGCTCTTCTGTAATGCTGTGCACTACAGTACAGCATCCTAATAAAGGCAAACAGAAATAACAAACATTTTTGATTTTTGAAAGAGGAAAGGCCATCTGTATTTGTGATATTTTAACCTCCATTGAATACCTTGGTTTGAATAAAAGGCAAGGCTCTGTTACTTACTTTAATCTATAGACCACCCAAGATTAATAATTAGTTTTTTTTTAATTACGTCTCATTTTATGCCAAAATATTAAACAATACATTACCTAGATTACTTTAACACCCATTTGTCCAACCCAGACAAGATTTTACAAACCTTATTGAATCCCGATAGGATATTTTGTTGTTATGTTAGTGAATTTTCCTACACAAGGGACAAACCATTGACTTAGTGCTGCTTTCTGCCATTACCCCCAAATAATGCTGATGCTAATGACACATTATCTGTCTGCCAGTTTCCCACCTGAAGTTATACCTCATGTGAAACTAACATGCACCTGTCTGAAGTTATACCTCATGTGAAACTAACATGCATCTGTCTGAAGTTATACCTCATGTGAAACTAACATGCACCTGTCTGAAGTTATACCTCATGTGAAACTAACATGCACCTGTCTGAAGTTATACCTCATGTGAAACTAACATGCACCTGTCTGAAGTTATACCTCATGTGAAACTAACATGCACCTGTCTGAAGTTATACCTCATGTGAAACTAACATGCACCTGTCTGAAGTTATACCTCATGTGAAACTAACATGCACCTGTCTGTTTCCCCCCTGAAGTTATACCTCATGTGAAACTAACATGCACCTGTCTGTTTCCCCCCTGAAGTTATACCTCATGTGAAACTAACATGCACCTGTCTGTCTGAAGTTATACCTCATGTGAAACTAACATGCACCTGTCTGTCTGAAGTTATACCTCATGTGAAACTAACATGCACCTGTCTGTCTGAAGTTATACCTCATGTGAAACTAACATGCACCTGTCTGTCTGAAGTTATACCTCATGTGAAACTAACATGCACCTGTCTGTCTGAAGTTATACCTCATGTGAAACTAACATGCACCTGTCTGAAGTTATACCTCATGTGAAACTAACATGCACCTGTCTGCCTGAAGTTATACCTCATGTGAAACTAACATGCACCTGTCTGTCTGAAGTTATACCTCATGTGAAACTAACATGCACCTGTCTGAAGTTATACCTCATGTGAAACTAACATGCATCTGTCTGAAGTTATACCTCATGTGAAACTAACATGCACCTGTCTGCCTGAAGTTATACCTCATGTGAAACTAACATGCACCTGTCTGTCTGAAGTTATACCTCATGTGAAACTAACATGCACCTGTCTGTCTGAAGTTATACCTCATGTGAAACTAACATGCACCTGTCTGCCCCCCTGAAGTTATACCTCATGTGAAACTAACATGCACCTGTCTGTCTGAAGTTATACCTCATGTGAAACTAACATGCACCTGTCTGTCTGAAGTTATACCTCATGTGAAACTAACATGCACCTGTCTGCCTGAAGTTATACCTCATGTGAAACTAACATGCACCTGTCTGCCTGAAGTTATACTTCATGTGAAACTAACATGCACCTGTCTGCCTGAAGTTATACTTCATGTGAAACTAACATGCACCTGTCTGCCTGAAGTTATACCTCATGTGAAACTAACATGCACCTGTCTGAAGTTATACCTCATGTGAAACTAACATGCACCTGTCTGCCTGAAGTTATACTTCATGTGAAACTAACATGCACCTGTCTGCCTGAAGTTATACCTCATGTGAAACTAACATGCACCTGTCTGAAGTTATACCTCATGTGAAACTAACATGCACCTGTCTGCCTGAAGTTATACTTCATGTGAAACTAACATGCACCTGTCTGCCTGAAGTTATACCTCATGTGAAACTAACATGCACCTGTCTGAAGTTATACCTCATGTGAAACTAACATGCACCTGTCTGCCCCCCCTGAAGTTATACCTCATGTGAAACTAACATGCACCTGTCTGCCTGAAGTTATACCTCATGTGAAACTAACATGCACCTGTCTGCCTGAAGTTATACCTCATGTAAAACTAACATGCACCTGTCTGTCTGAAGTTATACCTCATGTGAAACTAACATGCACCTGTCTGCCCCCCCTGAAGTTATACCTCATGTGAAACTAACATGCACCTGTCTGTCTGAAGTTATACCTCATGTGAAACTAACATGCACCTGTCTGAAGTTATACCTCATGTGAAACTAACATGCACCTGTCTGCCCCCCCTGAAGTTATACCTCATGTGAAACTAACATGCACCTGTCTGTCTGAAGTTATACCTCATGTGAAACTAACATGCACCTGTCTGTCTGAAGTTATACCTCATGTGAAACTAACATGCACCTGTCTGCCTGAAGTTATACCTCATGTGAAACTAACATGCACCTGTCTGTCTGAAGTTATACCTCATGTGAAACTAACATGCACCTGTCTGCCTGAAGTTATACCTCATGTGAAACTAACATGCACCTGTCTGTCTGAAGTTATACCTCATGTGAAACTAACATGCACCTGTCTGCCTGAAGTTATACCTCATGTGAAACTAACATGCACCTGTCTGTCTGAAGTTATACCTCATGTGAAACTAACATGCACCTGTCTGCCCCCCCTGAAGTTATACCTCATGTGAAACTAACATGCACCTGTCTGTCTGAAGTTATACCTCATGTGAAACTAACATGCACCTGTCTGCCTGAAGTTATACCTCATGTGAAACTAACATGCACCTGTCTGTCTGAAGTTATACCTCATGTGAAACTAACATGCACCTGTCTGCCTGAAGTTATACCTCATGTGAAACTAACATGCATCTGTCTGTCTGAAGTTATACCTCATGTGAAACTAACATGCACCTGTCTGTCTGAAGTTATACCTCATGTGAAACTAACATGCACCTGTCTGAAGTTATACCTCATGTGAAACTAACATGCACCTGTCTGTCTGAAGTTATACCTCATGTGAAACTAACATGCACCTGTCTGCCTGAAGTTATACCTCATGTGAAACTAACATGCACCTGTCTGAAGTTATACCTCATGTGAAACTAACATGCACCTGTCTGTCTGAAGTTATACCTCATGTGAAACTAACATGCACCTGTCTGTCTGAAGTTATACCTCATGTGAAACTAACATGCACCTGTCTGTCTGAAGTTATACCTCATGTGAAACTAACATGCACCTGTCTGAAGTTATACCTCATGTGAAACTAACATGCACCTGTCTGTCTGAAGTTATACCTCATGTGAAACTAACATGCACCTGTCTGTCTGAAGTTATACCTCATGTGAAACTAACATGCACCTGTCTGTCTGAAGTTATACCTCATGTGAAACTAACATGCACCTGTCTGAAGTTATACCTCATGTGAAACTAACATGCACCTGTCTGTCTGAAGTTATACCTCATGTGAAACTAACATGCACCTGTCTGCCTGAAGTTATACCTCATGTGAAACTAACATGCACCTGTCTGCCTGAAGTTATACCTCATGTGAAACTAACATGCACCTGTCTGTCTGAAGTTATACCTCATGTGAAACTAACATGCACCTGTCTGTCTGAAGTTATACCTCATGTGAAACTAACATGCACCTGTCTGCCGGCTTGAGTTTTGAACTGTTTCTGCTAGTACGCTTTCAGAGACTTTTATTGCAGCTGCCATTAACTGCAGCAATCCAACAGAGGAGCTCTCCGTTTTTATAGTACCACACAGACTACTAGACTACTCTTGACTCTGCTGCTCCTTATAAGGGTAAGTCGCCTAATACTAAACTACTGCCATGGCTCCTCCATGGGAACATTCGGGCCTTAACAGGAGAGTGTAAGAGAGCCAAACGACAGCGGAAGGCAAAGAGACTAGAAATCTTTCATGGCATTTTGAAAAGACCTCATTAGAAAATATGAGGAAGCAGTTAAAGACGCTAGCACTGCTACAGTTTATCTATGGTTTTAGAGAAGGTTGTTCCAAGCCAACTAATAGGTTTTCTGAATTAAGGAGAAGAGAGCAATTCACAGCACAGAGACTTTTCTCGTTAAAGTGACGTTGTTTTAGCAGCAGATGTGGGTGAAAGTTTGATTTGAATCCTTTTAGATTGTAGCTCAGTCTTTCACACTGTAGATCCAGCTATTTTAATTGACCTCACATTCTGTTTTGGCATCAAGGACAGAGCAATTAATTGATTCGGCTCATACCAATCAAATATAACACTTTTATTTTGATAGATTTTTTGTGTGCTGTACTCTTAACTTTTTATCATGTGGTGACTTCTTGTTTTAAGCATTTAATGACCATTCAGATTCGGATTCACTTTAATAGCCACAGTAAGTAATCAGATTACATACGAGGATTTTGACTTAGTGCAAGTATACAGCATGGCGATCACATCAATAGCAGAAGACAAAAACAACAGAGCCATAGTCACGCCTACTTCCTGTTGCAGCATACGAAAGACAATCATTTTTTGATCCTGTTTAAATTGTGCCATGAAGTACACATTATGAGGTTTGTCAATTTAAACAATAAGTTCGCAAGTCATGAAAGTCGCAGTTTGTCATGAAACTGAAATGTAACACTTAGTTTTGTATGAAACCGTTCAAACTACATCTCTCGTCTCGCACAATATACAGTACGTCACACCAACAGCAACATGGACTGGCGGGAAAGAATGGTATGACTTAACCGACGGGCAGCATTTCCGCTAGAAAAAAGTGGTCCTGGACATTTCTGTCCTGGAGGATTTCAGTTTAACGGACAGAAGGCACAAATTAATCGACAACTATTTTGATAATCGATTAATCGTTATGATCTTGGGCTTGGGAAACACTGATCGTCATTTGCTACCATTTTTTTACATTTTATAGACCAAACAACTAATCAATTAATCGAGAAGATAATCGACAGATTAATCGATTATCAAAATAATCGTTAGTTGCAGCCCTACAATTGATAGCAGGCTATAGCCTCTAATCTGGAGATTGCCGTAAATTCCCTGTGCCATCCATGCTTCTGACCAGTCAATCAAACTGAAGGGCCCAAAATGCAAGCTTGGGGGAGAAATGTTTGCGTGCCGTGCAGCGTCGATGCTGATACACGCTGCATTGCATGCCGAGTCTCAGGCAAGAGCCCACTAATTCCACAAAGGGGATTGTTAAATGGTGCCCGCAGTGGAATTCGCAGGGGGTTGTCTGAGACGATGAATGAGAAAAACGAAAGCGGAGTCATGAAAAAAAATAAAAATAATTGATAAATAAAAATAAAATATACATAAAAATAAATATGGATATATTCCACAAAACCTGGGACCCCCTAATAAACTATGTGAATAGTTGACCTGGAACTGTGGACTGTCCTATAATGAATGGTGCACCTTTTTTGTTTTTGCTTATATGTTTTTTGTGATCCGTTTGATTTTGGTTTTGTTCTGTCTATGGTTATTTTTGGGATTCTTTTTCTGTGGATATTTGTGACTCGAGATAATTGTATACTGATATCATATCTGATAAATTAAAAAGTTACAAATAAAGTGTTATATAAAAAATAAAAATAAAGGATATAATGCTCACATCACCGGCAAGTGCTTTCAGTTCTCAGATGAAGGCTACAGGTAACTAACAGCCTATTCTTACCTTTTCTTCCATCAGTAAATGAAACTTCACCAGCTGAGCTCGTGAAGTTTAAAGGATGGGTTTTCCGTGGGGAATATGAATATATATTAAATCTCACGCCCCTAAGGTTTTCGAATCCGTTGAAATTTTTGAAATTGGAGGTTTACTCACAGAGATATCAACCGAAATCCACTCTGTGTGTGGGGGGGGGTGGTGGGGGGGAGGTGCGGGTGCGGGGACTCGAAATACTACATTTCCCACAATGCACTGGGCTCGCGTGGCCTTCGTTTTTATGCCCACCCCTCAGGCATTTGGCTGATATCAAACTCCAGTAGGTGGCGGTAATGCACATATATGTTTGCCAACCGCCATAAAACTCAAAGAAGAAGAAGAAGAAGGCTTCGACAATAAAATATACAAAGAACAAGAAATAAATCGAAAATAAAATTGCCTCCAAATTGCACCAAATGTAAACGGTAGTATATATGTCGGGAGATGTCTTCATAAAAAAAAATTCATGCAATTTAAGGCATTTTCGTAGGAGTTACGCGCATCTGATGTTGTAACTATTTTCTGTAAAAATGTGTAAAAACGGGTACATTGCTCAGCGTTGATTTCGTTACTTCAACCCACCTACTACTAGATGTAAAATTTGACGAGCTTTCCAATGCCGCCAGTCCCGTGTCGATTAGTGCTTCCGTTCCCGAGATAATGGTCTCTTTGCAAGGAACTATGGGAAGCTAATATTAGCTACAGCAGGCTAGGCGGTTGAAAAGATGGCTGCCTTTTGGTTTTTGTCAAGGCCTCTGAAGGGGCGTGGAGGACCTCTAGAGGCGGGACCATGGCCAACAACAGTTGTAGTTCATAGGTGCACGACTTCCGCAAGGCGGACTTAGGCCAGATGACGCGAAACGCGTCGGCTGGCCCAAAAAATATGTGAGAGATGCTTGATATCTCTGGGAGTGAAGCTCCAATTTCAAGAATTTCAACGGATTCGAAAACCTTAGGGGCGTGAGATTTAATATATATTCATATTCCCCACGGAAAACCCATCCTTTAATTAGCCTATAATTGTCCATTCTACTGCTTTTAATAACATTTTCGTCGTCACTGAGTGACAATAACGTTAAGACGCGTTTGGTTTCAGAAAATACATTTTAAGGTTTGATTCATGTCTCGTCTCTGCATGTCGGTATGCAGGTGTGTTAACCTGCCCGTCCACCTGTTGAGAAGGAGCTGCTGAGCAAGGCGCGCCGCACATTCACACCTACATCAATGATACCCGTTAATTCTACTAAATGATGCACCAACAATACTTATTTTCCTCAGATTTATGATATATGCAGTTACAGCTCTTTGGCCTTGTAAGTCAGTACAAGAAGAAACAACTGCGACAGAATCGGCTCTGATTGGCCGGTTGTCTTCTTACCTGAGTTGGACCGGCTGAACGTATTCCTTCCGGAACCTCTGGAGCTCGGCTGCCATTGGCTGATCACCGTTCCAGAGAGCCTGTCTGTCGGCCTCGGTCGGCTCGGGCTCAGGGATCTCAATCCTAGGAAAATGAATGATCTTTCAGCATACCTACAAAACCATGTCATCTCTAATTATATGATATCCATGTTCCTGCCTCCTGCCATCTGCAAACTGCAGGTAAAGTTCTATGGTGAAACAAGTGAGGACATTTTGAACACAATCAATCGTCATAACGGTAAAAATGACAAAAATAAGGCCAGAGTCGAAAATAACCAGACCTATATTTTAAACATCTACAGCAGTGGTTCTTTGGCTTCAGTACCCCGTTTCCCTGATTTCTGCATCCACGTACCCCTTTACCCGACTACATTTTGCTTAGAAAAGTGCAAGAGAAAACTATAGCATATGATAACCCACCTTTTGAAGAATATAACATTACAAATAAGAAATGCCGTGAAAGAGTTGCAATGAGTGCCTCCTGAGCAGATTTATTTGAAGGTTTCATTTATTTTCATGATTTATTCTGACATTTTTCCATTTTCCCCTTTCTCTCAAGTACTCCCTGTAGTACCTCCACGTACCACGTACGACGGTTTGGGAACGACTGATCTACAGCAATGACAATTGTGGTGAAAGGACGCCTCCTCCGACAATACAGTACCTGTCTATCAGCAGGCTGAGCAGCTCCTGCGGCTTGCAGAAGGATCGGTATGTGGTGAGAAACGTCCGCACAAAGTTAGGATCTAGAGGGGCAAGGACACAGGAGTCAAGTAATAATGCAGAGAATGAAGGAAACGAGGGCTTTCAACACATGATCATAAATCAAATAAAAAAATCTAATTGCCCTAAATGTTAATATTTCAAATATCTTTCTTTTCCACAAGAAGACCTGCTGCAGCAACTTACCAGCGTACATGTGGTAGGTGAGCCTCTCTATGAGCTTGACCACTGTGCCGGCTTTGATGATGGGGATGCCGGTTTTGCTCTGCACTCTGTCCTCGAACACAATGTTCTCCTCAGAGTCCTGCACGGCGAAGCGGTAAACCTCCGGGGAGGGCAGTCTGAGCGGCTGAGCCTGCTCCTCGTGCTGCAGCACCGTGTCCAGCATGCGGTCCAGAGTGGAGCGGTACTGCAGAGTCACCAGCGCCGCCATCCACGCCGCCTTCTCCTCGGCCGTCCGCGCGCAGAACACGGCACAGTTCTCGTCCTTGCCTATCAGTTCAAAGGCGTGCCGCAGCTCCGGCGAGTCCTCGCGGTCCACGATGCGGATCTTCCTCAGGACGAACTTCTCCTTCAGCCGGTACTCCGCCCCGCTGCCCGAGCCGGGCAGTCGTGAGCTCTGATTGGCCTTGCAGCTGATCATGAGGCCGTCAAACAGGAAGTTGTGCCGCTCGTGCTTGGCGCCCGCGCGCAGCAGCGGCCCCTCCAGGATGAACTCGCTGCAGCACTGGCCGATGTCTTTGCCCTCCCAGCCGTCGATGCTTTTCTGGATCTCGTTCATGCGTTTGATGGCGAGCTGTTTGCTACGAACCTGCCTGCTGTACAGGCGGTACATGGGCTCGCTGGAGGAGGAGGAGGAGGAGGGAGTATCGGCGTCAGAAAATGGAGTCAAAACGCATAATGCAACAATTAAGCCACAGAGATATCACGAGTGAAAAAAACATGGGCCCATGCGGTGCAGTTGCATATCTTTTGCACCGTCAGGTTTTTGGTAGAATTGTTAATATTGTGAATTGTATTTTGTGAAGCTTCAAATTGCAACCAATTTCCCCCACTGGGCATAATGATAGACAGACTTGTTTTGTAATGTAGACTAAATAAATGCCTGTAGATTATGCTCACCCGGGTTTACGGCGGGGCTGGTGTTTGCCGTAGATACGCTCCACGCTAGACTGAAGGTTAAGCAGTGCTGTGATGGCCTGTTTCAGACACTCTCTGTCATCCTGGTCTTCACTGCGCTCCTGGAGTTGCTGCAAAATGAGCAGAAAACACAACAAATATGTCACTCACTATACTTCAGAACACAAAACCCAACCCATTTGGATAAATGGCAGGGCAGCGTTAGGGATTGCCAGTTACATTTTGACGGAAGGGCTTTTCATGAAACAGACTATATAATAAACTATTATGTAGTTTAGTTTATATCAAACTATAGCACAGTTGGCATATACCGTAATCTCTTGTGGCAAAGAGATGCACACACAATCAGTAAATCAGTAAATTGTAAATTTAGAGGAATTCAAAATGAAATCAATAATTAATAAGCCCTGGCCTAATGCTGTTTAACCTTTTAGTGTAGCAGTGTAAACCCAGCCTTCAACGTGACATCACAGACTATGCCTATAGCGTAAGTTTCTTGGTGACTGATAGTACATAGAAGGCTGGGTTTACCCAGGCTAGTGTAAACCAGTCTATTAAAAAATGATTTAGCCGAAGCAGAATATGAATGCGGAGATTCAGAGACACATGATATGATAATCAGGGCGGGAAAAGGCTGATGGCTAACAAACCCTGGGACAAAACAGGAAGTAGGCCACAGTGTTTGGTCCTAGAGCGACTTCACCATGGCAACAGCTTCTCTAACCAACATTCTAAATCTAACAATCAGATCAGTTGAATAGCAAATATGTCGATCCAATATGTGCAATTCAAACATGCAAATGCTCTAAATCAAACATGGATGTAGTACTATAGAGTGATATCATGAACACATTAATATGGGTTGTGATTGTTCCTTCTTTTTTTACTGCATTTTATTTTGACAAAGTAGTCTCGCTGGCCAGCCTCCCCTAGCCTAGGTAAACCCAGCCACCACGTGACCTGAGAACAGGTCTGAGAGCAGGTCACGTGGGGGATGGGTTTACCCAGGCTAAGCCTCCCCTCCCTACAGTGAGATGAGTCTGGCGGCGCAGCTCTCCATAGTGGGATTGCGATGCGCGGCGCATAGCGGCAGTGCCCTTGGAAAATACTTTCCAACAATCCAACTTGCCATTTTCAGCATGTAGCAACGAGCTAGCGTGTAGGTTTCTGCCGTTAGCTTGCTAGCTAGTTAGCGTTGTTGTTTTCACTGAGGCGGCAGGGCACTATTTACAGCGACACACAGGGAGGAGGGAGCGGAAGCCGCTCTGATTGACATGGTCGGAGCCAATGACAGAGCTTGTAATAAGCCGGGAGCGGACATCCGGCAGCGACTGAAACAGTCGCTCCAATGGGGAGCAGCTGTAGAGCAGGGGAGGGCTTATCCCAGTTGCCTGCTTCCGTGCAGCCAGACGACTCTCCCGGAAGGGAGGGGAGGCTGGCCAGCGAGACTATTGACAAAGTAATCTCCCGTTAGAAATGAATGGCTGTGTCATTTGTGCACAAAGAGCGAAACTGAAACGATCTCATGAATCCGTGGTACTGCTGTGACCTGACATACCTGCAGCAAGTCAAAGTAGTGCAGACAGTGGTACACTGGAACCATCATGAGCTGAGGAAGCACATACTGGACCGCTTCTTTGAAGCCCTCTGCAACCGACTGGAGAGACAAACACACACACCAGCTGTTAAGAGACGGGATTATGGAAGGATATCAATCAACCATGTGACTGAAGACGACAAACTCGTTTCGGTTCTCACTCACAAAGCCAAGCCAAAGTTGTGATTTATGAAAAATACTCAAAACCATTAATTTGGTATGTTATACCAACACCGATTTCTATTATTATCCAAGGTTTGAACACTCATCATTTTCTTATGTTTTTCTTTGATCATTTAAACTAAGTTCAAGACAATCTAGGATGACATAAAAAAATATAGGAATGAGGGCCAAGTTCCTTGTGTGTGCTTGAGGTAAATTCATTTATACTGCCAAGTGTAATCATTCACAATTCACAATAAAGTTTTAGCGCATAATAGAAAAAAAAGCAAAACAACAAATTGAAGTGTAATAAATGTATATGAGTAAGTCCAAAGAAATGTCTATAATGAGGCCCAATCAGAGCAGCCGAGGTTGGCGCGTAACGAGTGGGGCTTCAGGGTAACCGGAGAGGGGGTTGTCACTTGTCATAGTATCCATTTAAATCTCCCGTTCCCCTGATAGAAGACTCACAATCAATACTCGAGTACTCAGACTCCACAGGAGCGCCCACACTGTCTGTGCAGAGAGGAGCGGGGAGGGGGAGGGGGGGGGGAGCACCCACACTGTCTGTGCAGAGAGGGGAGGGGGGAGCGCCCACACTGTCTGTGCAGAGAGGCGTGGGGAGGGGGGGGAGCGCCCACACTGTCTGTGCAGAGAAGGGAGGGGGGAGCGCCCACACTGTCTGTGCAGAGAGGGGAGGGGGAGCGCCCACACTGTCTGTGCAGAGAGGCGTGGGGAGGGGGGGGGAGCGCCCACACTGTCTGTGCAGAGAGGCGCGGGGAGGGGGGGGGGCGCCCACACTGTCTGTGCAGAGAGGAGCGGGGGAGGGGGGGGGAGCGCCCACACTGTCTGTGCAGAGAGGCGCGGGGAGGGGGGGGAGCGCCCACACTGTCTGTGCAGAGAGGAGCGGGGAGGGGGGGGAGCGCCCACACTGTCTGTGCAGAGAGGAGCGGGGAGGGGGGGGAGCGCCCACACTGTCTGTGCAGAGAGGAGCGGGGAGGGGGGGGAGCGCCCACACTGTCTGTGCAGAGAGGAGCGGGGAGGGGGGGGGAGCGCCCACACTGTCTGTGCAGAGAGGAGCGGGGAGGGGGGGGAGCGCCCACACTGTCTGTGCAGAGAGGAGCGGGGAGGGGGGGGGAGCGCCCACACTGTCTGTGCAGAGAGGAGCGGGGAGGGGGGGGAGCGCCCACACTGTCTGTGCAGAGAGGCATGGGGAGGGAGGGGGGGGAGCGCCCACACTGTCTGTGCAGAGGGGAGGGGAGGGGGGGAGCGCCCACACTGTCTGTGCAGAGAGGAGCGGGGGAGCGGCCACACTGTCTGTGCAGAGAGGAGCGGGGAGAGGGGGGAGCGCCCACACTGTCTGTGCAGAGAGGAGCGGGGAGAGGGGGGAGCGCCCACACTGTCTGTGCAGAGAGGAGCGGGGAGGGAGTACCCACACTGTCTGTGCAGAGAGGAGCGGGGAGGGGGGGGGAGTACCTACACTGTCTGTGCAGAGAGGCATGGGGGGGGGGGGGGGGGAGTACCCACACTGTCTGTGCAGAGAGGAGCGGGGAGGGGGGGGGGAGTACCCACACTGTCTGTGCAGAGAGGCATGGGGGGGGGGGGGGGGGGGGGAGTACCCACACTGTCTGTGCAGAGAGGCGTGGGGAGGGGGGGGGGGGTACCCACACTGTCTGTGCAGAGAGGCGTGGGGAGGGGGGGGGGGGTACCCACACTGTCTGTGCAGAGAGGAGCGGGGAGGGGGGGGGGGGGGGAGTACCCACACTGTCTGTGCAGAGAGGAGCGGGGAGGGGGGGGGGGGGTACCCACACTGTCTGTGCAGAGAGGCGTGGGGAGGGGGGGGGGGGTACCCACACTGTCTGTGCAGAGAGGAGCGGGGAGGGGGGGGGGGGGGGGGAGTACCCACACTGTCTGTGCAGAGAGGCGTGGGGAGGGGGGGGGGGGGGGGAAGTACCCACACTGTCTGTGCAGAGAGGCGTGGGGGAGGGGGGGGGGGGAGAGAACGCTTGTGAACATGTAAAATAAAGAGAAATACAGAGACAGAGCGTTTTAGTTGCCTGCTGCATACTGATGGACATCCTGGGAACAATGTCCCAAGTAAATTATTATGTTTATATGATTGAGGATTTATATGATGTATTATTATTATATGATTATGTTCATATATGTCAGCATCATCCACTACATTTACATTTCTATACATATATTATGTTTGCGGTCAATAAAAAATAAAAACTTATTTGATAGGACAGTAGGCAGACAGATACGGTGGGGAGAGAAGAGAGAGAGAGGATGACATGCGGCAAAGGACCACGGGTCGGATTGGAACCCGGGTCGGCTGCTCAAAGGACTAAGCCTTTGTGGCACGTGCTCTACCAGGTGAGTCACTCTCCAAATGCTCTCTGCTTCAAAGATATGTACACTTTACATTTGATAAAATAATAGTATATAAACTCAACATAAAGCCGTCTTTTTGAGAGTGAAGCTGCTAAGCCAGATATGAATTTGACAAATGAAAAGAGGCGTTTAATTGCATTTTGTGTTGGAAGTCAGCTGTGTGCCTTCCATCATCAGTCAGTAAAGAGGAGCATGCAGCATAGCAGCAGTAACCTACATAGAAGCACACAAACACACTGGGAATATACAGCATGGCTATGAGAACAAGATGTACCCATTTCAGAGGTACAGGGCAGACTGAACCTCATTCTTGCTCTTTTGCCGTCTTAATTTACAGCTTATTTTCAACATGTAATGTTGCCTCAGGCCACAGACCCCCCCCCCCCCCTCCGCAGTGTAGCTGCCTGTTCTATTTTTAAAAGGCGATGTAATTTACCCACAATAGCAGACGCTGCAGAGTGCTCGACAGACACATCTATCTGACAGAGAGCAGGGAGGGAGGGACACATCTATCTGACAGAGAGCAGGGAGGGAGGGACAGACACATCTATCTGACAGAGAGCAGGGAGGGAGGGGGGGAGGGACAGACACATCTATCTGACAGAGAGCAGGGAGGGAGGGACAGACACATCTATCTGACAGAGAGCAGGGAGGGAGGGGGGGAGGGACAGACACATCTATCTGACAGAGAGCAGGGAGGGAGGGACAGACACATCTATCTGACAGAGAGCAGGGAGGGACAGACACATCTATCTGACAGAGAGCAGGGAGGGAGGGACACATCTATCTGACAGAGAGCAGGGAGGGAGGGACAGACACATCTATCTGACAGAGAGCAGGGAGGGACAGACACATCTATCTGACAGAGAGCAGGGAGGGAGGGACACATCTATCTGACAGAGAGCAGGGAGGGAGGGGGGGAGGGACAGACACATCTATCTGACAGAGAGCAGGGAGGGACAGACACATCTATCTGACAGAGAGCAGGGAGGGAGGGACAGACACATCTATCTGACAGAGAGCAGGGAGGGAGGGACAGACACATCTATCTGACAGAGAGCAGGGAGGGAGGGGGGGAGGGACAGACACATCTATCTGACAGAGAGCAGGGAGGGAGGGACAGACACATCTATCTGACAGAGAGCAGGGAGGGACAGACACATCTATCTGACAGAGAGCAGGGAGGGAGGGACACATCTATCTGACAGAGAGCAGGGAGGGAGGGACAGACACATCTATCTGACAGAGAGCAGGGAGGGAGGGACAGACACATCTATCTGACAGAGAGCAGGGAGGGAGGGACAGACACATCTATCTGACAGAGAGCAGGGAGGGACAGACACATCTATCTGACAGAGAGCAGGGAGGGAGGGACACATCTATCTGACAGAGAGCAGGGAGGGAGGGGGGGAGGGACAGACACATCTATCTGACAGAGAGCAGGGAGGGAGGGAGGGACAGACACATCTATCTGACAGAGAGCAGGGAGGGACAGACACATCTATCTGACAGAGAGCAGGGAGGGAGGGACAGACACATCTATCTGACAGAGAGCAGGGAGGGAGGGACAGACACATCTATCTGACAGAGAGCAGGGAGGGAGGGAGGGACAGACACATCTATCTGACAGAGAGCAGGGAGGGACAGACACATCTATCTGACAGAGAGCAGGGAGGGAGGGACACATCTATCTGACAGAGAGCAGGGAGGGAGGGGGGGAGGGACAGACACATCTATCTGACAGAGAGCAGGGAGGGAGGGAGGGACAGACACATCTATCTGACAGAGAGCAGGGAGGGACAGACACATCTATCTGACAGAGAGCAGGGAGGGAGGGACAGACACATCTATCTGACAGAGAGCAGGGAGGGAGGGACAGACACATCTATCTGACAGAGAGCAGGGAGGGAGGGAGGGACAGACACATCTATCTGACAGAGAGCAGGGAGGGAGGGACAGACACATCTATCTGACAGAGAGCAGGGAGAGAGGGAGGGACAGACACATCTATCTGACAGAGAGCAGGGAGGGAGGGACACATCTATCTGACAGAGAGCAGGGAGGGAGGGACAGACACATCTATCTGACAGAGAGCAGGGAGGGAGGGACACATCTATCTGACAGAGAGCAGGGAGGGAGGGACACATCTATCTGACAGTGAGCAGGAGGGAGGGACAGACACATCTATCTGACAGAGCAGGGAGGGAGGGACACATCTATCTGACAGTGAGCAGGAGGGAGGGACAGACACATATATCTGACAGAGAGCAGGGAGGGAGGGACACATCTATCTGACAGAGAGCAGGGAGGGAGGGACACATATATCTGACAGAGAGCAGGGAGGGAGGGACACATCTATCTGACAGAGAGCAGGGAGGGAGGGACAGACACATCTATGTGACAGAGAGCAGGGAGGGAGGGACAGATACATCTATCTGACAGAGAGCAGGGAGGGAGGGACAGACACATCTATCTGACAGAGAGCAGGGAGGGAGGGACACATCTATCTGACAGAGTAGGGAGGGAGGGAGGGACAGACACATCTATCTGACAGAGAGCAGGGAGGGAGGGACAGACACATATATCTGACAGAGAGCAGGGAGGGAGGGAGGGACACATCTATCTGACAGAGAGCAGGGAGGGAGGGACAGACACATCTATCTGACAGAGCAGGGAGGGAGGGACAGACACATCTATCTGACAGAGAGCAGGGAGGGAGGGACAGACACATCTATCTGACAGAGCAGGGAGGGAGGGACAGACACATCTATCTGACAGAGAGCAGGGAGGGAGGGAGGGACACATCTATCTGACAGAGAGCAGGGAGGGAGGGACAGACACATCTATCTGACAGAGCAGGGAGGGACAGACACATCTATCTGACAGAGAGCAGGGAGGGAGGGACACATCTATCTGACAGAGAGCAGGGAGGGAGGGGGGGAGGGACAGACACATCTATCTGACAGAGAGCAGGGAGGGAGGGACAGACACATCTATCTGACAGAGAGCAGGGAGGGAGGGACAGACACATCTATCTGACAGAGAGCAGGGAGGGAGGGAGGGACAGACACATCTATCTGACAGAGAGCAGGGAGGGAGGGACAGACACATCTATCTGACAGAGAGCAGGGAGAGAGGGAGGGACAGACACATCTATCTGACAGAGAGCAGGGAGGGAGGGACACATCTATCTGACAGAGAGCAGGGAGGGAGGGACAGACACATCTATCTGACAGAGAGCAGGGAGGGAGGGACACATCTATCTGACAGAGAGCAGGGAGGGAGGGACACATCTATCTGACAGTGAGCAGGAGGGAGGGACAGACACATCTATCTGACAGAGCAGGGAGGGAGGGACACATCTATCTGACAGTGAGCAGGAGGGAGGGACAGACACATCTATCTGACAGAGAGCAGGGAGGGAGGGACACATCTATCTGACAGAGAGCAGGGAGGGAGGGACACATCTATCTGACAGAGAGCAGGGAGGGAGGGACACATCTATCTGACAGAGAGCAGGGAGGGAGGGACAGACACATCTATCTGACAGAGAGCAGGGAGGGAGGGACAGACACATCTATCTGACAGAGAGCAGGGAGGGAGGGACAGACACATCTATCTGACAGAGAGCAGGGAGGGAGGGACACATCTATCTGACAGAGTAGGGAGGGAGGGAGGGACAGACACATCTATCTGACAGAGAGCAGGGAGGGAGGGACAGACACATCTATCTGACAGAGAGCAGGGAGGGAGGGACAGACACATATATCTGACAGAGAGCAGGGAGGGAGGGAGGGACACATCTATCTGACAGAGAGCAGGGAGGGAGGGACAGACACATCTATCTGACAGAGCAGGGAGGGAGGGACAGACACATCTATCTGACAGAGAGCAGGGAGGGAGGGACAGACACATCTATCTGACAGAGCAGGGAGGGAGGGACAGACACATCTATCTGACAGAGAGCAGGGAGGGACACATCTATCTGACAGAGAGCAGGGAGGGAGGGACAGACACATCTATCTGACAGAGCAGGGAGGGAGGGACACATCTATCTGACAGAGAGCAGGGAGGGAGGGACAGACACATCTATCTGACAGAGAGCAGGGAGGGAGGGAGGGACAGACACATCTATCTGACAGAGAGCAGGGAGGGAGGGAGGGACAGACACATCTATCTGACAGAGAGCAGGGAGGGAGGGACACATCTATCTGACAGAGAGCAGGGAGGGAGGGACAGACACATCTATCTGACAGAGAGCAGGGAGGGAGGGAGGGACAGACACATCTATCTGACAGAGAGCAGGGAGGGAGGGACACATCTATCTGACAGAGAGCAGGGAGGGAGGGACAGACACATCTATCTGACAGAGAGCAGGGAGGGAGGGACACATCTATCTGACAGAGAGCAGGGAGGGAGGGACAGACACATCTATCTGACAGAGAGCAGGGAGGGAGGGACAGACACATCTATCTGACAGAGAGCAGGGAGGGAGGGACACATCTATCTGACAGAGAGCAGGGAGGGAGGGACAGACACATCTATCTGACAGAGAGCAGGGAGGGAGGGACACATCTATCTGACAGAGAGCAGGGAGGGAGGGACACATCTATCTGACAGAGAGCAGGGAGGGAGGGACACATCTATCTGACAGAGAGCAGGGAGAGAGGGACATATCTATCTGACAGAGAGCAGGGAGGGAGGGACACATCTATCTGACAGAGAGCAGGGAGGGAGGGACACATCTATCTGACAGAGAGCAGGGAGGGAGGGACAGACACATCTATCTGACAGAGCAGGGAGGGAGGGAGGGACACATCTATCTGACAGAGCAGGGAGGGAGGGAGGGACACATCTATCTGACAGAGAGCAGGGAGGGACAGACACATCTATCTGACAGAGAGCAGGGAGGGAGGGAGGGACAGACACATCTATCTGACAGAGCAGGGAGGGAGGGACAGACACATCTATCTGACAGAGAGCAGGGAGGGAGGGAGGGACACATCTATCTGACAGAGAGCAGGGAGGGAGGGACAGACACATCTATCTGACAGAGCAGGGAGGGAGGGACAGACACATCTATCTGACAGAGCAGGGAGGGAGGGACAGACACATCTATCTGACAGAGCAGGGAGGGAGGGACAGACACATCTATCTGACAGAGAGCAGGGAGGGAGGGAGGGACACATCTATCTGACAGAGCAGGGAGGGAGGGACACATCTATCTGACAGAGAGCAGGGAGGGAGGGAGGGACACATCTATCTGACAGAGCAGGGAGGGAGGGACAGACACATCTATCTGACAGAGAGCAGGGAGGGAGGGAGGGACACATCTATCTGACAGAGCAGGGAGGGAGGGACAGACACATCTATCTGACAGAGCAGGGAGGGAGGGACAGGCACATCTATCTGACAGAGCAGGGAGGGAGGGACAGGGGGAGAGAGAGAGAGGGATGGAGTGAGAAAGGCCAAGCTGATGAAACGAGACAAACACCTAAGAGAGATGACGCCACTCACAATGCCAGTGTTCCCGTCACTACGCATGCACACATTCATACAAGGTGTTCTGGATAAACAGCTCATGTTATGTTGGAGGAGCAGTTTAGAGATAGATGGATAAACAGCTCATGTTATGTTGGAGGGAGCAGTTTAGAGATAGATGGATAAACAGCTCATGTTATGTTGGAGGGAGCAGTTTAGAGATAGATGGATAAACAGCTCATGTTATGTTGGGGGGAGCAGTTTAGAGATAGATGGATAAACAGCTCATGTTATGTTGGAGGGAGCAGTTTAGAGATAGATGGATAAACAGTTCATGTTATGTTGGAGGGAGCAGTTTAGAGATAGATGGATAAACAGCTCATGTTATGTTGGGGGGAGCAGTTTAGAGATAGATGGATAAACAGCTCATGTTATGTTGGGGGGAGCAGTTTAGAGATAGATGGATAAACAGCTCATGTTATGTTGGGGGGAGCAGTTTAGAGATAGATGGATAAACAGCTCATGTTATGTTGGGGGGAGCAGTTTAGAGATAGATGGATAAACAGCTCATGTTATGTTGGAGAGAGCAGTTTAGAGATAGATGGATAAACAGTTCATGTTATGTTGGAGGGAGCAGTTTAGAGATAGATGGATAAACAGCTCATGTTATGTTGGAGGGAGCAGTTTAGAGATAGATGGATAAACAGCTCATGTTATGTTGGAGGGAGCAGTTTAGAGATAGATGGATAAACAGCTCATGTTATGTTGGGGGGAGCAGTTTAGAGATAGATGGATAAACAGCTCATGTTATGTTGGAGGGAGCAGTTTAGAGATAGATGGATAAACAGCTCATGTTATGTTGGGGGGAGCAGTTTAGAGATAGATGGATAAACAGCTCATGTTATGTTGGGGGAGCAGTTTAGAGATAGATGGATAAACAGCTCATGTTATGTTGGAGGGAGCAGTTTAGAGATAGATGGATAAACAGCTCATGTTATGTTGGAGGGAGCAGTTTAGAGATAGATGGATAAACAGCTCATGTTATGTTGGAGGGAGCAGTTTAGAGATAGATGGATAAACAGCTCATGTTATGTTGGGGGGAGCAGTTTAGAGATAGATGGATAAACAGCTCATGTTATGTTGGAGGGAGCAGTTTAGAGATAGATGGATAAACAGCTCATGTTATGTTGGAGGGAGCAGTTTAGAGATAGATGGATAAACAGCTCATGTTATGTTGGGGGAGCAGTTTAGAGATAGATGGATAAACAGCTCATGTTATGTTGGAGGGAGCAGTTTAGAGATAGATGGATAAACAGCTCATGTTATGTTGGAGGGAGCAGTTTAGAGATAGATGGATAAACAGCTCATGTTATGTTGGAGGGAGCAGTTTAGAGATAGATGGATAAACAGCTCATGTTATGTTGGAGGGAGCAGTTTAGAGATAGATGGATAAACAGCTCATGTTATGTTGGAGGGAGCAGTTTAGAGATAGATGGATAAACAGCTCATGTTATGTTGGAGGGAGCAGTTTAGAGATAGATGGATAAACAGTTCATGTTATGTTGGAGGGAGCAGTTTAGAGATAGATGGATAAACAGCTCATGTTATGTTGGAGGGAGCAGTTTAGAGATAGATGGATAAACAGCTCATGTTATGTTGGAGGGAGCAGTTTAGAGATAGATGGATAAACAGTTCATGTTATGTTGGAGGGAGCAGTTTAGAGATAGATGGATAAACAGTTCATGTTATGTTGGAGGGAGCAGTTTAGAGATAGATGGATAAACAGTTCATGTTATGTTGGAGGGAGCAGTTTAGAGATAGATGGATAAACAGCATGTTATGTTGGAGGGAGCAGTTTAGAGATAGATGGATAAACAGTTCATGTTATGTTGGAGGGAGCAGTTTAGAGATAGATGGATAAACAGTTCATGTTATGTTGGAGGGAGCAGTTTAGAGATAGATGGATAAACAGCTCATGTTATGTTGGAGGGAGCAGTTTAGAGATAGATGGATAAACAGTTCATGTTATGTTGGAGGGAGCAGTTTAGAGATAGATGGATAAACAGTTCATGTTATGTTGGAGGGAGCAGTTTAGAGATAGATGGATAAACAGCATGTTATGTTGGAGGGAGCAGTTTAGAGATAGATGGATAAACAGCTCATGTTATGTTGGGGGAGCAGTTTAGAGATAGATGGATAAACAGCTCATGTTATGTTGGAGGGAGCAGTTTACAGATAGATGGATAAACAGCTCATGTTATGTTGGAGGGAGCAGTTTAGAGATAGATGGATAAACAGCTCATGTTATGTTGGAGGGAGCAGTTTAGAGATAGATGGATAAACAGCTCATGTTATGTTGGGGGAGCAGTTTAGAGATAGATGGATAAACAGCTCATGTTATGTTGGAGGGAGCAGTTTAGAGATAGATGGATAAACAGCTCATGTTATGTTGGGGGAGCAGTTTAGAGATAGATGGATAAACAGCTCATGTTATGTTGGGGGAGCAGTTTAGAGATAGATGGATAAACAGCTCATGTTATGTTTGGGGGAGCAGTTTACAGATAGACCAAACACAAAGTGGGAGATTCTCAAATAGGATTATCGCCTGGTGTATAAATGGGGTAGGAGCAGTTTGATAAAAGGGGGGGAGTGGAGACACCATTACAGCATGTGCCCCTGGGACTGAGGATTAGCTTACGCACGTACACACACACACACACACACACACACACACACACACACACACACACAATATGCTGGGTACTCTCACTGATACGGTCTGTGGTGCAATGGATGAAACATGGATTTGATAAAGCAACAACACAATAAATATTTATTTTTGACCAGGCCCAAATGGAGCCTGTGTGGACTCCTAAAATAAGTACTTTAAAACATATACCACAAAACATGTGTTTATGTTAGAATATGGTGTTGAATACAGTTAAGAGGCAAAAATTCAGATTTGGGGAGAAAAGCACATAGAATTAGCCAGACCAATTGGCAAATGCGAATGAATCTCGAATCTCTCAGTTCAATTTCGATTTCCAGGGGGGTGTTTACCAACCAAGGCAGGCAGACAAGCGCCCCGCTAGTAAACGCCAGGCGCTCTATGTGTGGTAACCATGGAAACATTAAAGTTAGCTTAGCACAGTGGTAACTTTATAGCCTAGCTTAAGTTAAAACTATACGTGCCTGATGCTCTGCCATGCGAAAGCCTTCCTGTTAATGTCCTGATAACTGTTTAGGGGGAGGAGTTGGTGAGGGAGGAGTTGGTGGTATATTTATACCCTCACAGCTATATTACCATGTAATATAACACGCCATACACGGTACGGCATAGTCATTGCAATTATAATATAAATAATCAAACGGTGTACAGCTTTAGTCATAGAAATATTAGTATTATTTAATATACGTACAGTTTCCGGGAAACGAAAGATGTAACGGCGGTGGAAGTAAAGTTGTATATATTTACGTATTGTATTGTTTCTTGCTTCTTTCTAGCAATATGTTGATACTGCTGTTTTTGCTCTGCACCTTACCTACGGGAATTTGTGTAACTTTTTATTGTTTAATTAGTTGTTGCTGTCATTGATGCTACTGCTGCTGTAACGCCAGAATTTCCCTACGGGGATGAAGTACTCTATCTATCTATCTATCTATCTATCTATCTATCTATCTATCTATCTATCTATTTATCTATCTATCTATTTCAGGGAAGTCATAAACTGTGAGGATCAGTCTCTCGCCATTGGTATGATTGGTAATTTGGTAGGCACGAAAATGCCTCAACGGCACTTCTCTGTCGTCATTGTATCAAAAGCTTATGACTGGCCCGACCGTTTTCAGGCCGGGTGGACATGTGTTTGAATGGGACTGGAGGGTGGACATGTGTTTGAATGGGACTGGAGGGTGGACATGTGTTTGAATGGGACTGGAGGGTGGGCATGTGTTTGAATGGGACTGGAGGGTGGACATGTGTTTGAATGGGACTGGAGGGTGGACATGTGTTTGAATGGGACTGGAGGGTGGACATGTGTTTGAATGGGACTGGAGGGTGGACATGTGTTTGAATGGGACTGGAGGGTGGACATGTGTTTGAATGGGACTGGAGGGTGGAAATGTGTTTGAATGGGACTGGAGGGTGGACATGTGTTTGAATGGGACTGGAGGGTGGACATGTGTTTGAATGGGACTGGAGGGTGGACATGTGTTTGAATGGGACTGGAGGGTGGACATGTGTTTGAATGGGACTGGAGGGTGGACATGTGTTTGAATGGGACTGGAGGGTGGAACATGTGTTTGAATGGGACTTGAGGGTGGCTAGACGCATCTACCAGAGCAAATTAAAGTTTGGCTTGCAGGTTTGTCAGGTTCCCAGGCTAACATACAATTAAATAAATAACAGATTCTGTGGCCTGCTAAATAAATGTCTCGCTTATCTAGCAATCAGTCCCAGACAGTCTATCTATCCTATGTTTGGTTTATATGAAAACAATTTGCTGATAAAGTACAGGCATATTGCACCAGTGACGTTAACCGTGCCTATTTTATGACGTAAAATAGCCAAGCAACAATGTGAGGGGCTTTTGAATGAATACAATAGTGCTATCAATACCAATAGTGCAAATAAAGCTTTAATTTTAACTCCTGTGTTTTTCCCGCTGTTCGACTCCCATACAGATCAGTGTATGAAACTAAACAGTGGGTGTGGGTAATCAGGGGACAGTGTTGTTGATCTAACTGGGGTTAGGACTTTAAACACAGCAAGGCCCCAACCTGAGGCAGAGCCGGGCCAGGCTGTGGCACGCACGCACGCGTCGCTCCGCAACCGTAACTCGTAGAGACTCCCGGATGGCGACATTGGATTCAGGGTGAAAAAACACATATAGTCCTTTAAAAGGCATCGCAATTGGACCTTCCGTTTCTCAGAAAATGTCAAATTTCCTTTGATTGACTGATCAAAATTGGCGCCGACCTCAAACTATCCAATCAGAGAAAGGTTGACATTTTCTTGGAAACGGAAGGTCAGATCGCGATCCCTCAGAAGGACTATATGTATTTTTTTCACCCCAAATCCAATGCCGCCATCCGTGAGTGCCAGAAAACTGCCAGAAACCCCCCCCTCCCCCCTCCCTTATGGGAAGGTCTGACTGTACTCCCTGTTATGAGTTTGCTCTGCACTCTGCACTGATATTGCTGGACGTGAACGCCAGACTCAGTGGTCTTTGGCCTGAGAAAACACCAGCAAATATTTCATCTTCAAAGGCTGCCAAACTGCACCCCACTGAGCATAATTCAATGCTATTCTTGTGAGGAATGTCCAAATAAAACAATGCGGCAGCAGTGAATAAACTGTACACAGGACGCTGAATATGTCATGACATGCCCTCAAAAGATATCGGGAGACATTCCACAAGGCACCCAGGTTCACTTCAAAGCAAAATGGGAACAAATAACGAAACTTTGTTTGCTCGGTGTAAACACATAAATGACCTACTTGTACTTTCATATTAAACAAACGTTTTTTTAACGCTTTTCATTTTTTATGGAATCTCTGCTTTATAAGACAGTTTACATTGGAGAGTGACAGGAAAGATTGGAGGGAGAGATTGGGGGATGACAAGGAAGAAGGGTTGGGAATCAGATTAAAACAAAAACATCATGAGTGGCGCTTTGGCAGGCGACCACAAGATAAACAAGTTTAAATCAGATCAAAGATTTGAACCAGTGTCACTCACCCCTCTATCTCCAAGATCCAAACTAGGTTTCTATATAGTTGCTCATCTTATTTTTAGTTTCATCAGATCCTGTGCATTGTAATGCTGGGGTTCTTTTCTTGAATTTTACGTTTATTATCTAGTAACTAGATCACTCTATTGTTGAAAATTATTTGAAAAAAATAACATGAAATACCACTGTGTCAGTGTGTCTCTCTACATGCCCATTTATGTGTATTCACATTCTGCATCTTAACACATTCACTGCCAGCCGTTTTTTTTTTTTACTGTAGGTAGCTTCTGCCAGAGGTTTTTTTTGAGGATTCTGGCTCATTTTACAAGAGCCGAGGATTATTTTCTGCTTGGACTTTGTGAACACAAATTTCACAAAAGTACTAATAGAATGTGTGCTTTCTCTGTCTAAAAGAGTTAGTTTGTAGAGTTAGTAGTTATGTAGATATTAGCCGTTGAGTACAGCATGGTTTCAGCGTGTGAGACTGAAAGCTGAGATAATCGCAGTTTTGTGAAATTCAATCAAACAGGCAGAACAGTCAGTTTTTTTGACGACTCAACTCGTCATTGGCAGTGAACGTGTTAACAGGACAATTATATTTTGTCATTATCGTTTTCCAGACTTCAGAAACTTTTTCAAATTGATTTTCCATACTTTTGTTTAGCCTTTCCAGAGCATTGTAGGAACTGTGTCAAATGACAAGCTGCACTCAGCCGACTCTGAGGCGGACAATCGTCCTACCTGGAAGTAGAGGCCAACAGTCGATTTAGCCATCAGGTTGTTGAAGTGATCGTGGAAGTCCTTGTTGAGGATATCCTGCGACAGCGTCTCGTACGGGTCAATCGCCTGCTCCTAGAGATGGGCAGAAAACAACTCAGTCGACACTAGGGCTGAAAGTAATGATTAGTCTCATTATCGAAGCATTTTTTCTGATTAATCATAGTAAATAGAGAAAAGGGAGCTTCTTGATGCTTATAAAGAATTTAATTAATAAAGAAGTAATGTACAAGTATACTAAATAGTTAATACACAATACATCTTCACAGGACAAGGGCACAAGAGACGCAACGCGTTTCAACCTATTGGCCTGCTGAGCTATCTTGTCGCCACTTTTTGACTTTTCCTTTCTGATTACCGTAATCATTTAATGTAGAAAATGTCAAAAATATGACAAATGCCCATCACAAGCAACCAGAGTCCAAAATTGTCTTAAAATTGCTTAGTCTGACCAGCAGCCAACCCCCCCAAAGAATTACTTTAATAATCATACCCAAAACTTAGCTTTTGTGAAGCTGTAACCAGCAAACGTTTGCTATGTTTATTTGATAGCTGACTAAAACGATTAAATCGATCAAAATGATAATCAACAATCAATATTCTATCAATGTCATGTATTGTGAATCTTTGCAAGTTATCAATATATCTGCAGCATTGTCACTGTACTGTCAATTCCAGTATATTTAATGCAGTCAGATTTTATAAGGGGTCAAACAAACAGAATTCTAGGGCGTTCCCGTGGCTCACAAGGTACGACAAAGGCTAGTCCTTCACACGGCCGACCCGGGTTCAAATCCCACCCGTGGTCCCTTGCCAAGTCCTCTCTCTCTCCCCACCTTTCCTGTCTGCCTACTGTCTTATCTAATAAAAGGCAAAATGCTACACTTGTCTTGGTAACTGGTGAGTTTGAAGGTGGTTTTTTGCTACACTTGTCTTGGTAACTGGTTTAGTTTAGTTTAATGTTTAGTTGGACAGGACAGTGCACATCAATAAAACAGTTTACACATACAAAATCATCTATACATGTCAACAGTAAATATGCCGGGATTAGCCGAAGCTAGTTTTCACCCGTAGTCCTCGGGACATAAAGAACTAAAAAACTACAAGGTATAAAAAACAATACGGAAATAAGAAGCAATACGGGAGTAAAAGCAATAAAATAAAAATAAAAATGCACATGGGATAACAATACATACACACGATAAAAAAACAATACACTCAACAAGATAAAAGACAATACAACTGGTGAGTTTGAAGGAGGTTTTCTGGTAAGTGGTGATTTTGAAGGAGGTTTTGGTAACTGGTGAGTTTGAAGATGGTTTTTGATAACTGGTGAGTTTGAAGGTGGTTTTGATAACTGGTGAGTTTGAAGGTGGTTTTGATAACTGGTGAGTTTGAAGGTGGTTTTGATAACTGGTGAGTTTGAAGGAGGTTTTCGGGTCAGAAACATGTCATACCTCTGCTAGATCTTCGAAGCAGCTGCCCACCAGCGGATGAGGGCTGCCGTCCGCCGTCATCTCCACAGCGTCTTCTATAAGGCCCAGCAGCTTCACTGTCAGCTCGTGGATGTCCAGGATGTTACTGAAGATCACCTCCACATCCTGCACAAGGATAGCCACAGATGCATAGTGATCAATAATCAAAATGGGGATGGTGATGGAAGGCTGCTGGTTTGAATCCCAACACCAGCTCGGAAAGTCCAGGTGAACAAAGTAATCGTTCTCGCCTCTTTCAACGACTGTGGTGTGCAAGCTGTGGCCGTTAATTTAAAACTGGCTGTATGGGGCATCTCCCAGGTGTTAATATATATAACGTATAATATATGGTGTACATGATGTATATTATATTGTAATATACATTATGTAAAGAATTGTTGTGTACATTGGATGGATTCTTGGATGCATTGGTTCAAACACAGGTTGATATCAAAGCATTGGGTTTTTGGGGTAATGTTGGATTGTATTATTGGGAATGGGTATTGATAGGGATTTGTAGGTGGATTTATGATGCATGTGTATGGGTAAGTTTGTGTACGTTTGTGTATATACATGCATATATATGTATGTATGTGTATGCATGAGCATGTGGGGAGGAGCGTGAGAGTTGGGAAATGCATATAATATAGGGATGTATGAATTTGTTTATGAATGATTTGGGGGCAGGACTCGATAAGCCTAGGCTTCTTCCTGCCCCTTTTCAAACAGTTCGCCTTTTTTATGTTTGAGTTTACGTATTTTCCTTTTGATGAAGTCTATTAGACTGTTATGTTTACTGTTTTTTTTCCCACTTTATGTATTGTTTTAACTGTTTGAAATAAATCGTTTCAATCAATCAATCAATCAATCAATCAATCAATCAATCAATCAATCAATCAATATGTACAGTATGTGAGGGTGAAGCGTAGGGGTAGGGGTAAAAGGATGCTGAGTGCACGCTCAGCTAACCTCCCTCGGATAAAAAAATAGGCAAAAAAAGGTGGGAATATACTGTAAACGTAACGGCATGGCGGGCCCAATTTGCCTGAGGAAGTCATCAGTCAAATAAATGAAGAAGTACACCCCAAAATAGAACGGGGTGATTATTGACTGCTCGAGTATGAATAGAAGTCGTGTGTCTTGTCATTATTTGACCGAAACACTTTCTTGACATCTCCCCAAGTGATTTCAGATTACACCGTGTTTCACCAGACATAATTGAGGTTATTTTGGCGAGTGCTGCAGATGTTGTTCCTGTCTGAACATAATTACGTGTTCTGCGCTCCATAGGGCCTCACAAAGGTTTATCCTCCTCACCCAAATCATACCACAAATTACCCAACCCAAAATATGCAAAGCCACAGCAACCCATAAAACTTTACTTTCCATTCACTCCTTCACTACCATCCTCCCTCCCCGTCCTACCCCCTGCCAGGCTGCTCAGTGTGTTTGAGCCACACTTCTTTCTTTAGGAAATTTACAGCACTCCAATTGCCATATGATCCATATAGTTACGTCTGTCTGTCTGCCTGGTCATCACTCATCTCATGAACAAACTCTTAGGTTGCTTTCACATATAAGCTGGTGGACTCGGTACGATTCGGGCGGTTGTAACATTGTTTCATTTTTCATTTTGTTTCATTTCGCTTTCACACAGCAATTTGCCACAAGCACCAAACTTTCTGAACAATGACACGTGGTCGAAACGGTCACTCGTCTATTGGACAGAATATAGAGGGGAAATCTCTCCTCTTCTGCCGCCTTGCCTGCTGAGGGCTGACTGAACAACACAAGTGAATCTGCGAAACACAACCCATAGAGAAACACCACCTTTATGCGATTATTACTATCAAATAAATATTTTACAACAATGCGCCCAATATGAGCAGCAGATGAGCTGTTGGGTCCAACATCATTCTGCAGTTGAGACGAGACGAGCGAGGTGCGCACCGACCCGTGTGTGGGTGTGTGTGTGTGCGCACCACAGTGTTTTGCTTCCTTCTACCACCTTCTACTCATGATGCCTTTCCTATGTTTGCTCTTGTGTTTGGTTCGGTTTGCTTTCACACCACAAATGAACCGCACTAGAGTTCACTTGCAAACGAACAGAGACCTACGTTTTCAAGCGGACGAGAGTTCGCTTGTTTGTTCTGCAACAGAGTTCATTTGCGCTTTCACACCACCCCAAAAGAAGCGCACTATCCGAGGAAACAAACTCTGGCGCGGTTAAAGCGGACCAAACAGCTTATATGTGAAAGCGACCTTAGTCACACATGATTTGTGAATGCCTGGGTATTGTGTCTGTCTGCAGTGTGGAGGCATCTTACTGTATTGTGTCTGTCTGCAGTGTAGAGACATCTTACTGTATTGTGTCTGTCTGCAGTGTGGAGGCATCTTACTGTATTGTGTCTGTCTGCAGTGTAGATACATCTTACTGTATTGTGTCTGTCTGCAGTGTGGAGGCATCCTACTGTATTGTGTCTGTCTGCAGTGTAGATACATCTTACTGTATTGTGTCTGTCTGCAGTGTAGATACATCTTACTGTATTGTGTCTGTCTGCAGTGTAGATACATCTTACTGTATTGTGTCTGTCTGCAGTGTAGATACATCTTACTGTATTGTGTCTGTCTGCAGTGTAGATACATCTTACTGTATTGTGTCTGTCTGCAGTGTAGAGGCATCTTACTGTATTGTGTCTGTCTGCAGTGTGGAGACATCTTACTGTATTGTGTCTGTCTGCAGTGTAGAGGCATCTTACTGTATTGTGTCTGTCTGCAGTGTGGAGGCATCTTACTGTATTGTGTCTGTCTGCAGTGTAGAGACATCTTACTGTATTGTGTCTGTCTGCAGTGTAGAGACATCTTACTGTATTGTGTCTGTCTGTAGTGTGGAGACATCTTACTGTATTGTGTCTGTCTGCAGTGTGGAGGCATCTTACTGTATTGTGTCTGTCTGCAGTGTAGAGACATCTTACTGTATTGTGTCTGTCTGCAGTGTGGAGGCATCTTACTGTATTGTGTCTGTCTGCAGTGTAGAGGCATCTTACTGTATTGTGTCTGTCTGTAGTGTAGAGACATCTTACTGTATTGTGTCTGTCTGCAGTGTAGAGGCATCTTACTGTATTGTGTCTGTCTGCAGTGTGGAGGCATCTTACTGTATTGTGTCTGTCTGCAGTGTGGAGACATCTTACTGTATTGTGTCTGTCTGCAGTGTAGAGGCATCTTACTGTATTGTGTCTGTCTGCAGTGTAGAGACATCTTACTGTATTGTGTCTGTCTGCAGTGTGGAGGCATCTTACTGTATTGTGTCTGTCTGTAGTGTAGAGACATCTTACTGTATTGTCTCTGTCTGCAGTAGAGGCATCTTAATGTATTGTGTGTGTCTGCAGTAGAGGCATCTTAATGTATTGTGTCTGTCTGCAGTGTGGAGGCATCTTACTGTATTGTGTCTGTCTGCAGTGTGGAGGCATCTTACTGTATTGTGTCTGTCTGCAGTGTGGAGGCATCTTACTGTATTGTGTCTGTCTGCAGTGTGGAGGCATCTTACTGTATTGTGTCTGTCTGCAGTGTAGAGACATCTTACTGTATTGTGTCTGTCTGCAGTGTAGAGACATCTTACTGTATTGTGTCTGTCTGCAGTGTAGAGACATCTTACTGTATTGTGTCTGTCTGCAGTGTAGAGACATCTTACTGTATTGTGTCTGTCTGCAGTGTAGAGACATCTTACTGTATTGTCTCTGTCTGCAGTAGAGGCATCTTAATGTATTGTGTGTGTCTGCAGTAGAGGCATCTTAATGTATTGTGTCTGTCTGCAGTGTGGAGGCATCTTACTGTATTGTGTCTGTCTGCAGTGTGGAGGCATCTTACTGTATTGTGTCTGTCTGCAGTGTGGAGGCATCTTACTGTATTGTGTCTGTCTGCAGTGTGGAGGCATCTTACTGTATTGTGTCTGTCTGCAGTGTAGAGACATCTTACTGTATTGTGTCTGTCTGCAGTGTAGAGACATCTTACTGTATTGTGTCTGTCTGCAGTGTGGATACATCTTACTGTATTGTGTCTGTCTGCAGTGTGGAGACATCTTACTGTATTGTGTCTGTCTGCAGTGTGGAGGCATCTTACTGTATTGTGTCTGTCTGCAGTGTAGAGGCATCTTACTGTATTGTGTCTGTCTGCAGTGTGGAGACATCTTACTGTATTGTGTCTGTCTGCAGTGTAGAGGCATCTTACTGTATTGTGTCTGTCTGCAGTGTGGAGGCATCTTACTGTATTGTGTCTGTCTGCAGTGTGGAGGCATCTTACTGTATTGTGTCTGTCTGCAGTGTGGAGGCATCTTACTGTATTGTGTCTGTCTGCAGTGTGGAGGCATCTTACTGTATTGTGTCTGTCTGCAGTGTGGAGACATCTTACTGTATTGTGTCTGTCTGCAGTGTAGAGGCATCTTACTGTATTGTGTCTGTTTGCAGTGTGGAGGCATCTTAATGTATTGTGTCTGTCTGCAGTGTGGAGGCATCTTACTGTATTGTGTCTGTCTGCAGTGTGGAGACATCTTACTGTATTGTGTCTGTCTGCAGTGTAGAGGCATCTTACTGTATTGTGTCTGTCTGCAGTGTGGAGGCATCTTACTGTATTGTGTCTGTCTGCAGTGTAGAGACATCTTACTGTATTGTGTCTGTCTGCAGTGTGGAGACATCTTACTGTATTGTGTCTGTCTGCAGTGTAGAGACATCTTACTGTATTGTGTCTGTCTGCAGTGTAGAGGCATCTTACTGTATTGTGTCTGTCTGCAGTGTGGAGACATCTTACTGTATTGTGTCTGTCTGTAGTGTGGAGGCATCTTACTGTATTGTGTCTGTCTGCAGTGTAGAGACATCTTACTGTATTGTGTCTGTCTGCAGTGTAGAGGCATCTTACTGTATTGTGTCTGTCTGCAGTGTAGAGACATCTTACTGTATTGTGTCTGTCTGCAGTGTGGAGGCATCTTACTGTATTGTGTCTGTCTGCAGTGTGGAGGCATCTTACTGTATTGTGTCTGTCTGCAGTGTAGAGACATCTTACTGTATTGTGTCTGTCTGCAGTGTGGAGGCATCTTACTGTATTGTGTCTGTCTGCAGTGTAGAGGCATCTTACTGTATTGTGTCTGTCTGCAGTGTGGAGACATCTTACTGTATTGTGTCTGTCTGCAGTGTGGAGACATCTTACTGTATTGTGTCTGTCTGCAGTGTGGAGGCATCTTACTGTATTGTGTCTGTCTGCAGTGTGGAGGCATCTTACTGTATTGTGTCTGTCTGCAGTGTAGAGACATCTTACTGTATTGTGTCTGTCTGCAGTGTGGAGGCATCTTACTGTATTGTGTCTGTCTGCAGTGTGGAGGCATCTTACTGTATTGTGTCTGTCTGCAGTGTAGAGGCATCTTACTGTATTGTGTCTGTCTGCAGTGTAGACACATCTTACTGTATTGTGTCTGTCTGCAGTGTGGAGACATCTTACTGTATTGTGTCTGTCTGCAGTGTGGAGGCATCTTACTGTATTGTGTCTGTCTGCAGTGTGGAGACATGTTACTGTATTGTGTCTGTCTGCAGTGTAGAGACATCTTACTGTATTGTGTCTGTCTGCAGTGTGGAGACATCTTACTGTATTGTGTCTCTCTGCAGTGTAGAGACATCTTACTGTATTGTGTCTGTCTGCAGTGTAGAGACATCTTACTGAGAATACACTTTCAGTTTCTGCTTGTAAAGTAGCATCAGGATAATATTGATATTACTGAAAAGTCTAACATAAGAGGACAACAGTGATGTCCTGCCTTTGTTAGATGTTTAAAGAAACAGTGTTCCTATGCTCATTACCAGCTAACTGATTACAGAGTTTCAGTTCTAATCTTTAAATGTTCTTACACTGGATTTGGTTGTAAATGACTTTGTAAAGAAGTTAATCAAGTGCAGTTAGAACCCTGACTCTGTTTATAAGCTGGCTTTACAGTAAGCTGGCCACCACAGCATACTGGCTCCTGTTCTCACCTAAGACTGCAGGATATAAACACAATGGTGCCGCATATTAACTGAAAGCAATCAAAGATTTGTGGCCAGGGATTCTGCACAGCACTGTTCATTCAGGTAGGCGTCTGAAAAACAGGGTTGCCAAACATTTTCATTGATAAAATTTCAAAACCTTTCCATGATTGTTCAAGGATCCATAATAGAATTTTCATGTAATGCGAGGTGGTGACTGAATCAATACCAAATGATTACAAATAGCACAATAGGAATAGGAAAGCTACTTATATATGTGTGTACGGTGTGTGTGTGTGTGTATATATATATATATATATATATATATATATATCCAATATGAAGAGTTATGTCCGATGTGGCCTGTATAGTAAGAATTTCAATGTCAGCTTCTTCTTTTTTTACGTCAATAGCTACAGAAAATAAAATTGCTGTTATGTTACACTAGGCTCGGTAGGCCTCGCCCACCCTGCAGCTCACCCGCTGTGCGGGCTCACTTGCTCTTATGACATCACTGATGAATCTAATCATATGGAGAAACTATCACTACAGAGACAGAAAGGCTTAATTGTGGGAGCAGATTGGCTAGACACTCGTGAGTGCTGTGCTTTTTATCACAGTATGTGTTGTTAGCCGTTAGCTATCAAGCTAGCTACCGCTGCTAACGCTGTTTTGCGAACGTTGTTATGCGTCCTTGCATGTTGTGTGGTGTGCTGGGATCGGCGCTCCTCAGCGCTCTTCCAGCGTTTAACTGTCAGAAAAAGAAGTTTAGTGGACATCTACTGCCTGTAAGCTACAGATGATCACTTTACCGTTAAGGTTTTCACACAAGTGCTGTATGTTGCACGTAAGGACGCATTGGTCACAATGCGCAAATGCCGTAAAAACCCCCCCAAAAACATCCGGTTAACCGGTTACACGCTGCCAGAAGGTCCAGTGTACACGTTTAGAAAATGTTGTAACAGTTGACATCCCTAGTGGGAACCCTGGAAAAACCTTCCCTTTTGATCAAATAGCAATTTAAAATGTTACATTTTCGTTTGTTTTTCGATTAATTGTGCACGCCTGTCCTCACCTGAGGCGTGAAGATTTTGTTGTTGGACAGGAAGTGGTGGCGGAACACTTTGATGATGAGGTCCAGCTCTCGCAGGTACTGGCGCTCCTCAGCGATCTCCAGCCTCACCAGGTCGTCGTAGGTGAGCTCCCCGGAGGACGAGGGCTCCTCGGTGCACTGGGACACCAGGCCGATGTCCTCCTCCTGGTCAAACATGTCCATCAACACCTGCGGACGACGGGCAGCCGAGGGTTGGAGAAGATCAACAAAACAAAACATCTTCTAGCATCTAGAGCAAAGATCTTTGGCAGCTGGTGGGCCGTGCTCAAGTTTCAATGTCACAAAAACAAAAGAAAATGTTTTCCAGCATGAGCAAAACTTGTATTTATTCCAAGGATTATTTGTGGAAAATACCTAAACTAAGACGCATACACAGAACTCACCTTGTCTGCGCACATAGACACCTTGATGTCCTGCTGGCTGATTTCATAGTGCCGGATGTTGCCGACATAGTTGCCTGCCAGTTTCAGTATGTCTGCCGATATGTATTCAAGCACAGCTACAATATACAGGGAGACGTGGTAGTCCACTTTATAGCCCAAAACCTCCTGTTGAGGAAGCACAGGGAAAGAACATGTTAGGTGTTAGACCAAACAGCAGTTGCAAATCATTCTTAGCGTTTGTTTCACCCTGCATGGAAAACCAGATCGGTGGATTTGATTGCATGTCGTGTCGATACTGTATGCTAAACAGAATCCCAAATACTTCCTAGTGATCGTCATAACCTTTTGGCACTCATATTGTCCTATGGGGTAACCCCCACCTGTTTGAGAAGATTAGATCTGCTAAGTATGTGAATCATGTTATGGTCACAAATATATTAAATGAAAACAAACAATTATTGTTATAAAACAAAGTGAGTAACTTACTTCAGCCCCCGGTTGACAAAATGATAAGACCTCAATATTTTAGAGACACTGAGCAATATATCTTTCCAAAATGGTTATATGCTGTAGTTTTATATGCTGTAGTTTTGGGGTGTACAGCTTCATATCTTTGCTAGAGAGAATGGGGGGTGAGCAAAGGTCTTTACCTTAAGCAAGGGGTGTATCTTGTCCACAGGGAGGAGCAAGGGGTTTCTCCTCTTGCGCTTCTCGATGGCCGACTGGGCGTCTGCTATGGCCCACTTATCTATAGGGTGGGGAAAGGTTTTCTGGACGCGTTCCTGGTAAGAGGGAAGAAGGAAAATAAGTCTCAGTTACAATTAATACATTGGGATGTTTTAAGTTGGCTGAATGCTGCATCATACATAAGTCATATGCGGTACGCCGCTGTAGTAGCACATCTTCTAAATGGAAAACTTGTAGGTGCGCAAGCAAGAAACTTACATGCAAAATCTGTGAAAGTAACGCATCTCTGTCCTAAATCTCAACTTCCGCATTTTATCAATTTATATTAGTACATAGCATCAATTGACTCACAAAGTGTGTAATACTCAAATGTAATCACAGTAGAAGCCTGCAGATGAGAATAAAAGCGTTGGTAGCGGGAGTGAGAGAGGAAGCCTTACCTCTACGTCCTGAACGGAGCGAGGCTGGGCTACACACAGCATGTTGAGGAGTTGCAAGATCAACTCCTCGATGTGCTGCAGTGCGTCCTCCTTCGCCAACAGGTTTGGGTGGACCTGCTTCTGTACCTGCAAGGTAAAGAGAGACATATGAGAAAAGAGATGAGTGGCGGGTATGGCAGGTTGTTAGAAAGAACTTAATCAAAGAGGGTGGAAAATCAACATTAGCTAAATGCTAATAGTACCTCTTTATCAGCCATTATGACCTGTAAAAGATCTACTTTTCTCCTGCACTGTTCACATATTTGTGATGCAATTAGGTTCATATCAACTTTAATGATGCAAAGACAGCAAGTATGGAAAAAGATCTACCCTCAGTCTTAAATGTTGCAGAACACCATATATATATATGCAACTATAAAACACTAAATGTGTTTAATTATTCAACAACATCCAATCAAATTTCAAGATGCTGTTAAACGAGGCAGGGATCACTGACCACCAACAACAAAAGACATGACATCAATCATCAGTGTAAAAAAAACAAAAAGAAGAAGGGCCACGCATTTAGTCATTTGACGAAGGTTGTCAGTTATATCATCCTGACTCCTGCTGGAGGCTGGAACACCAGCTTGAGAGAAAAGGTGTGGTTTAGGTACAGACAGGAGAGGAGGTGTGGTTTAGGTACAGACAGGAGAGGAGGTGTGGTTTAGGTACAGACAGGAGAGGAGGTGTGGTTTAGGTACAGACAGGAGAGGAGGTGTGGCTTTGTCACATCTACGGGTGGAAAGAGAAGACCCCCTCGTCACTCGGGCCGTGCCTTCTTGCAGGAATGCTGTCAGTTCAGATACTATTATAAGACCCATAGCAGACTCAAGGAGAACATGTGTGGGAGAGAACCAGAGGAGAGCTGGATACTAGAAAGTAGGGATGGCACGATACCACTTTTTCCATAATGCGATCCGGTACCACAACCTTGAGTATCTGCCGATACCGATATCAATCCGATCCGATCTTTTTCCCTCGCTTATACAACTAAGCTGTTAATAATAAATTTACCAATGCTTAACCCAGCCATCTAAACATCATGTTCAATCTGTGGAACAATATTTATTCCCTAAATTAAAGGTTATAGCCAGAACATAAGACTCAGTAATGCACTAATGCTGCTTCTTTTTAAGCCTTCACACTAAGGCTGTCAATCTCCCTCTATAATCAAATTCGAATTTCAGTGCTTTATACATTTTAATATTCGAATTATATTCGAATATTTTAATTAATTTTTAATTGAATTTAAAAAAAAATTTTTTTTTTTTTTTGGTCTGAGTGAATTGTTGTCTTCTCTTATGTTATGTTCTGATTCTAAATATAGCTGAATCTTTGGGTTTGACCAAGTAAAACTTTTTCTAAGCATTTTACCAAATGTAGATGGAAAAGTGAATGGTGGATGAATATTCAAAATAATATTAGGCTTATCACAAATAGTCCAGCAATGATGTTTATTTAAGAAAACATGTTCCTTGTACATACATTCATTGCATTAGAAAATAGGTCAGATAACCAGAGCTTAGTTAATATTCATCAGTGATGTATTGGTGCTGTCTGAAATGCTAAAATAAAATAATCGATAATAAAAAAAGACACAGCCTTTGTTTGAGCTCCTTATCAATAAACAAATAAGTAAACTTTGCCAAAACAACAATGAGCCATGAACAAAAAAAAATCAGTCACGTATTGCACTTAAGAGCTACAGGTTTACATTCAGTATAGCAGCTTCAACAGTCAACTTCAGTTAACAATGAATGAACATACATTTTAAGAGCTACAGGTAGGTTTACATCAGTATAGCAGCTTCAACAGTCAACTTCAGTTAACACTCTTTTCTTCAAGTACCGGTATGTTGTCAGAACTTGTCACTGTTCTAGTGTTCTAAAAAAAATAAAAAAATAAAAATATATATTTGTTTAAAAAAAAATTAATAATCGAATTTCGTTCATAATTATTAAATTTGAATAATATTCGAATATCAAAATTCGTTTCAACAGCCCTACTTCACACACACACACACACACACACACACACCTTGTTACAACTGTCCCTGGTCTCCCCTACTTCGGGTGTTGCGAAACAAGGGGGGAGGGTAATATACGCATCAAGGTGTTTGTAAACAGGGACACACGTGCTAATTAGTTTTATTTGGCGTTTTGAAGGAAGATGCAGACGTTTGGGATTCCTTGTAATGAAGGACTTTATGATCACTGCTGAGACACCTTATTGGTGTGAGTGTTCATTAGGATTTACTTTGCAGAGCGTTAATGAATATCGGATCAGACCATCCCTACTAGAAAGGCAGCCTCATTTACGGTACCCTCTATCCCAGGGGTTCCTAAGCTTGTGACCCTACTTTGAGGTCACAAAAATCTCAGGACCCGAAACATTCAAATTCCAGTACACCATCGATACTATCATCAGTGATGTCATATAATGCTTCTTTTTTCCACAGAATTCTGATTTTAATCTGAGAATTCTGTCTTTAACCTCAAAATTCTGACAGAAACTCGGAATTCTGACTTTAATCTCAGAATTCTGACTTTATTGTCAGAATCCTGATTTAAAGTTATAATATCAAAGATTTTCATCTAAAAAAGAAAAGAAAAGAAAAAAAAGTCACTCACAATGTTGATTGAGGCTATGGTCCATTGATGGAAGCTTTTGCAGTATAGTGACATTATGTGACATTAGTAATGTCACATATATACTACAACACTGTTTGGATCTCACCTGCAATTACCACTCATCACCATAGGTGTCACCCAAGAGAACAAAACTGAAATCTTAGAGATTATCACTTTAAACTCGGAACAAAACAAAACAAAAAATTGCAAGCGACCCTAATCATCTTCGGTAGTATTAAATGCTGCTCTATCCCTTCATCTGGATCTCTCTCCTTATCACACACACACACACACACACACACAAAGGGCGGGCTGTTCACATGCGGGTGATGGAATGACCCTGGCATATAGTAAAGTGGGCCGTTATGATGACAAAACATGGCCCCCGGCCGGCGTGTGGTATGTGAGAGGAGAGTTCAAAGGTCGAACCCTGGCTGGGCTTCGTGCATTCTTGTGCTCTGACTTAACAGTGATACAGTGATGGACAGGATGTCTCCTCCGTCTTAACAGTGATGGACAGGATGTCCCCTCTGTCTTAACAGTGATACAGTGATGGACAGGATGTCCCCTCTGTCTTAACAGTGATACAGTGATGGACAGGATGTCCCCTCTGTCTTAACAGTGATACAGTGATGGACAGGATGTCCCCTCTGTCTTAACAGTGATACAGTGATGGACAGGATGTCCCCTCCGTCTTAACAGTGATACAGTGATGGACAGGATGTCCCCTCTGTCTTAACAGTGATACAGTGATGGACAGGATGTCCCCTCCGTCTTAACAGTGATACAGTGATGGACAGGATGTCCCCTCTGTCTTAACAGTGATACAGTGATGGACAGGATGTCCCCTCTGTCTTAACAGTGATACAGTGATGGACAGGATGTCCCCTCTGTCTTAACAGTGATACAGTGATGGACAGGATGTCTCCTCCGTCTTAACAGTGATGGACAGGATGTCCCCTCTGTCTTAACAGTGATACAGTGATGGACAGGATGTCCCCTCTGTCTTAACAGTGATACAGTGATGGACAGGATGTCCCCTCTGTCTTAACAGTGATACAGTGATGGACAGGATGTCCCCTCTGTCTTAACAGTGATACAGTGATGGACAGGATGTCCCCTCCGTCTTAACAGTGATACAGTGATGGACAGGATGTCCCCTCTGTCTTAACAGTGATACAGTGATGGACAGGATGTCCCCTCCGTCTTAACAGTGATACAGTGATGGACAGGATGTCCCCTCTGTCTTAACAGTGATACAGTGATGGACAGGATGTCCCCTCTGTCTTAACAGTGATACAGTGATGGACAGGATGTCCCCTCTGTCTTAACAGTGATACAGTGATGGACAGGATGTCCCCCCTGTCTTAACAGTGATACAGTGATGGACAGGATGTCCCCTCTGTCTTAACAGTGATACAGTGATGGACAGGATGTCCCCTCCGTCTTAACAGTGATGGACAGGATGTCCCCTCAGTCTTAACAGTGATACAGTGATGGACAGGATGTCCCCTCCGTCTTAACAGTGATACAGTGATGGACAGGATGTCCCCTCAGTCTTAACAGTGATACAGTGATGGACAGGATGTCCCCTCTGTCTTAACAGTGATACAGTGATGGACAGGATGTCCCCTCTGTCTTAACAGTGATACAGTGATGGACAGGATGTCCCCTCCGTCTTAACAGTGATACAGTGATGGACAGGATGTCCCCTCAGTCTTAACAGTGATACAGTGATGGACAGGATGTCCCCTCCGTCTTAACAGTGATACAGTGATGGACAGGATGTCCCCTCAGTCTTAACAGTGATACAGTGATGGACAGGATGTCCCCTCTGTCTTAACAGTGATACAGTGATGGACAGGATGTCCCCTCTGTCTTAACAGTGATACAGTGATGGACAGGATGTCCCCTCCGTCTTAACAGTGATACAGTGATGGACAGGATGTCCCCTCCGTCTTAACAGTGATACAGTGATGGACAGGATGTCCCCTCCGTCTTAACAGTGATACAGTGATGGACAGGATGTCCCCTCCGTCTTAACAGTGATACAGTGATGGGCAGGATGTCCCCTCCGTCTCAAGTTGACTTATTTGAGATAGAATGATAAAGCACAGAATGAAAAAGGAAAGAAATGGACAACTTGCAAGTGAAAGATAATAAAAAAAACTGCATTCCAAATTCAGATTCAAATTCTGGCTGATTCATTAACCACATTCAGATGCTTCTTAAATGAAAGAGCAGATGGAAAAGATAATTCTTCCATACGTCATTTCTATTTTGATGCAGACTCACGAGACATAACAGTTATAAATAATGTTACCAGTGTAAACTTCAAGTGGAAAAAAAAGAAAGAGTCAAAGGAGAAGTATGAGAAATATTCCCTCAGCCTCAAAAAAGGCACTTGACCAAATTCCACATGACACCAGGAGCTGTGAGTCACCCAACAGAAACTACGGGGGTTTCCCCCGATTCCATTCACAGAATAGTTGGCCCGTTCCATCAAGTTGCCTACAACCAACAAGTGCCCTCTCTATGCTAAAGAATTCAGAGAAAAAAGGCCAAGATAGCACAAAGAGCAGCAACAAATATAAACTAAATCAAATAGAATTTGTACAAAAGACAATGGATATTTAAACACAGATACCGATAAGTGCCACTGCTATAACTATACCAAATAACTAGCAGCTGTCGCATGCCTTTGTTGTACTAAACTCACTGATTGACTGACTGAGGAAAATGTGAGGTTTGCTTGATCATCCCACGTTTTTAATGTGTGTATTTTCCTTTGCTGCTCAGTAAAGCACTTAGTGAGGAACCTTGTTTTATTGAAAGAGCTTAACAAATCAATATGACTTGACTGAGCGAATGGCACTTGGATGGATGGTCTGAAATGACACTATACGAATGCCTCAACATGCCTGGCAGGTAGGCTAGATGAGGAGATCATGTGTAGGTATGACAGACTGTAGCTCTGTCATCTCTGTTGTTGTTTTGACAGAGTACATTTTCACATGCTCAAGTAAATCCTTAACGAGCGAGTAATCGAGCTTCGATTAATTGTGTGCATCCCTAGCCAGTGGGGGTGTCACGGTACATGTATTCGTCCCGTGAGTTCACGGTACGGGCATCACGGTACGGCAGTGTACGGTACGTGGAGATCCACGACAAATACGCCTAATCCAGAAGGTGGCAGTAAAGCACCTAAACGAACGCTGTTTGAACGCCATTAAACACCACAGAAGAAGACACGCGAAAACAACACGAGAAAGCCGTCCATTTTGTCAGTCACTTTAACTAACGCTATGGCGAGAGGCGAGGCATGCGAGATGCAAGAGCTTGAGAAGCCGCCACCTTCTTTTAAATCAGCGGTGTGGGAGAGTTTCGGCTTCCCAGTCGACTACAACAGCGATGGAGTGCGAAAGATTGAGCGAACAAAGACGGTGTGTCGGCGTTGTTCGGCAGTTGAGACACGGTAAAGAAAACGGGACAACAACTGCTTCTCCCCGCTGCTTTTAACCATCCTCTGAATGCCAACACAGACCGACACAAGAAGATTACAGAGGCGATTGGCGTCTAGTCTACATTTCCATGGATATGCGCCCATATGCAGTGGTAGAGCAAGCCGGCTTCAGGCATTTATTGAACGTACTCGAGCCTCGTTACAAGGTCCCACGCCGTGCACACATGAGCGGAACCGTGGTCCCACGTCTGCACACGCGCACACGAGCAGTGTTTGAGCACGGCCTGTCCACTGCACCCGCCGTTGCATTAACAACTGACGGATAGACGTCCCGTGCTACTGAAAGCTACCTCACCGTCACCGCACACTACATCAACAGTGAGTGGGAAATGAAGAATCCTGTTCTTCTAACGAGACCTGTGTATGAACAGCACACTAGCGCCCACCTAGCTGAGAAGCTACAAGAGGCAGTAGCAGAGTGGAAACTTTTTGGATTTTTTTACAACTAAATGCTTTTCAGCCTTGTAGCTGATTGTGACATTGTGACCGAGCCAGCAAAATACAACCTAATGCAAGAGAGTATGTTCACTGTGTGTACCGTTTACTGCTTTAAACAGGGCCATGCTGTACCAGTTTGTGACACTAGGTGGAGCACTAGTACTGCCTGTTCAAAATGAATGCCCAAGGTTCAATACAAAATGAAAATAATTTTTTGTTGTTGCTGTTTCCGCCGTTGTACCGTACCGTATTCGTACCGAACCGTGACCCCAAAACCGAGGTACGTACCGTACCGTGACTTTTGTGTACCGTGACACCCCTACTAGCCAGCAGTGTCTGTCCGTCTGTCCGTCGCGTATCTCGAGAACCGTTAAGAGTGCACTAAGGGGGACCTGATGGAGTGCAGTGCCCTGTTTTCGTGCAATTCGGCATAGTGCCACCTACTGGCAACAAAAAAAAATCGGTTTATCTCAAGAACCGTTCGTCCAATCGACTTCAAATTTGGGGAGTGCGCTGATGGGAACCCGACACAGTGCAATGCGGTACAGCGCCACCTACTGGCCACACAAAAAGTGGTTTATCTTGAGAACCGTTCGTCCGATCGACTTCAAACTTGGCAGGTGCGTTGCTGAGAACCAGAGACATGGCAGACATGGTAAACTTTGAGCAATTCAACCAATAATATATCACAATAACCAATAACATATCACAGCTTTCACATATCTCCAGGACTGTCTGGCCGATCGACTTCTGTATGTCTGTCCTTTGCAGTATCTTGAGAACCGTTTGTCAGATCGACTTCAAACTTGGGAAGTGCGCTTAGGGGGGCCTGAGTGCCGTGGGGGGAGCACTCCGGGGTGGTGACTGGGGGAGAACAGGCAGTGCACTAGTGTGTCTAAAGTTCATGGATAGGGGTGCACCGATCACGTTTTTTGCCACCGATCACCGATCGCCTATGGGAAATATCTGCCCAACCGATCATCGACCGATCACCGATATATAAACTCCTCAAAAAAAGTTTTGAAACTTCATTTCGGTCGATTATTTCTCCCCTTTAATAATACCAATTGGTATTGTTATGTATTTTATATCGTTGGAAAGCCTGATTAGTGGTAGGGCTTTTTTGTATTAAAAAAAATAAAATAATAATAATTATATAAATAAATATCGGCAATCAGCCGATCGCATATTTGAGGTCAAAATCGGTCGATACAGAGTGCGTGCCGATCGATCTGTGCACCCCTAATCATGGAAGTGCATGGTATCAGGAATGTCACATATAAATACAGGTGAGCTTACAACCTTTATCTAAAGGTAATAGAAGTGTATGGATGCATCGGGACCACTGGGGGAGCGAGCCAGCACCAGTCAAAGCTGTCGGGGTCTGTGTTATTCAGTGTACTGTAGCTCGAGGCTAAATTAGGCTACAGTACAGAGATCAGCAGCCTCTGTGTGCCTGTCTGTGCTCCAGCTGGAGCCCGAACCGGGAGCGAAATTAAATATCATTATTGCAGACATTAGTCTATGACAGTGGTTTTCAAACTTTTTGTTTCCAAGGCACACCTATATTAATATCCATCCAAAATAGTCTGTAAATGCTTTTATTCACTTAAACTAATTTGAACTTTGTAAAATTAGCCTACATCAAAGCACCAACACAATTTAATCAATGCAATTAATTGTTTAAGCAGAATATCAGAGCAATTTACATTCTGTTATTAAACATGTCAGTTTCTGACCTATTTTTCTCACTACCGTTCCATCCACCTGTTAATGCAGTTTTTTCTTTTATCATCCTCATTCTCTTTCTCTGTTTTCATGAGGGGTTGGGGGGAGAGGGTCGGTACTCGCATCCCCTCCCATCAGCTAACAAGAGAGTCCATGCCACGGGAAAACAAAAGTAACAAAAGTGAAAGTAATATGAGTGCTTTGCTTTTCTCTTGTTTCCTTTGAAATCGTTTGCAATGCGCTCTGACGACGCTGTTAAAAGTTTGATGTTGTGTTGAATTGCACCACGCTACCTGGAGGAGTTAATGCTTCCCTAGTATGAACATGTGTGTCTGTCCGTGTCCTCTCACTCTCTACTTGGGAGTCACTCTGTCTGGTTTGAAGCACTGCATGCAGGCTCAACTGGGCAAGAAGGAATAGTCCATTCATGTGTAGAGCGCGGGGGGGGGGGGGGGGGTCATAGATTGAACATGCCCAGAATCCCCGCCGTGGCCACAGGGGCTCACTTACCGCACACAGATTGTTTACTTTTTCTGCTGCAGTGCGTTGCAGCTCTCAAACGCTGATGCAGAGTTGCTCAGCTCCAGTCCAGGTGAGACTAGGATCCCGAATGAACATTGTTCAAGTGATTGTTGTTGTACGTGCGTCGCAACTCTTCCTCTTCCTCACTGATGGTGGGTTGCTCCAGTTTTGAGGAAGAGGAGCCAGCCAATTTATCCGAATGTACACTGTTCAAGTAGAGCATCTTAGCGCCTAGCGTTAGCACACTAGTCAACACCGCGTTATTTCGAATCCCACATAGGTTACGCAAAAACCATGCCCTGTGCCCGCCTACGCAGCAGTCAAGCGCCGGGATTGGCCAGGAGCAAGTCTTTTTTCTTCTTTTGACAGCTGGAATCGCCCACACCACAAATCGCTGGGCCCAGCGATTTCATGAACCAACTGAATTGCTCTCGATAGCGGACATTGAAATAAATTATTAATGTATTAACGCCAATGAAAACGTAACACAAGCTTTTAACACACTCGATTTTTAAACATTTATTTCAAAACATCATTGTAAAATTCAGGCCTTTAGCCAAAGCTTCAATAACAGAGCTCAGCTGACAGTTTAATCTGCAAATGAAAACTATAAAAAATATCAAATTAAAAATACAATAGGCTACAGCACATAGGCCTAGCTCATCCCCCCCCCCCCCATCAGTCCAGCCGTTTGTTCCAGGCCAGTGAAGTCCCAACAATCTACAAAAACATGCAATAATATAAAATCATAGATAAAAAGTTGAATCATACACAATAAATAAAACCAAAAGTAAAGGGTTAGCCTTCCCAATGGCCAGCAGCATCTGTTATTCTGGCCTCATAATAAGCACTGAGGAGGGTGGTCAGAGAGTCAAATAACATTAAAATACATTGTATGCTTTGGTGCGATGTAGGATTTTGTCTTTCAATATCCTCATTGCAGCCTCGCTTGGTGTTGTTGCTTCTCACAGGAATGGTGTCCCTGTAACAGAGAGCCCAACATGAGCATGAGCGCCTGGCCAATCCCGGCGCTTGACTGCTGCGTAGGCGGGCACAGTGCGTGGTTTTTGCGTAACCGATGTGCGATTCGAAATAACGCGTCAACACCGGCTCTGTCAACAACATAAGTCCTAGGGGTGGGAGAAAAAATCGATTCACCTAAGTATCGCGATTTTTAATGTCACGATTTTTTGAATCGATCTTTTATTCCAGAATCGATAATCGCAAAAGCAAAAAAAAAAAAAAAAAAAAATTGTGTGCCCGCAGTCAGGCCACTCACTGAACAGCAGGCCAGGCGCCGCCTACTGGTTTACTAGTGGTTTTATTACTTTATTAGGTAGTTAGTCTGAAGTAATAATTACACTTCAGGGTTAAAGTGGGTGCATCTTTGGGCTTCAAAGTCGGCCCATATCGGCCTGGCCTGCTTGGTATCTAATGCCCGGCCTGAATTATGATCCCAGTCCGCCCCTGTTTTTAACTATATCGCCCAGCCCTACTCATGATATATAATATACAGTCTCTAGTGTATGATTCAACTTTTCCCATGTTCTAATCTAGTGTAAAAAGCAAACAAACTGAAAAAAGAAAAGAAAAAAAGAAACAAAAATCGCAATAAATCGTAATATCGAATCGCAATAATCGTAGAATCGCAATACTTAAGAATCGCAATATATATCGAATCGGCACCCAAGTATCGTGATAGTATCGAATCGGGAGATAAGTGAATCGGCACAGCCCTAATAAGTCCCCCACTTCCT